>NC_071110.1:10507500-10817500 GCF_024256425.1 Clarias gariepinus
GCACTTGCATACGGTCTTTTATTTTCCAAACAAATGTGGTATACAGCTTTTCCCCAAAAACATCAACATGAACTCATACTTATGCAAATGGTGTCCAACTAAAAATACTTCATGCTCTAAAAGGTTTGTCATGAACGATGTTTCTTTTGATGAAATACGGCTAATATCAAAACTCTGTTTCCGTGTACGTCTGACGGCTACTGATGCATTGCGAGTCGATGTCTGCTTACTGTGACAGGTTTCCGAGATGCCTTAATCTGAAGTGATGTCATATGTACAAGGTCAATACAGCCGACAGAACATATACAGTAGTATTATAATGTCGATGTGTGATGTGGCATGGACAGTGCAGGCCAGACTTGAGTCTTCATATTAACCTTAACACAGTGGCAAGAAAGGCAAGTCAGCTTTTGTAAATGCTTATATGAGAGGAGCGACTAGTCGATAAAAATGCACTTATGATCTCTTATAGCTTGGGAGATCTCACTGGTGTACACTAAGGTGAGGGGATATTGCCATTGGCTGCCATTGACAGGGAATGCCACGGATGGTTAATTATTCCCCAAAGCCAAACAATCACTATACATTACACGGTCACATGGTGTTTGTGATTGTATTATTAATTATGAACCTTAGTGAAGGCCGCATCAGACTCCTGTCCATAACAGACTGCTGCTCAGGATGGGACACTAAACCAACCGTGTCAACATAAAAGGGGGAAGAAAAAAAAAAAGAAAAAAAAAAAAAAAAAAAAAGAGTATCAAATACCAGTATGACTCCCAAAGTCTTCCCTCCCCCAGTATCTATAATCCCCTGGGCCTGTTTTCCTACAAAAAGACAATTAAAAAAGCAGCCACAGTTGTTAAGGAGCAAGTGCTCCATGACTAGAGAAAGGTAGAGAGAGAAAGGAGGAGAGAGAGAGAGAGAGAGAGAGAGAGAGAGAGAGAGAGAGAGAGAGCAAAAGAACATCAATCAGTCCATTCTAGAGCTTCACAGCCTGCTGGATTCATTTGTGCTCCTTCGTCGGGGCGAAGTACAGCTCCATGGGTTTGTTGACCTTCCAGTATTTCTCACTCACCAGCTCCAGGGAGAAAGAGCCATTGAGGACCTGTGACGGAGACACACCATGTGACATACTTATAGTGGACTGAACTTTTATTACAATTATCCTGTACACTGTAGTTTAGTGGTTCTCAACTTTGTGTTGTACCAGTTTTATCACACCCACTTATATATTTTTTTAAAAGGGCTGTTAATTAGCTGATTATCTTAAATCAGATGAGAAAACACCAAAATGTTTAGGGCATAAGAGGGTCGAAAACCACTGCTATAGTGGGAATGACGCTGTATACGATGTTAAACCACTCACTGTGAACTGGTTGTTGGCTGTGGGAATATAGATGGTGTACTGTTTCTCGCTGGCAGCCTCCACATTGATTGGACTGGCCTCTCCGTTCTTGCGTAGCTCTTCCAGGGCGAGTCTCACAGCCAGGTATTTTGAAAGGTGATCGACTGTTGCGTTGCCCGAAGTCTTAATGTACCTAATTGCATGCACAAAAAAAATAAACTCTTTGAGGTTTTAACCTCAATAGTTTCAATGTGCAATAATAAATAAACGTTAAAAAAACACAATGTGTCCGCTAACACGTGGATACCTGACCATCACACCCGTATGTGTATTCTAAACATTTTATGCTAGATTTAGTCCCACCCTTTCATTAGATTTTAAAGCATGTCTGCTGGGATTTGAGTGATGTCGAGTTGTCAGGAGAGAAGGCCAGAGTTCCATTTTATCCCAGAGGAGTTCGATGGGGTTTTATGTCAGTGCCCTAGTCAGACAACTCGAGATATCAATCTTTGCAGACCAGGTCTTTAAGGCTTTCGCTTTGTGAACAGGAGCATTATCATGCTGGAACAGATTGAGGCAAGTTCCAGCAAAGAAAATTTGCAATGCCACAGCATATAAAAAATGTATGCAGCTTTCTGGCAACATTTTGAACCATATATGAATGTGTGATAATCAGGTGTCCAAATACTTCTTTTCCATAAGGTGCATCATGAGATTACATTCTTTACTAATCTCATGATTACATTACTTGAGATTACATTCAATTTAATTTGATAAAACCTTCAGCAGCATATCAATGATCATCATCTGAAACAATATTAAGGCCCCTCAAAGCCATTCCCATGCTCCTCATTGCATGCATGTTTGCACAGATGATAGTGGAAATACCACAAATGATGATGGGACACCAACGTCTCTGTTTTTCTCAGATTTACAACAACCAGAGATTTTAATTTCATTCTGCTGCTCTCAGACTGAAAACAATACCCGACCATAACCTCAGTATGACTGTTAAAAATATTCATCATAATCGTTAGAGAGACTGCAATATTGTTCTATGTTAGAATTCTTCCACTTTTGTGTAAAAAAAACCCAACTATCTAATCTTGCTGACTGGACTCTAAAACAAAGCCCACAATAACCCTAAATAAATCACTTTCTCCGTGTTCGGTGTTCGCTCACCTGGTTTGGGCAGCGTCTTCTTTCTCCATGAGAGTAGGATGAGGCCTGAAGACGAGCTCGATCTCGCTGGCTCCATCCAAAGCTGTGTCCCCTCCTCCGTTCTCTGTGGTGTTGTCCATGTCAAGGCCCGAGTCGTCTGAAGTCTTGGTGCGTTTGATGCTGGGGCCTGCCTCCTGGTTACTGTGGACAGAGGCATTACTGCAGTGCGAGCTGTCGCCGTTGTCTTCTGCCCCGCTTCCGTTCTCAATTTGGTGCTTCTTCCCTCTCTGCAGTCTGGGTGAGTAGATACAGGAAGATCCAGAAAATTGTGTTAGACTATAGAGAATGTCACAGAAGCACATACAACCTTACATCCATGTGCCTTATAGTCTTGTTCATTAAATGTAGGAATCATACACTATGAGATCCCAGAGCTTTCAAAAACTCATGTTTGCTTGCCAAGCAGTTCCTCGTTACCCAGCTGGATTATCTGCATGCTGGACTCGATTTGCATTTTCCTGGCATCGCTATAAAACTAGGGCAAGTGGGTGTGAACTGTGAACTTGTGTAGCATGAATCAGAGTGAAATTGATGGTTCATTTTTTCTTTCTTTAGACACTGCTTAACATTGCAGAGCCTTACATGAGGGGAAAGGGTGATGATAAGAGCATGAGAGAAAGGGTGGGAGTAAAAAACCTCAATGCAAATGTGAGTACTTATAAAAATAGAAAACGTACAGAAATCATAATAAAAAATGAAGCAGAATAATATTCTAGGGCTAAATATATATAAAAAAAATGACAGTTTGTTTGTGAACAAGATGTTTTTTTCAGATTTTGCCTTCTGTTTTTGGCCCACACCCTAGCATTTTTACCAAATAAAGTGCACTGAGGGGGGAAACCCAACCACGGTTCCACCCAAACATAGTTAATACGTGAAAGATGTGAAGAAATGCCTGATCTACACACTTCAACTAAACATCCACGTGTATAATAACTGAGTCTCTAATGACCTGTTCAGGGCCTGGATCTTAAGGCCCTCCTCGATGCTGTGGCTCAGAGCCTGTTGGTTGTTGTGTTTGCTGATGCGAGCCAGCACTCGCTCCTGGTGCGCCTCATACTCGTCTCTGCTCGGGTAAATTTTACTGATCAGAGCGTCAAAGTTCGGATCGGGACGGAGTGAGCGCTTCGACACCAGCTTCTTCCTGCATGTCGGACACTCTTTATTCCTGAAAAAACAAAGACGATGGGTTATTCATAACACGACTTGTACCAAATGACGCACAACTGACTGCTGAGGCAAAAATATCTTTGCAAATTCATTCCTCTTTAGAAGTAATTAACACACAAATTAGATCTATTCAATAAATTACTACTACAAAACTACGCCATTTTTTTCTCCAGCCCCTCACTGGTTTTTTTTTTTGGCTTAACCTGATCATATATACGCTTTTTACAGTCATATTTTCACTGCTTTTTTGACATCATGCATGTATAGCGTTTGGAAGTACAAGACGATTCATAACACACCCAGATGACTTAACGCTACACATTGATATATCTTCAGCTATTTTTAACCAGATCTATTCATATCGGTTTGAGTTGTTTTTTTTTTTAGCTTATTCATGAGTTCACAGTTTTTCTGGATTATTCAGACATTAATATATGTACATGTATATTGTGTTGAGCACGATTATACACAGTTATACTGTAAGTTACCACCCATACCCTGTCCTTCTTTACATTAGAAACTGTATATATGGACCCATAATCTCATTTTACTACATTTGTTGTTTATTGTCAATAAGCTACTTAACTATAGTCATTTTTCATTTAACTTCTATAACGCTTATCCTGTGTACAGGGTTGCTCCTGTCCTAGAAGTCTTTGCGCATAAGGTGGGGTAAAACCTGGACAGGGTGCCAATCCACTGAAGGGTACACACACTACAGGCAGTCTTTAGACTGTGGGAAATCCATCATGCAAACTCCCTGCACAGAGACATGAGGTGGGAATCGAACCACCGACCCTGAGTGTGCAAAACCACAGTGCTAACCACTACACCAACATGCCGCCTTTTGTGTGTGTGAGAGAGAGAGAAAGAGAGAAAGAGAGAGACACAGACAGAGAGAGTGAGTGAGAAAATGTAGAGAGCAGTTAAAAGGGTGCTGGTGGAAAAAAAGTAGTGTGTGACTGACCCGGATCTGAGCGCTGTGATGATGCAGTCTGCGCAGAAGCGGTGCAGGCACTCCTTGGTGGTCATGGTGTTCTTCAGCATGTCCAGGCAGATAGGACACATCAGCTCACTGTGTAGGCTACGAGGGGACACTGCGATCTCCAACCCGTCTGTTATAGCCTCCTGATTGAAGAACAACAGCAGAAACAGAGACTAACACCAGGAGTCCTAGATAACAACTGAGTAACGACAGCGATAATAACTAGTTAATTTTTTATCAAATTTCTGATCAGCTTGTTTAAATTTCGGTTTTAGCATGCACATTAAACGAAGCATTAAGAAAATCTGGATTTTCTTTTTGCAGCTCCCTAATCAAATATGACTGTATTATTATAAGCCTTGTTCTGAAGGATTATTTTGGATATTTGTAAGCCTTTTAACAACTGTACATGGGTAATAAAAATATGTTTAAAAATAATTTAATAAAAGCCCTTGTTCAAAATTATCCAAAAGAAACAGAAACCAAAGTCCAAAACATTATACTTTGGCAAATCCCAGGTCTTAATGTGCAACCTTTTTTTCTGAAAGACAAATTATGATCAATGAAACAATGATACATCATAAGCCTAGTTTTAACTGTTACTACAGTACAGTGAAAAAGCCTAGACTCATTTCATTTATATTAAATTAAATGATGGAGGTTAAATTACAGAAATAAAAACAAATGGTTTACTGCAACAGGCTGCAAAGTGCCTAAAGATACAAAAAAATAAATAATTGGTTGTTTATGTAACAACCTCAGCAGCAATCTCATTTCCCCTCTCGTCCATTTCAACCACTCAGCATCGCCAGTATACTAATCACCTGCCTGATCATCTGTTTCTCACTAATTCATGCCTTAATTAGGGGTTTCTTGAATACTTGAATAATTCATAGGTCACTGCGTGACTTATAAACAAACAAAAAACACTCCTCTGAAACTGATCAGGTATCATAAGATCAATGAGAGTCAAAAACAGGGCAAAAATAAAAGAAAAAAAAGTCCTTCAGGAAGCTTGAAGAAGTAATCCTCGAAACTACTAAAAATGCAAAACAAGAAAGTCTGGCTCTTTGAAAGCAAACTATAAAGAAAATAGGCTTTCGTACATTACCAGTTGATGCGAGCAAAAGTTTTGGCACCCGTGCACTTACCTGTGGAGTTCTCTGTAACTCGTAGAGGCTGAGCTCCCAGGTCTTGCTGAGGGGTTGAACCCCGTTAGTCTGCACTGTCTGAGTCATGATTCGGCGAACCAGAGAAGAATCGGGTCTGTGACACAGCAAGGAAAGAGAGAGAACGAGAGAAAACACTCATTAGGACGATGATTCATGTTTAAATGATGACATTCATAATCATACTCCTGGCTCATGATCAGCCATAATAAGAAGAGCTACATGTAATAATTTCTTCCAGCAAACCCTAGGCTGAGATGTATAATCACTTAGTTTTATGAACACCTGTCAAGTGCCTCCAGGGTTTCTCATGTAAACTGTCTCACATATTAAAAAGCATTTCCTTGATTGTGTCACCTCGTAGATTGATTTGTGTGTGTGATCATTAAAAATAAAACTGCATATGATCCATGCATACTGGTTAAACACTGCAACCAAACAGTCCAAACTGGATTTTCCACAATCTACCCACATTTGAGTGGTTTCCAACACTTACACACCCACTTCCATCTCTGGATCTAATACTGGATCGAGTTTATTCATGTGCGTTGAAGGAGGAAAACGACAGTGTGTGTGTGTGTGTGTGTGTGTTATTTGGGGAAAACACAGTAACAGGCTGTGTACAGCTAATACTAGCTAGAGAAGCTTCTCAACTCTTTGTGTTAGCGAATACGCAGTGTGGTCTAACAAACCCACATAAACATCTCCAATAAACGTCTTCGTTAAACCGTAAACTCGTTGCAGAAGTGAACAAATGTTACGATTTATAATGGAAACGCGCACGCGCTGTCGTTTTGTCTCGCGCTGTCAAGAAAAATCGCAGTTAAGGAGCGACGGCGACGAACCGACGGGGCTAACGCAGCTAAGGACGTAGCTTTAATTAGCCACATAAACATCATTCCCTGGGTTATGGTACTCATTAGCAGCCGCATAACGATCTAACACACTTCCTGTTTACGTTCAACTCCGTATAACGACGTGAGAACAAGTAAATCTGGCTTAAATAGCGCTTGTTTACACACTTACCCTTTTCTGTGTTGTGGGCACTCTTACCTTTGCCAGCGCGTTCTGAAAATCTCAATATGGCGGATTTTATAACGACCCAGCAAAGGATTGTGGGAAATGTAGTGCTGTAGTGAATGTAGGAATAACGGGACGCGGAGATGCGCTTGTAAACCAAGAACGGGAAGCACCGATACGATATTATCTCGATACCTAGATTAAAATTGTGATTAAAATGAAGTATCAGGATTTTATAAATATATTATATTACGCCCAGATTTTGTTACAAATTTAAATCTTAAAAAAGCATTCTAATGCATGTCATTTTTCGACTAATTTTTGAATCAAGGCATTTCAGGACTTGAGTAAGTGTGCGTAATGAGTGGGTTTAATTTGCTCACAAAGTTTGGAGAAAAAGGCTGATTAGTGGCTTTTAATGCGTGTGATATTTTTTATTGTAACACCATAAAAATGCTTTTCTGTTGCACAAATATTTCATATCTGAGACTCAATCACCGATCCAACGATTTATGTCTATTCTCTAATCTAATCATCTCTAATAAAAATAGTTTAAAGAGTCGATTTTGGAGTCAATGTTGAGGTACATAAATCGCCACACAAAAGAATCATAGTTCATAACTGAATTGCTTTTTTCTCTTATGAATATAAAATATATGATCTCTGTTGTGAACTGTCTGCTCATGTTTTGTTGTGTGTTTTTTGCTTTGTGTATTTTGTTTTTACATTTTTTGTTGATTCATATTATAAAGCTAAGTAAAACATGAGTTTATGAATTTAATTACTGAGAACATGTTTGCTTACCCCACAACAATAACACCATGAAGAATAACAAGGACAGTAAGATCATCATCAATAACAACAACGACAACCTGTCAGGGCTACATAAGCAAATTTATCAAGGCTACTTTCACATTAGGGACTCAGGTATGGAGCCTGAGTTGAGAATATCCTTAACTCAAAGTCTAAGTAGTAAACTGAGGAGTACTGTACTGTACCTGTGCTTAAATTCAGTTAAAAAGTTGGTTTTGAAGATGATAAGGGGTTCTTGGGTTCGATCTGAATCCGATATGAAAGCTAATGCAACCATGAACACGGAGGCGTACCAGTAGTTGGAAGATCATCACCACCACTCGTCTACTTCAAAATCTGCATATACACACAACATATGCCAATTTTATCTTCCAAACTACAGAGCCGGTAAAGTGGGCAGACAGGAAAGTAGGTATTTTTTTCATATTTTCCCAAAAATATTAATAACAGTTGACATACAGTAGACTTGCATTAGCTCACTGTAGCCTTAAGGTCCTGTTAAAAGATATATACATTTCTCTCTCTCTTCCCAGTAATTATTCTAAATCTGTTGTGAATATTAGTTTTTTCTTTTTTTGTCATTACTAACATTAAAAGCTTTTAGATTCAATTTGACATTTGATATAAATAAGCCTATGGGTTGTCATTAGTGCTTGCAGTGGAAGTTTCACTTTAGTTGCTGTTTGCAGCTATCTCCACTTCTGCTTTCAAACACATGACATGGGCATGTCAGAACGGGAGGTCGAATGATCTCACATTGTCAAGTTGGTGTAAAAATCTGCAGGTGGCAATATTGCAACTTCAATACCAGTTTTCACGAGAAACATTATGGAGGAAAAGGGGAGAGGCACAAAATCCAAGTTTCTTAATGTCCAGTATGAAGTTTTTTTATAGTTGGGATTATTTAGGGTGCTACATCATCTGCCAGGGTCGTTCCACCGTGTTTTAAGTTCAACATCAACATACTGTAGACATCTCCCAGGAGATTTTAAAGCACTTCAGCAGGTCTTACCACCTGCCCACAGTGGCAAAACTATTACTAACTAGTTTGCTGACCAAGATATTACTGTTCTTGGTTGGCCAGCCCACTTACCTGACCTAAACCCCTTAGAGAATCTGTCTAATATATGGGGTATTGTCAAAAGTAAGATTTAGCCCTGAGACCCAACAATACAGATGAGCAGAAGGCTGCTATCAAAGCCACCTGGTGTTCAATATTGAAGTCCGACAGGTTAAATGCCTATACATCATGCTGGATTGTTGCAGTAACTTGTGCTAAAAGAGCCAAAAACAATTACTGAGTGCATTAAATGAACATACATTTCAGAATTTGGACATTTCTGTATCGTAAAACATTTTGGATTGATCTTAGACAATATTTAAATATTTTTAGATACTGGATTTTTAAAATATTTTACTTTACGTGTAGTGAATTAAGAACATGAGAGGTCTTTTTTTTCAATTAAATTATGAAAAAGAAAAATTTCTTCATGACAAACTATGCAATCTATATAGTATTTTATAGTATTTGATAGTATTTATATAGTATAGTACAGTATATCGTTAATACTCAGTTAAAGTATGGGAGTAGGTAGATATGCAAGGGTGCTCGAGTGTGGGACAACGTTACCAATGTGAAAGTTAACCAGTATGTATTGTACTCAGGAAAAGTTGTTGAAAAAAAACTGTTTTGGAAATCAGATTTCCAGGTTGCTTTGCCAATATTAGGGTGGTAAAGCTTCATAACCAGGGGCAGAGAAATTATTCAAATGCCCAGCCCACTTAACTGTTACACATTTAATGTTGAAACAACAACAACAAATGTTACCTAATCTACCTTTAATTACCGGGTGAGTCTGCCTGTCATCCAGGAGACCATTCCCTGATGGGGAGACCGCTGTCCTTTTGGGCCAGACTCAAAGGGCTAAGGCACTGAGTTACTGATCAGAAGATCGACGGTTCCATACCCCGCTCGACCAGGTTGCCACAGTTGGGCCCTTGAAAAAGGCCCTAACTCTATCTGCTCCAGGGGTGCTGTATAATGCCTGTCCCTGTGCTCTAACCCCAGTTACGCTGGGATATAATTTCACTGTGCTGTAATGTATATGTAACAAATAAAGGCTTAACTTCACCTTTAAATTACTCAATAGAGAAACAAAATTGTTTTAGAAAATGAAAATAATGTATACAATAAAAGCTATATATACAATAAAAGCTCATATACAATTAATTATACAAGAGTGAGTCAAAAATGATCTGCACTCCAGTTATATTAAAACTTTTGTTGGCTGCACTTTCCGTTCAAGGCTACTGTTTGTGCAGGTGTGAATGTGTTATATCAGTTCATTTGCAACTGCGGTGCAAACAAAAATGAATGCCCTACTTGTGATTTGCACAAAAGATGAGCAGTGTGCAGCTGAGGGTGTAAATAGTGCCAAAACCACTCACTGATGAGTATAAACAAAAGCGTTTGTATATCTGCAAACAAATTTTGAAATAATATTCTATGCAAGGTGAAAGTTTATTAAAGGGAATCGTTACTGGTGAAGAAACATGGGTTCATCACTATGAGCTTGAGGCAGAGTATTGAAATCGCTAAGCAAGAAAAAGTTCACAAGTCAACCGGAAAACTGATGCTTACAGTTCAAAAATCACCAGTGAGATGCTTATGGAAAATCCAAATCCTAAACTTTGGATTAATCGCTAAACAAGGGTGTCGTGATCTTGCATGGCAATGCCTGTCTGTAAACTTCTGCCTACACAAAACGCAAAACTTAGTTTTGGGGTGTTAAAGCATCCTTGTAGTCCTGATCTCGCTCCATCTGACTTTCACCTAAGGTTTGGTTCCCTGAAAGCAGACGAAGATTCACTTCTGATGACAAAGTGAAGACAGCGGTGCATTCTTGCATCATAAAGCAAGAAATGTATGTCGAAAAATGATGTTTATTTTTTCTAAGAATTCCTTAAAATAAATACGGATCATTTTTGACTCACTCTCGTATGAAAATATTTTAGGACTGCTTAGGTTCATTATTAATCTTTAAACAACACATGTAAATTAAAACAAACAAACAATTCTCTTTCCATTTCTTTCAATTTCTCATTCCTACTTCGGATAAATGATAATGGATAATAAATGACTTAAATTAATTATTTTATTAATTAACAAATAGATTAAATGCAGTGTTGGCAGAAGGGGGGTTAGTGTCACTGCTGAAGAGGATGAGCAGGATGAGCAGGCGGCGCTACAGTTTGAGAAATGCGTTAAGTTTCACACAAAACTTTTGGGAGTCGATTCACTAAAAAAAAGAGTCGTTTGTGAAGATTCGACTCGTCCGCGACTCGCGCGTCAGAACAGGTCGTTTGTCTTGACAGTGAAGACGTGCGGAGTTTGTGACTAAACTGAGTTAACGGGACACGCGCTTCACCATGGGAGTGTCTTCCTCCAGTCTTTTAGACGAAACTAAATGTAACTACATCAGAGGTAAGTATTGTTTAATGGCACATCTAAAAGTTTTGAGTTGAACAAATGATTCCCTGCTGACAGTCTTACTCTTATTCGCTGTTCTGCGCTGAGTAACGGTGCTCTCATTAACCTGCTCTCTGCATTCTGTCTAATACGAAACGATCTGGTTATAACATCTGGACAGGATAATTAGGATGTGTCCATGTCCATATAGTCCAGTTTGTCCTGCATAACTCTGGAAAGGATGTGGCTCTTATTATATACTGTAGATATAGACTCATCATTTGAATCCATTCCTTAGAATAAAAAAAAAAAAAACTAAATATGTGCTGATCAGCTAACTTCGATTACGTTCCTTCTAGTCTATGCAACATCTGGACACCTTGTATTACTGAATAATATGAAAATGATTATCATAAACTTGGTGTGTTAGATTATTTTGCTGCAGTAAAATTAAGCCATATGGTTAACTTATAGATAAGTTATATAAATACAAAGCCATGTTCTGAAATGTTCGACGGAATATTAAAGTGAAGGTCTGTGATTGTGTATAAATGAGTTTTATGGTCACTAACCAATTTGACTGCTGAATGAATTAGTTTAACCCACTTTTTGGATTCATGATGACAAAAAGGTTGAAAATGTGGCATTTTTTGTGGTGTCGCCAAGTCCCAGGTTCGATCCTGAGTTTCTGTGCATGTTCTCTTTGTGTCTGGGTTCTCCAGTTCCCTCTCACTTCCAAAAACATGCCAGTAGGTGGATTGTGTTTGATAAAAATTACCCTAGGTGTCAATGGATGTGTGAATGTGTGTTTGTGGTGCCCTGCATCCGACTCAGGGTGTGTATGAGAAATATTTAAACAAAAATAGATCTGTTCCTTTATTCATTCCTTATAAGGAGCTGCTTTATCCTGGTCAGGGTGGTGGTGAATTATCCAGGGAATACTGGGCAAGAGGCAGGAACACACCCTGAGTGAGATCCAAGACACCACAGACACACACATTCATACCGACCATATACTTACACATAGGGGAATTTTAACATAACCAATCCACCTACTGGGATGTTTTTGAATGTGAGAGAGAAGTAGAGAATTCTGATATGGGAAAGGCATGCACAGAAACTCAGTCTCGAACCTGGGACCCTGGAGAATATATTTATCTTATGATGTAACTTTTCAAATATTATGGTTATTTTAAAATGCACACAGTAGTCTTCTTGCTATTTGTTAGAACCAATGAGTTTTCAAAAATGAGGTCTAATTTATATGGTGTCTATTTATTTTATGTCCCAATTTTATGAGATGTGAAGTAAACTCATTCTAAATTAATAATAATAATTTTGATTTCCAAAACTGAAATTACTTAAAAAACAAGAACGCCCTGCCAGGTCTCTGGACTTCACTTGAAAAATCATGGCTCTGCATATATCCAGTATAACCCAGTCTTGCCCTCCACTACACACTCTACACTAAATCCATTTCACTTGGATGGTGTGCGTTAAATTCTGTCCTAACTGGCGTTTAAATTGATTCAGCAGGAATGTAAGAACGCTGCCACATCTGTCCGACTCCTTAGGCCTAGAAACGTGGAGGGTTTTATGTCATGCGGGGTTCAGTATGATGAGAAGAACGTGTTTCCTTCCTGTGTTTGAAAGCAGCTGGTCCTGAGGATTGTTTGCTGATTTAGAGGAAGTGCCGGATAAAAGAGGAAACCAGCTCTGTTCTGCACCCGTCTGGGTTGTTGCGACTGATCAATGAAAGGAGCAGTTACTTCCTTCTGCAGTTTTTTACAGCTTAGGGTAGAGTTGGGTAACTATCCCGAGGCCACGCTGACCTCTTGTAGTGAGGAAGAGAAAAAAGGAGAATAGATAAAAGTAAGAAAGCCACAAGGAAAGGAAGAAACAGAAAGAATAATGCATAGAAGAGATAAAGAGAATGAAGAACAGAAGAGACAAACAGCAAAGGAAAATATGGGGATGCAGAGCATAATAAAGGCAGAAACATTAATGAAGCGAGAGAGATGACACTTAGGAGAGAGCAGAGTTCATAGGTGTTAAGGAAAAAGTAAAAAAAAATCAAATAAATATTTATATACATTTGATATTTTCATGTGTACTATAGAGACGTACTGCATTAGAGGGAGAGAAGGTGAGGGAAGCAGAACCAAGTGAAGTTACATAAGTCAAAGTGTTACAAAGATCAATAGATACAGTAGATGGATAGATCTTTAATGTGTGGATACCTGACTATCACAGCCAAACTGTTGCAGGGACCGAGTTGTTTAAACAAAAAGTATGTGTGCTGAAACATTACAGTTTCCCTTCACTGGAACCGACAGACCTAACACAAAGCAAAGTTCATACGTATGGTGGTGGTGTGTGTGTGTGTGTGGGAGAGAGAGAGAGAGAGAGAGAGTGATAAGCACCTGCCAATAGTATGTTTTAGCCCTCAGCCTAAAATGGTCAAATGAACGATAAGCTAGAATCATTCTGAATCATTCAAAGTAGCACTCTTACTAACCTTACTGATTATGTGAACCAGGAATGTTGGATTCCACAAATCACCAAACTATGCAGAACTCACAGACACACAGGATCTTGGTCATGCTCTCTTATAGGAAGCTGTTGGTCAGTGAAATAAAGAAGACATAAAGTGTTTTAGTGAATGTGTTACTCGAGCTGGAAGAGCGCTTGCTGTGTTTTGACTGATACCAAATGTTAGTTTAATCTTAACCCAAATCTATTCATGATACTATACTGTATACTTTTATACTGAAGCTGTAAGAGGAATGGAGAGTTTACAAGTAAGAGAAGTTAATAGGCAGTAGTACAGCATTATACCTGAATCATCACACACTCTCTGTTAAGAGTCTGTTAAGTGATTAGTAATCATGAAAGACTTTCAGATGTTCAGTGGGTTAAGACAAAAAATTTCCACAGTGCCGGACATCTTTACTTTATGCAGGCGGGACTAGGTGGGGACTGGAGTATATGGATCATAGTTCATATGGTGTAGCAGTGTTTGTTAAAAAAGGGGTCTGATCTCACAGTTAAGTTAAAGGTGATAAGAGATCTGCTACAGGAAATGACTTAATGCTTCAGACCCTCTGCAAAAATATATCTCTTTCTCCCAGCTGAAAAGCTCTCAGCAAAGAGAAATCAAAGAAACGTGTGTGTGTGTGTGTGTGATACACACTGATGTAGGTATAAGCTACACTTATTTGCTGCCCTTGTTAGTCCAATAGATCCACAAAAGCAACTGTAAAACAGATTGTGCCAGCAAAAATTTCATTGTCATCACTGAAACATAAAGATCTAAGGCATATGGTTTGGAATCAAATCTTTTGCTCTGAAGTGGAGTTTTGAAGAAAAGAGATTGGAATAAGTTGGAGGAGCATATGGTTGGAATCACAGAGACACAGCTTGTGAAAGGCGAATAAAATGAGCTATTAATGAAGCAGATGTACGGAACCTTTTCCGGCTGAGCTTTATGTCATGACTTATTGATTGTGCTGGATTTAATGTATTTTTAAAATCATTTGCACTCACAAATGTTCTGTGTTAATTATTTTGACACAATTTATTAATTACACAGAATCATTAAATAAGCCCTCAGTTCTAATGGAAGATTGGTGGAACTATGGAACATTTAGTGCACATAATTTTTTTTTTTTTTTTTGGGGGGTGGGGGTGGGGGATGTGATGGTAGGGGCATTGGTGGCATGGCATTGGCATTATATGGTGTGTTTAAAAATCCAGAGCATCTTTTAGCCTTTTCTTTGCCATTACAGTTTTAAGAAAGATGTACAGGGGTAATGATGCAGTAAAGCGTGACATCCCTTTTTTTTCACAACCTATGTAGTATGATGTGTTTCATTTCATGAACTACTGAACGCATTTTTAAAAATAGGTCATATTGGCTAAGAAATAGGGCAGATATCTGCTCACGTGGTTTTATGTTTTTTGGTTGTTTCTATAAGCTGAAATAATAATATGAACATAACAATAAGCATTTGGAGCACTTTATTATTTACAGTTTTTGTGGTGGGTTTTCTAACAGCATTAAAGTATGAATGATGTTGGTCTCTTAAGGTGAAATATTTTTTCCTAATATTTTTCTAGCATGTGGTCTAAAGATAAAGGGAACCTAGGAACATGTGCAGATCAAATCATCCCATCCTATCTGTTCATATATATATATGGCAGAGATTTATCACAGAGATCAGAGATTTAATGAGACATGCAGGTATTTTATTACAGATGTCCCAGATGTAGATTTGTTGTTTGTAACTAAGGCTATGAATCAGTCTAGATTTAACTCAGTGGTAGGTGTTTTGCAGCTTAGCTGCAGTAGCATTCCATTGTAGGTGCTTCTAAAGGGATTTAGATGACACATCACTTGATTTGAACTCCAGCTGTTGTAGGCCTTTCAGGCTGCCTGTACCATCACAAGCAATTAAAGTTTGGCCTTCGTTTGGGTGAAATCACGCAAAACATGAGCACAGTGAAAGAAATGTGTGACTCAGAATATCGCCTGATGTGCTTCTCTTCTGTTGCGGAGTCGACTGTGTGATTAAAACAGGGCTAGAGAAAGACCGAAAGAAAGACAGAGAAAGAGGGCTCTATGAATTGACTGTGAGCAAACTGTTTCCAGCTGTCATGTTCAGCAAAGATGTTAAGTTCGGCTCAGAATGATTTAGAATGCTGTCACTATGCTGAGCTTCTCTGTGCCCCAAATTATCATCCCGCAAATCGGCCACGTCCCATTTTACAGCTGCCAGTGTGGTCCACCTGATTAGCTTCCAACATTTATGCTCATGCGTTTCAGTATGCGCGTTTTAAGGTCACTTCAGGATAGGCCCTGATTTCTGGCTTGCATTAGGGCTTGGGGAAATTACTCACACTCACTGACAGGCTGTTCTAATTCCAAAATCACTCCCCTCACCGCCTCCTCCCTGTGAGACACGCACACATGTGACATGTTTGTGTTTCCACAGCTGGCACATTCCCCATATGCCATGCTGTATGGTTGGGAGTTAAAAATTTCCACTATTTGCAGTTAACATTCTCAGCATTTTTAAGATACGTATCCTGGTGGACAAGCTATAATGTTACAGATGCACCTTTGGATATCAACAATAACGCTTGGCTCCTGCAATGACACCTAAGTCAAACACTTTTAGTGAATTTAGTAGATCATTTTGGTTAATCAGCTAATGTCTAGTATTGGTAAGCCAATGTGCCTAGTGCCTAAACAAATTTGTGATTCATATAGTTGTCCATTAGAAGACATTCCAGATCTGATTGCATCTTTGCTAGCTAGAGGAAAGACTACAGTATGTATATATATACTGTATATATATATATATATAATGCTAGTTATGGAACCCCAATATTCAACCTACATTGTTTAATGTATTTTTATTCATTTTCCTTTCTAAACACTTTGAAAATAACAAAATAGTTCTTTCCACTTTGACTCTGCCCAGCAAACACATTCAGTGTCCCTCTGCGTAAATCTTATTCGATCCGCACCAGCTGCTCCACTTCCTTGTTGCATGTTGGCCAGCTGAAAGCAGATCTTACAATATGATGTAGTCGGCCTCGATCTTGGTCTGTTTCTCACATTTTCCGGGTGAAAAAAAAATGCAGCTAAAGTTGCCTGGAGCGCCAAGTCCTGCTATCAAGGCCTAACGTTTTGGATTCCAGAAAAATTCTGTCGACTGGCCACTTTACAGAAAGTTTTTGTTCATCATGTTATCAGCAGACCATCAAACAATAGTGACATTGCAGGAAAGAAAAGATGACACTACTACTGTGGCAGTTCAATGAATTTGTTGTAAATTAAACATTCAGGCACATGAAGGCGTGTCAGAGAGCTCAAAGCTGGCACATCAGAATTGGACCATGGGGCAACCGTAGAAGATGGCCTTGTTTGATAAATTATAGTTTCTCTTACATTATGTGGACGACCAGTGCGTGTACAGCACCTACCTGGAGATAAGATGGCACCGGATGCATTATGGGAACAAGGCGAGGAGGCAAAGTGTGATGCTCTGGGCCACTGTAAGAAAACCTCAAACCAGGCCACCTTCTTTCATTGCTCCATGGTCCAATTCTAATGTGCCAATTGCAGAAGCATTGAGCATTTCCACAGCGGTCAGCTTGGAGCTCTCTGACAGGTCTTCATGTGCCTGAATGTTTAATTGCCATCTTTCTTTCTTACTGCTGAGAAACCTTTGGGCCCTGGTATTCATATGGACATTACATCATGTTACGTTGACACATACAACCTTCCTAAACATTGTATTAAACCAAATACACCCTTTCATGATAAAAGTATTCCGCTATAGCATACATCTTTTAGTAGGATGGTGCACCTTGCCACAATGCAAAATGTTCACATTTAGGAATGGTTTAAGGAACATAACCAAGCATTTAAGTTGTTGGCCTCCAGGTCTATATATATATATATATATAAAACTATAAATCTGATATTTCAATAACTGATTAGTTGAAAGCAGATAAACATTTTAAACTTACTGTTCACGCCTGTTTTGATGAAAGCTGGTTTCACAGCTGCTTCAGTGTGACGAGAGACTCACAACAGGAAATTACTTCATGCTTTAAGCCCTGTGCAGAAGTACTGCTCTGACTCCCTGCAGAAAAGGTGTTAGTGAGGAGGTTTGGTTTCAAAATCTGTAGGACATAAGGCAGATCATAAAGCTGTGGTTTGTTCACTTTGTATTTTATGATCTCACCATGACCTTCAGTTTGAGATAAACAAGGTATTTTTTAAAGGTTGTTATTCGATAAATGTAAATGTAGTTTCCTTATACCAATTGATATGGCAAGTGATTTTTTTCTTAACAGGGGTATTTTCACGAGATGTAATATGTATACCAAATTGCTTAGATTATGTTGCAGTTGGAACATACACATATACAAATATTGTGTTATGTAGTGATCATTCTTATTTATTACATCTCATCCATTTTTCATTTTTGCCTTTTGTTTAAAAACTAACTCCACCCTCTGCTAAAATGGAACTCCTCGGCTCTGATCATTTTCCAATAAACCAAGACTTTACAGTTTGGTTTGCAGTATCACATGATCATATTCTATAGCCCTGGTTCAATTTGGCTGGCTGCATTCATGTGCATACCCACTAGACACACACACCTACCCTAGACCAAACTATTGAACCAACGATCAGTGCAATAAACATGTACACAAGCAGAACCCCAGGAACCCTGCTCTGCAGGATTTCCAGTTATACAAAGCATCGTGTGTTTGTGTGGTGCAGGATGCAGAGCAGTTTGAAACCACTCCAGATGTGAGCATACAGACCCAGTACTCAGCTGTGTTTGTTTACTCTTACTATGTGAAAGGCTCTTGCACTAACAGAAGGCATGGAGAAAATAAATTTTGCTTTATGATGTTCACAAGAAGAGCTCAGATCTGTTGTTGGTGATGTTATATCTGTTATACTAGCTTTCTGTGAAAAAGCATCTTCAGTTCAGTTCCTGCTAGTTTATTCTGTACGCTGGTACAATCAGACAGTGTTACTTCCTCATTCATCCATTCTTTATTTACTATATACACAGTTATATAGCTTATGTAATATTATTTAAATGATAAACATCTACATAGAGCACTGTGGAGTAGGTAGTAGCATCTGACTCAATTCAGTCTTGTAGTGGGCAAGGACACATCTGACTCAGTTCAACAAAGCAGTGTATCAGAAACACATGTGACATTTAAATCTAAAGTTCTCCATCCTGATACGTACTAGGATTTTGAGCTGAAAGAAATCTTTGTGCATTTTGATGCAGAAGTAGTGTGTGTCAGTGGTTCACTGGTTGTACAGTGCAATAATTATGTGTTCCCTAAACAGAGAACATAATTTATAAGCTGAGAAATCAGACAACACTACAAAATGGCACCATCCTAAAGAGTGCACTATATAGTAAAAATTTAGCAAATTTAGGTCTGTGATTAAGCTTTAAAACATAAAGGTTAAAGCAAACAAAATAAAATCCAAAAATTTTTATTGCCTTATGCCAAATGTAGCTAATCAGCTAAGACAATTTGGTTTCCTTTGTAACTAAGTGACCGGAAATCTTTTCCATCATATCTGCAGAGTCTCACACTTTTTTTTATTCATGGTTGTTTATGTTGCCACGGGAACCTCTTTTTTTTATTATTACCCAGTCCGACACAACCATGCAGTTCTGATAAGAAGGAACATTTGCATTTTTTGTGTTAATTACTGTATAAATAATGGCACTGATGTTGGGCAAGGAGGCTTTGCGGTGAGGTCAGTGTACTAGGTGTTTGTTGTGAGTGAGGTCAGAGCTCTGTACAGGACTCTTGAATTCTTTTACTCTAACCATGGTAAACCATGTCTTCACCGACCTTGCTTTGTGCACAGAGCCTCTTTGTTTCAGTGAAGGGAACTTTAATTGCTACAGGATACAAAGACATCCTATACAATACTTTGTGACAATAGTTTAGGAAAGGACCACATAAGGGTATGATGGCTAGGTGTCAGCAAATAGAGTATATCATAGGGCTGCATGATTTGTTTAAAAAATTGAGATTGCAATATTTAACTATTAAATATTAAGTACCAGGGCAGGATCTAATTTAAACACTCAAAGAGCCAGTTGGACCCATTTACCACATCTAAAATCATTTTCATACTGTATAACGTTTTTAACCTTTATTCTGTGTATAAAAAACCTATAGTGTGTTGCAATTATGAAATCAATTAACTGCCACAGAGAAAACTAAATATTATTTCTGCATGCAACAAAAATATTTTTAACTCCAACAAAAAAGACACTGAGTTAAAGGTTACTTTAAAAAAAAATACTCAATGGAGTCAAATACTCAAATACTCTACTTGAGTTCGTATTTATGAAATAAAAAGCTGAACTTAAATTATCCATCTGCAGCAAACCAAAAATGCCGTCTGCTTCTGTGTGCCGTCATCCTTTTATTGTGTGTACTCGAGCGTGCAGTCAGCGGTCAACCTAAATAAAAAAGGACTATCTATATAAATCGCCTGCCGCCGGATGTCGCACATCAGCTGTATTTTAATGTAACAAGATCACCATAATTTCCAAATGTAGAATTACCCTTAAAAAGCTAACAAACTAAAATAAATATTCATTATTTATTTTCAAAAGCCACAGGGAGCCATAGCAGAGGAAGAACCACATGCAGCTCCGGGGCCGCTTGTTGTCCACCGCTGATCTAGGCTAACACCAAATAATTGAAAAATGATCCTATAAAGGGAATGTTTATTAATATTATAATATCAACTCAAAGTAAAAAAGTAATAATAAAAAAAAAAATAAATAAAAAAAAAAAATAAATTATTGACCAACATAAATTTTTGACTATGTGTATATTACTTTACTAAATTGCAGCCTTTGGCAATTAAATACTGTCACAGTGCCATATTTTAAGATTTTTATGCGATTTATTGTGCAGCAGTGGCATATTATAACCCATTTTTACAAAATGCATAGTATTTACTTTATTACTTCATTCTTGTTTTTCAGCGTGTATTGTTGTTATGTTTTACACTCACAAAACAACTGCTTTTGTGCTTGTAGCTATATCCTGGCTCCCTCACCATGTCCCAGTCTTATCATCGTATCAACATCCTGTAATTATACTTAACTATAATAGTAGCACAATTACATTCAATTACATGTCCAACCCATGAGGCATTCTGAACTGCCATTCCTGACACACTAGTCAGAGTAAAACCTGTATGCAGTGTATGAACAACATAAATATTTCAGTACACTAAAGATACTTCAATGCTAACTCATAGTATTGAAGTACTGTGACACAATGTGATCATTTTATTTTAACACAATATGTGATGAAGATAACAGTTAATCATATAGTGGTCTTACACTGTTATACTGCTGTTTATATTAATATAAATGTTGTAGGAAACGGTAAAATAATTAGCTAATCTGTTGCCTGTGTGAACTAGCACATGCTAACTGACAATTATTAGCAACAACCAAAGAAGCTTTATCCTTTTTTATTAGCTGGTATATTTATATGTCAATTATGGACAAATTAAAACATGTAATACACACATGTAATACTGTATGTATGTTTCATTAACTGTCTTTTAAATCTTCCTCTAAAAGCTGAATACTTTAAACAAAACACCATTTGTGTTAGTTAGCTAGCTGTTTAGGTTGATTAGCTTTTGCTGCATTTTTTTCCTGTAATTATGTTCCTAAATTAAGGCTTTTGTACATTTTGACTTCCCAAAATGTTGTCTCTGCTGCCACCTTGCATTGTTTTTGGCTTCACTCACCAAAACTAATCACGTTCCAGGTTATAGTAAATGAACCGGAATTAAGTAGTCTGAGGTTAAACTGCATTTACAGTACAAATAAAAAAGGAGAGCAGTCAAGCGTCTGTGTAATGTACTAAATCAAGATGGGATGCTTTACTACACAGTACTGTGAGGAATATTGGGGAGAATATTGTATATAATGTATACTGGAATTGGGCCACGTACAATATACATGGCAGTTTGGCGATACGAAACCCATAACCATCTTAAGCAGTCTTAATGTAGCATTATTTAACCAACCACTAGTCGGGAGCAGCCCGAAAGACCAACTTGATATAGCTTTAATCTTCATGCTTATGTAAGAGAGACTAGGAATATCCCCCCCAAAAGAAAACCTCACCCTAAAATAAATTAAACATGTTTATTATTATTAGCATCAGGAATTGCATCCGGTGTAAAACTTGTGCAAAGTTGTGTGGATCGGATGGTCCGCTGTGGCGAACCGTCACCAGGAGTAGTTAAAAAACTGTTGACAACAACATGGTGATTATTTGTTGGATGTGAAGTTAGCAATTGTCCATCACAGGAAGACATTACTAATGCAGTTCCAATGATGCTTAATGAAAGACAAACGTAATGAATTTCATATCAAGGGCTTCTTTTGTCACTCACCATGTCCCACCAATGCTCAACATCATAATAATGAGAAATCCACCTGAGAAATAGGGAATATGACAAGCTGAGTTGACCTCATTGTTTCAAAACACCCTGATGCAGGGCAGCTGTAGGACACAGCTGAGTCCAGCTAGTCAGTGATAAGTGAGACGATAAGTGAGATTATGTTGATGATATTGTTGGTGAAAAAGTTGAAGCTGTGCACAATATAGAAAATCATTAACCATAGTGAAAATAGATTAGACACGTTAATGAAATCGGTTTAACCTTATAAAAAAAATAAAAAATAAGAAATGCATAGCCTTGAAGGGCACATGTTAATTATACGGCTCGATATGCAAGTCGTTCAGTGAAGATTTGTTCTACACTGTGGCTTTTGCGAAAGCGTAAGTAAAAATGGGCCCTTATTCTGCATGTTTGCACATACAGTATTGCGACACAGTTGACCACAGTACTGCGCAGTCACTTCCTGAGCCTTTGAGTGTCGATGTTGTAATGGACGAATTGTTATTCAAAAAATTATGTATTAGAATTATCCCAGGAGCTGGGTTTAATTAAGAGTAAAGTGGATTGGCATTATTAAAACAGCTGTGTGTGTGTGTGTGTGTGTGTGTGTGTGCCGGCGTGGCAGTATAATTTAATTATTTTGCAGTGCTAGCACATTTTTCATTTCAGAAACAAATTAAGATTCAACAATGTTTTCCTCAGTGTGTGCATGTGTGTGTGTGTGTGTGTGTGTGTGTGTGTGTGTGTGTGTGTGTGTGTGAGAGAGAGAGAGAGAGAGAGAGAGAGAGAGCTCTGCTGTCCTGTGCTCCTGCTATAGCCTATGCCTAGAAGAGGAAAAGCAAACAATCTGTCAGTCAGGAATCTTACAGGAAACCATTATCTCATCCCTCTGCCTCTTAATTCATTTATCAGGACAATATGAAGAGCAGGCTGATTAGATAACAGGAAATCAGGCACAGATTTAATTTAATCTGTGTCTGAAGACAGTTCCATGTGAGCCATCTCTTTAGAATTAGTCTGTAGTTTGTTCTCAAACTAGTTATTTTCTTTTACAAACACAATGCCTAAAGACATTCGAGCTGTTCAAGTCAAACTGGGACTTGTGATGAAATTCCTAATGAATATGAGGCATACATCTTATTAACATTAACAGAAGACTTCAGGCACAGTGAAACATATGAATAGTGGAAACATTTAAAAGAAGCCCGTACAGCCCCATCTGTGAATTATGATCTTGGCTGAGGTGACTCGGAGCCCACTTCAGTCATTCTTATATGGGAAAAGACACTTCCGTCTGTAGGAATGCGCAGGCATTCCCACCAAGACCCTCCAAATCATTTCCACATGTTTGGGTTCATGGTTAAAGGAGTTCCTGGGAGGCCAGGACTTTAGACCTGAACCACGCAGTCTGATTATGTCGCAATCGAATTGGAAAAACTTTCTACCTTGATGGTATCCAAGTACTAGATAAGAGCTGGGATAAATGCTTTAGTGTAGCAGAGAATTATATAAAGAAATAAAGGTTGTTTTTTCTCATTCTGTTTTCTGTACAATCAAAAGTCCCAGTTAGATTTAAATGCTTTTAATAAATATTTACGAATATAATATGATAGACCTGCAACACAATATTAGTATAAATACTCAGAATGTAGTATCAAAATATAATGTGAGCACATGGCTCCATTGAAGTATGAAGTAGGTGCTAATGTATTAGATGTCACCAGTGAGGCCAGTGAGACAGGAGAACCGATTATCACACTTATCATTCTGCATGGAGAAAAAACGCATTATTCTTTTTTTTTCTTTATTTCTCTCAGGCTGTTTTTCTCTGAAAATAAGCAGCTAAATTCAAAATGGAGAGAGTTGTTGGACACAAGAGTGGAAATAGAAGGAAATGCAGACTCCACATCACTGTGCCATGTTATTTTGGCAGAGCAGTGAAGCGTCAAGTCTCAGCCCAAATTTCTCCATAATGCATCATAGAGTTGGCTCTGAATATAGATCTGTTTTTCCTCTTGCACATGCAACATCTGAAAAGAAGGAAGTCAAGGCTGTGAGGATTAGAAGGATTTTTAAGACACAAGATCATACAAAAAGCAAGTTGTTTAGCAAATGCTGAAGTTATAATACATTATAAATAACCTACAATAAATTCATTTTATACTCTGTCCATGATGTGGTGAATAAAAAGCCACACTTAATACTAAGTGTTTAGTCTGTTATTAGTTTTAGGACTGTTTTGGGATTTTGAAATGTCCACTACTTTAAAATCAATCCTCTAGTAGTGCATTTGCCCCGGAAGGACAGCTGAGCACAATATAAAGAGAATTTATTTCTAAAACTACTCATGACAATATCGTTTAAAATGGTAAATTATTATATTAATAATAAGAAAAAAATAAAACTGCACGTTTTATATACTGTACTAAAAAACAAAACAAAAGAGGCCAGGGGAGGATCGATACAGTTCACTTCAGATAGATCCAGAAACAGTTCAACACTTGATAGATTAACACAGTTCATTCACAGACGGCAAAAGGTGATGTTTAAGAGGTATATATATCTCTTTGTCTAATGTCTTTGGGAATATTTTTTACGAAAAGCAAAAATCAAACTGCAGATTGAAAATTTCTGATATCGGATTGCTCACTTCTTTTTAAAAGGGTGCTCTTAAAATTTCTAAAGTAATAAGACTTTCATGCAAGCACTAACTAATGAAATGTATTGCCACAGCTGTAAAACAGCTGTAAAATTTGTGTTTTTAAAAGGTAAAGCTTATCATTTTTATTAAATCTCCATGTATACAATGACATGTTTAACTATCTAGGTATGTCCTATGTACAGTATACACACATGGATTAAACCTGTATATGTGTGTCTATGTCTGCAGGACGGACTGAGGCTGAGCTGAACAACTTCAGCCCGCACTACAAGAGGCAATACTGTGTGGCATTTTTCTCACAGCTGCAGGATGAAGTGGAGCAGCAGCAGACGGTTCACCCACAGCTCCTCAAACAGAAGGTACTGTTTAACAACCAACCCAAATGCAATTATGCCCCTTTTATAGGATACACTCTAGACAGTTGTGTGTTTTTTAGCTTTGTAGAAAGAGTTCAGGGAATGCCAATATACCCTGTGTGTGTGTGTAGGAGCATCCACAGGCCTCTGATTTGGTGTATAAGGACAGCGTCCAGCACTTTGATGACTGTAAGAAGTGGAAGGAGAGGTTTGTGACGGTGCGGGCAGACTACAGTCTGGAGCTTCATGACAGCCAGGAGGTGCATCACACTTCAACACACTAATGCAGCATATCACTATGGATTATAAGAAGCCCAAGCAATTTCATCTTTGTCATGCTAACAATAAAACTGCGTTAAATTCCCTAAAAACGCAAAGATATTATAGTCTGCAAACTGAAGTATTACTGTTTAATCTTCTTTATAATTACATAATAATACGCATCCAAGCAAATCTTGTGATGATTCATAACAAAATGTCATGTTTTATAATATCTAGACTTTCGCAAAAGGAACTCCTGCACGTCAAACACTTAAGCTAACAGGGGGCACTGTGCTGACCTCGGAGGAGAAATACAGTACTCTAGTGGACAAGGCTTTCCCTGACCTGAACAGTGAGTTTTTCTGTCCATTTACATGTCTTATCAAGTCTCCAAGGAGTAATGTCAGCCTTTTTGGCGTCATTGATTTAAACAACTATAGTCTGCATTATAGTCTGCACAAACCAATCAGATTTAATCATTTGAAACAGCGTTGGAAAAATAACTGAGATTTACTTTTTTTGTATGATCTTTGTGTATCTCAGAGTTCCAAAGTGTGTTTGATATTGTTGTCCTTTTATAGTGATGTTTAAGGTATAATATGGACTTATAGAATCCTATAATGTTCTGTAGTTTAGGACCAGTAAAGAAAATCTTTCTAGAAGAACAGACAACAAACGCAAGCCATCCAAAACAATTTAATATTGACACCTTATCTATTTATTCATCACCTCTCATCCCTTAGGCTCAAAAGAGGAGGCTGCTTCGCCCATGGTGTCCATTCCAGGACCGTTTCCTGTCTTTCTGAGACTGCCCTACAGGAGAGATGTCTACTTTAGCTTCCAAGAGGAGGACAAACAGATTCGCTTCGTCTCCATTCTCTCTGACTGCATCCGCCATCAAAACCACGGTGAGCTCTATGAAAGAAGGAGGATATTTGCAGTACCGTTCAAAACCTTGGACACACCTACTCATTTAGTGGGTTTTTTATTTCTCTTTCCTTTAAAACTTACAATTTTCCACATTGGAGAAGATTACTGAAGGCATTAAACTGTCAAATAAATGGTGGGAAGCAAAAAGGTTAGCAAAGTAATTACGACAGCTCTGCACACTCTTGGTGTTCTTTAAAATCGGATGAGTAGGTGGATTTAAATGTTTGACTGGTTATAAAGTATAGTCCACTGTTTAAAACAGGATTGGAAAAGCATGTAAAACTCAACATGGAAGCTGCATTATGTGTGTCATGTCTCACTGGTAAAATGAGGCAATCTTCTTGTTGGTAAAGTTGTTACAGAAAACATGTGACCTGTCAGACTTTTGCATTTCGATAAAGAAAATATTGTTTCATTAGTTATGGAGAAATGCACGTAGACATTATTTGTCAGATTTAAGCAGGGATTTTAAATCTTTGCTTAAACCATCATGATAAATCTGTCTCTGGTACAGTACAGTATATGAAACTCTCTCTATACAAACAAATTGCGTTTGCGTTACAAATTCTTTTTGTGGCATTCATGTACCTCCACAATCGTTTTTTTTAATTTTTTTTTTTATTTAGAATCATTTATCATTTGCAGTTGTAAAATGTTGTTGTTCCTCTATTATCCTATTAGTGCTGCACTCTAAACTGTCTAGACAGACAGACAGCTTGTTATATTGGTAGGTGGAATGATTAGATAGATAGATAGATAGATAGATAGATAGATAGATAGATAGATAGATAGATAGATAGATAGATAGGCATATACTAAGAAAAAACACTTTCATCGTTCTCTCCACATGTGGAAGCCCTTAAGCATTCTAGGTGAAACCAAACAACAGAGGATTCCCCTTTCAGAATATGTTCCAAGTAGTACCATTTAAAGCACTGAGACTGGTAAACATCTAAAGAACTTTTTTTTAAGAAAGAGTGAAGATGTTAAACTGCTCTTTTAAACTTTAAGGTCGCTTCTGTTGTTTTTTTCTGTGACCATGGTGACACGCTAATAATATCCCACTTACAGAAGCTGCTCTTCCTGTGCTGGAGGAAGGACGGTCGAGAAGTCTCTTCTTTCAGTGGTTTTAGTGGTTAGCTCTCCTCTGCAGAGCATGGTAACACACGCTGTAGTGTCAGGGTAGATAACTGTTACACACGTTAAGTAGGGCTGTGCTGCTTTTATACCTTCTGATGCATGTGTTTCATATTCTTTAAATACCACATGATCTCGTAGTCATGCAAAGTGACTGATCCTGTAGATTGGCACAGAATATGCAGCGATGCACTTTATGTATGAAGATGATTATCTAGCTAAACTTCAAGTCTGGTGCAACCTAATAACAGTGAATGGAAGGGGTGGTACTTGTGAATGTCTAAGAAATAGAAATACAAGTCATTCTTTCTTTACTCAGAATGGTAAGTCATGTTTACTAGGTAGTAGCACTGGGTGTGTATGTGCATGATGTGCTCAACATTTTGGAAAAACTTTTTCAGTTTCATCTCTTCATCCTTCTGTTTCTCTTGGTTTTGGTAACTTATTGACCACAAAAGAGAAGTCTGTGACAAGCTTGCCATGTGATGCTGTGAAATTCTTATATATGTATCTTCCATTAAAGATGCATCAGTGCGATTTACGGATACCAGATCACCAATCATTAACACACACACATCCTGCATGAAAACAACTCTGATCTATCTGATTCAATCCTAATCCAGCACCCCAGACTTACGTACTGTCAATGTCTATTTTCTTCCCCATCTTTATTCAGACACTCTGAAGAAGACGACATGTGATGTCCAAGCATTCCTCAAGGCCATTCATTTCTACAGACAGGAGAAAGGACATTATGAGTCATGGGAGATGCTGGTGGGCACCGAATGTCAAGTAAGTAAGCGCCTTTGACTTGTTTTAAGTCTGTTGCCCTGCATTTGTTTTTAAGTTTGACTTCAAGCACCCTAGAACACTTGAGTAAAAAATAGAGGCGTGGATCTGGAGAGATGTTGTGTCTGTGTGTGTGTGTGTGTGTGTGGGGAGAGGATAGTCTCTCTGGAGCGAGGGCGTGTGGGTGTGTGTTTGCGCGCGCGAATGTGGTGAGAGGTGGTGTCCTCAGCTGTTAGACAGGCGTGCCTGAGTCGGAGCTCCGTTTAACTGACGTGACCACAAGTGAAATGTTTTCTTTTTCAAAAAAAAAAAAAACATTGTTACGTTCCAGTTTTGATGCTAAGCAGCAGTGAATGGTCCTGTCCTTTAGAAGCCTAACCACTGAAACAGCATTGAAGCGATTTGTTACGTGGTGCGGGTTGGAGAGCCGAGATGTAATAGTATTTATAAGAGGGGGTAAATGAAACAGGAGGTGCTGCGAGTGCTTATGACATGCACGGGAAGACCTTCCCGTTTGGAGGTGGCGTGAGGTTATTTATTAATAAACACAAAGGTGTAACAAAAGAAAAATGAAAACATAACAAACAGCTGCGCCGGAGCCTTAGGGAGGCAAAGCCTGGGTCTTTGCGTCTCTTTCTTGTATTTTATGCGGTCTTTTTCTTTTTTAGTTATTTTTTTATTTTTTGGCCCTGATACCTTACCGGTGCTACCTAATGATCACACCGGTCCGTGCGGAGGTAATAGGACCCTTAATTAGACACGCCACCAGATGCGGCGTATCCAGGTTGATTGGCTTGTGGTGGCGTTGCCTGGCAACCGCGTGTATAAATGGCCACGCCTCTGTCTATGCAGACCTCCGCGGGGTAGCAGCCTGCAAATCCGTGCATACTAAACACTGCACAGTATTTTTGCGCGGCTCTGCTTAATAGTTTTTAATAAAACTTAATAGGAAAAAAAAATCAAATGTATGAAAAAAAAAAACCATTTAATTCAGTAAGTGGTTTTCATTTCTGCAAATTATTAACTTTGTAATTGGCAAAACACCCGCTATTTGGAAACATTGCAAAAGATTGGCATCTTGGGAAGGGCAAAAAACAAATCGTCAACAAATTAAACAAAACAGGTTAAATAAATTCTCTTAAACACAAAAAAAATAATTAAATATATATATATTATTTAAAAAAATTTATAGAAGTACCACTGAGAATGTTCTTTTAAAAAAATAGATAAATTAATGAAAGAATGAAACTGATGGACCTACTTGTAGAATTATATAGATAAGGTTTTTAGTTAAACCAGTTTACAGCAAAGTGTTTCCTACCAGTTTCCCACTATAACAGTACAATCATTCTGTCATTTATGTCTGGGGAAAATATATATAAACTGAATAAATCTGTTTGTGTCTGAAAAAATAGAACATTTCATCACAGTATAGTAAAGTGTGTTCATGATCATGGCCAGATTACTTTTTTTTTTTGTTTTGTTTAAAGTGTCATTTTAGTATACTTAAAATATTGGCCTGCATCTAGCAAATAAAAAAAAGGGACTCGGATTGGCTGTCTAACAAGTTATTAAAACCTGGAAGGATAGTGTAGAATTGTCAACACGAGGAAAGAAATGTGGTCAGAAGGAAATGATAAATAGAGCTCAGTTAAACACTTGGTGAAGTTGCATCATAAACAACTGTCAGTGAAAATCAGTAAACTGACAATTGTATAGGATACATAATATATTTTCAAAAGGATAAAGAGAATACATGGTTTCCAAACTTATGTAACCAGTGAAAGTTTATCAACTTATCAACTACATAAAGAAGTACTGTATAAAAAAAATCACAGTTATGTGAAATAATGAAAATAAGAGCCCTTCCACACACATAATGTGATCAGAACACAGGATTTGGACTAAACAGTAGTATAGCAATAAGAAAAAGACCTGTTAGTAAGGCTAATCAGGAAAAAAGCTTTCAACTAGTTAGGAAACATAAAGTATTGGACTTTAGACAAATGGAAAAAGGTTATGTGACTCCAGATTGACCTTAGAGCAAGCGATAGGTGTGTCAGGGTAGGAAGGGAAGTCAGCTGATGACCTGAATGTACCGAGTGACCAGGTTATCACATTCATGGAGTTTTTCTTCCTTGATGGCACAGGCATATGCCGGGACTCAAATAATAAAAGAGTGGTTCTGGGAGAAATCATTTTTACACGTGATTTGGCTACCACATTGTGCAACATAATTAAGGTTAAAGGCATCAAATGAAATATTAGAATAAGTGACTTTTTATTTGGCCAGACAGTGAATGTAGATTTTTTTCAGATTCTCTGGGATAGTAACTCTACACATGTTTTGGAGGTCTTGCTTGGCAACAGAGTCCACATTACCAACATACACTCACTTTGACTTTCTGTCAGGGTTCTGCCTCTGTGCAAGTTGAATTTGAAATTAAACACTTAATAAGCTGCAGTAAAGGCCTGGCAAAGCATCTTGAGGGAGGAGGTGGTCATGTCCATGGGTTCCGGACATTAGGCATCATTAAATGCACATGATTTTTTATCAAACAATTAGTATTTTAAAAAAAAGTATTAAAGCCAACCCTTATGTTTGTAAATACGTTAATTTGTTTCATTATTTGTGACCCGTAAAATGTGTGTGTGAAAATGGCTGATGGTATTTCCTGATTTCCTGACACTTTTGTCAACACCCTTTAAATTAAGCTGAAAGTCTTGACTTTGCTTACATTTTGCGTGTTTCATTTTAGATTCAGTTTGGTGGAATACAGAGGCCAAATGCCAAAACCTATATTTGTTCCAAAATTTATGGACCTGACTGCACTTCTAATTAATGTAAAGGATCTGAATTTTTTTTCTGTGTGCTGTAGAAACCATTACCTGCGTTGGCGTAACATGTTGAATACAATAGCGGACCAAGACTTGTGAACCATTAGAGTAGTGCTATTATTAACATTCATGTATTACTATATTCTGTACCATATTTGGGAGTGAAATGAAGTGACTGCAGGCCCAGCCACAGGAAATCCATAAGCGGTGAAGGAAACACCTCCACCTTCCTCTCTGTGTTCGTTTACAGAATCTTTGCCCTTTTATTATTTCGTCATTCAACAGAAGACATACTGATTTGGTATGAAAGGCATTTGATAAGAAGAGCATTTGATAACTCATCTTTTATACTTGTCATGAAGCAATTTAAAATCCTAAGGGAGCATCAGCATGAATAATGTGCTTTCGCACTCAAATTCTGAACTACCTTAAATATTATATTATATATATTGGAATCATGATACCCTGTCTATAATGCTTTATAATTTGTCTTCATTATTTTTGCTTTATGAACTATAGAAAATCGAACAATATTGGCAAACAGTAAAAATTCTGGGAGAAGATGAATACTATCATACACTCATATGAAAAGCTACAGTGCCTTTCAAAAGTATTCATACCCCTTGAACTTTTCCCACATTTTGTCACGTTACAACCCAAACATAAATGTATTTTATTGGAATTTTATGTGATAGACCAACACAAAACGTCTTATGACTTGTCGCAAACTGCAAACGCCACTTCTTATGGCTTCTTATGGTTCAACAATAGCTTACTTCTTGCCACACTTTCATGAAGGTCAGATTAGTGGATTGTATGACCCACCTGGGCTGTGGATCACTGCAGCTCCTCAAGAGTTACCATGGGCTTCTTGGCTGCTTCTCTGATTAATGCTCTCCTTGCCCGGCTTACCAGTTTAGGTGGACAGCCATGTCTTGGTAGGTTTGCAGTTGCGTCAGACTCTTTTCATTTTTTCGAATGATGGTTGAACAGTGCTCTGTGAGATGTTCAAAGCTTGGGATATTTTTTTATAACCTAACCCTACTGCAAACCTCTCCACAACTTTATCCCTGACATGCCTAGTGTGTTTATTGGGGATCATGATGCTGTTTGTTCACTAATGTTCTCCAACAAACCTCACAGGGCTTCACAGAACAGCTGTGTTGGTCTTTCACATACAATCCGATTGAAATACATTTATGTTTGTGGTTTTAAGGTGACAAAATGTGGGAAAAAAACAAGGGGTATGAATACTTTTGCAAGGCACTGTATCTACACAAAGTTGCTGTAATGTTGGAGCGTACTGTAGTGTGCTCATATACAATGATGTAGTTAATATCAAATATTTTATAATCTATGTTAGTATAATATGATGACTGTGATGCTTTCGTATTAAAAATAATATAATTGATATAATAGAGTCTAACATACAGTATTTATATACTGCAGGTGATGTGCCTTTGAATCAAAAGTTCTTTCTATTTTTTTCTCAGGTCTTCAGCAGTATATATTTTTTTATATCTATAGATTTAATGGTGTCTGCCAATTTGTTAACTGCGTGCATTTTTTTTATTTTATGTAATGTACTTTTTTTTTAAACCAGCAAATAGATATTGTGCTTAATATTAAAACAGGCTGCTTGTTAGACATGACAGTTCACTTCTAAAACTGTTCTGCACGGAGGCAAATATTCCCCAAATAAATTTCTCAGTTTTAGGAATAAGGCTATTTGTTCACGTTCCTTTGTCACACAGACTGCAATGTACATGCAATCAAAAATGGTCAAGGTCACAGTTAAAACCCTTAAACAGCTGATGTGCAAAGGCATAATGTATTTTTATAAATATAGCATCGCTAATATTTTTTGTAAGTTGCCTCAAACTTTTGTCTGTATGTGTTGGAGCAGGTGCTGGCCAACCTGGTGATGGAGGAGCTCTTGCCATCCCTGCAGACCGAGCTGTTGCCCAGGCTGAAGGGGAAGAAGGCTGAGAGGAAGAGAGTGTGGTTCACGGTGAGTTGCTATGTATAGACACTCGTGACTCAAAACTGCAGAAAGTCAATTGCAGCAACATGACTCAAGTTTCATACACAGTAATCTCACTCACATTTCATTTAAGTCAAGCTAAAGACTTTACATTACATTACATTACATTGTAATCATATTTATTTCATCATAAAATAAAAAATAAAAAAGTTATATCCCTCAAACAGATATTTACGGAAAGCATCGGAGTTGATGCAGCTTTATATTCGTCATCTAATGTGCTTTCATTGCAGGGAGAACATCATACGGTACTTATTTGTTCTTGTTGCACAGAGTGACTAATAAGTAATAGGCTTTTAAAGGAGACAGTCTTTTCTATATTTACATCAGTACTGTTTTTGTTTGTACAAAAAAAATCTATCATATTTTGTTTCCGACAACTCAGAAGAATGAAGAAGTGAGAAACGATATATTACGATCTGAAATGTTAGTCAAACATAGCTTTGTGTATGTGGAGTAATGAGGTATTTAACATACAATAATTTAAGATTGTGTTGGATGAGTCTCGTTTCGGATGCCTGTGTCTGCCTGTATCTTGTATAGTAAGCGAAAATAAATATCTAAACACTTTTTTTTAAATGAAATATACCTCTAGTGCACATGTGCACATCTTAATTAAACACTAATCTACACAATGTTTTTGGATGTTGTACGGGGAGTGTTCAAGTCAAACCAGGACTTTTGATTGTGCAGAATAACAGAACAAAATGATGACAGTAAAATCTCCCTTTATTTTTCCATATTTCTTTCTTTCTGCTATACTAATGCACTTATCCCAGTGTTTTACTAGTGCTTGGAGACCATCAGGGTGGAATGTGTCTCAGTATGCCAGTGCCATGATCGGACTGCCCATTTGATTTAAACACCCAAGATATATATACAGTATAATGTACCTGTATATAATATATATAAGTATATATGATAATATTTCTATCTATTTATACAATAACTAGATTTAGAGTAGACTGTGGAGTTTCTTATACCATATAGAACCATAAACCATATCATTTTAGTCAGTTTTATGAGTTGCAAGTGATGAGATTGGTTACGCCATTGCATTTTGACTAATAATAACAATAATAACAATAATACATTTTATTTTTAATGCACTTTATATTTGAAGTAAATTTCAAAGTGCTACAAATTAATTGAATTCTGATAAAAAGATGAGTTTTAAGACCAGATTTAAAAGCTTCAACAGTCTGTGGCGTCCTCAGATAATCTGAGTGAGCATTCCATAGTCTAGGTGCAGCTGATCAAAAAGCCAGATCTCAAGCTTGGTCTTAGGAGGTTTCAGAAGATGTACTGACACAGAGCGGAAGTTGCGTGTAGATGTTCGTGAGGTAATACGTTTTTTGAGATTGAGAGAGACAACCTTGTATTCAATTCTAAAAGTTTTGATTCTTTCTACACTAAAACAACACAAAGGGCATCCAAAATCAGCAATAAACTCCTTTAAACAGTTAATATTGACATGTGTCTGCTACTCATGCATGCTCTGTAAAGCCTTCATAACAGCTCATCATGGTGCTTGATGGGTTTTACAAATGCACTTGACACAATACTGTTCTTGCAAGAACTATTCCAGAACGTCTGACTTTTGTGTCTTGAAATAACTATTGAATGTTGTAGCTGTTGGTTAATTATCTAATTCCATATGTGTTATTTTATAGTTTTGAAATCTCTAGTATTGTTCTAAAATGTGGAACATAAATCACTAAAGAAAAAACATTGAAAAACATTTAATTGGAAGGTGTGTCCAAACGTTTGATTGGTACTGTTCATGGTTGATTTGATCTTCTGTAACATCCATCTTCTTACTGGATTCGTTTCCTTGACCAATCAGGCTAAATGTATTTAAAAGGGCAGAGGAGATTTATTGTTTAGAGTTTTATGTGAGGTGTAAGAACACACATGGTTATGATGCCCCTCATTTCCTATTGCTTGTTGTTCCGGCAGCTTTCAGGTCACTCTGCAGCTCTTTTAAACTCATTGCAGCTCTTTATCAGTCACTTGACTGATTTATCTTATTTATCATTAGCTTACTCAGAGTTTTTAGCACTTTAATATGTTTTTAATAATTGTAATAATTCCTGTTGTTTGATTTGATTTCATGTACTGTATATTTAGACATGTTGTTTATGCATATTAATATTTTTTTGAGCTACAATTGTGTGTGTTTGTGAATTTGAATTGGATATGTTCTATATTATACAGTATAATACGTGCCAGTATGTATATCTATATGATCTATATCTATATATCTGTAGAATGTATACCACTTTGGTTTAAATGTCCATAGTAAATAAACAAAATAATAAAACAATAAAGGTAACATGCATGCTTACTTTTTCCAGACTGTGGAGGCAACCTATGAGCTGGTGCAGGATCAGCTGAACGATGGACTGCAGAAACTGAAAGAAGAATGCAGTGAGATTGCCAAAAAGCAGGAGACACTTATTCGTTCTGACATGGACCAGATCATCAACTCCAGCAACTTCCTGAAGACAAAGCTACAAGGTGAGGAACTAAAATGATAAAATAATCATTTTTTTTAATGCATTGCGGTTTGTTAAACACTTGGAGAGTCTCAGGCTTAATGTGGTGGAAAATACCTGTTCTGCAAATACTTTGGAATAGCAGCAGACTGTAAAAAGCATGCACAGTCACAATGCATTATCATTATATTTAATGACTACATTAATTAACGCTCCATATAACGTTTCACAATGTGAGGAGACAGGAGATTCATTAGTAAAAATGCTAGACTGGTTTTAAAAACAAATCCAAGACTTTAATTCTTATCCTTTAGTATTATCCCTCCTGTTATTATAATAAAGAAATACTAGTTTAATGTCTTGAAAAATAGGCTGACCCCTTTAAAAAATCTAATGGCAAACCAAAAATCCTGAAAATCTATCACAGTGCATACCACTTATGGAATACCAGTTTCAGATTTTCCTATCCCTGTACACCATCATACCAGTTTCACCACCCCATATATAAACTGCAGAATGAGTGAATAGTTTCTTATACACTTGTTTCTTATACAATCCTAATACAATTGAAGCCTGTAGTTTAAATATTTTTCAATTCCATGCACTTCGTTAATTAAATCCTGATGGTATGATACCATACAGTCTGCCTGCAGCTATCGGCTTACTTGGTTCATGTACATGAATGTAGGTGTGTTCATGACTCCTTATATGGAAATGAGAACAGTACTGGATAGACATGCCATAAAAGCCAAAGACAGTTTTTTCCATGTTGGAGTATTTATATGTGTGTTTTCCTCAGGCCTGGTCTCAGAACCAGCGATGAAGTTCTGCTCAGAGAGTGTCTCTCCATATCTGGCCTCCATTCTGGAGGAGCTGATGGGCCCGGTGAGTTCAGGTTTCCAGGCCGTGAGGCAGCGTTTGGAGACAGACCTGAACCGAATCTGTAAAGACTTCCAACCTGGAGGAACTAATGAAGAACTTACTAAGGTAAGACGCGAAAAAAGAAAAGAGCTAAATGAGGTGCAAATGTTTTATCTGACAGTTATGGGTTTTCAAGTATGCGGTACACTTGGACTATAATCTTTGTTCATTTTTCAGTCAGTTGTGCAGCATTTGCACTTAGGCAACTATTGCATAGAACTGAGTGTCACTAATCCTCTTTATTCACTGTGACCAATGGCCATGGACATTGCACCACATCAGAACAACAGAGACGTTTTAAAAACTTAGCACCGTTACAGCCTAAGAAGAAGCTGAGTGTTTATGTTTCTGCCTTCAGAAGTGCATTTCATTCTATCCAAAAATAAAGGTTCTCTCACTATATGTCTATACCACTATATCCTGAATACAGGTGCCCTGAATAAAGGTGCATTACATTCTATTCAAAAATAAAGGTTCTCTCACTATACGTCTATACCACTATATCCTGACTACAGGGTCGCGGGGGTCCTTGAGCCTATCCCAGGAGACACAGGGCGCAAGACATGGTACCAATCTATCACAAGGCACACACACACATGGTCATTCATACATTACGAGCAATTTGGGAATTTACCCTGGACCCTGGAGGGGCAAGGCGACAGTGTTAACTACTAAGCCACCTTAGCTTACATTTATGTGTTATAACTGCTTTTGTTACCTTTATGAATGAGGGTATTTCATGAAAAATGTTTGGTGTTTGGTCGACTTTAGCGTATGTAAATGTTGATATTTGATAAAGAATGTTGTTTAATGGTGTTGGAGAATTGTTAATGCTTTTTAATGGTGAATGTTGGTCTTTAATTGCAGAGTAAAAGTTGGTTTGTGTATTATCTTTTATAAGGCATTAGAGGAGGTGTCTCATGCCCAGCTGGAGGACTGTTATCAGCATGTCTCCATTCTGAAGGAACAACTGCAGGAGCTGCGCAGCCGCTTCAAGTTCTCCAACTCCACATTGGTGGTGCACAAGACTCAGAGCCACATGCAGCAGGTAAGACTCACGGTGCAGCTCCACTCGGGGGATCTTCAACTCTTAAGCAATGCCTATTTTCGTTGTCTTCACTGTAGCCACAGTATTTTTCAAATAATCTGTTATGGGTAAAATGTAACATTTTTAGAATGGTGGCTTTGTCTGTAATGTGCCATAATATATCTTATAAAGAGACAGTTGTCAGTTGTTGGAAGCATGTTTGTTTCATGGACGTTCTGCTTTTCTTTAGCTGATGGAGAATGCTGTGTACACGTTCGAGTTGCTTCTTCAGGCAGCCATGAAGGAAGAACCTGAGAAATTGGCCACAGTCATGGAGAAAGCCAAGCACAGAGTACTTAAGGTGCTTATCCTATCACATATTTAATTTGTTAAATATTATGACTTAAGTCCATAAAACCAATAAAAAGACTAAATGATAACTGTTGGTTAGCAGCTTAAAGCCCTATTCATTATTTTTCAGCAATATGACTATGATAGCAGCACAGTAAGGAAGAAGATTTTCCAGGAAGCTCTGGTGGACATCACACTGCCAGCCATCAGGAGAAACCTAGCACCCAGCTGTAAAACTGTAACTACGAGCACTCACACAAAATTACGCAAAACGTAATGAGACATAATTTCAGATTTCAGTTTGCTAGGAAAATACTATAAAAGATTATAAAATGTATGATATCAAGCTTGACTGTTTGGGCAGAACCGAAATGAAAAAAGACAGACAATTAAATTTGCTGAACCCAGCTGCACAGTTGGCCATGTCTTATAGTCAAGTCTGTCCCTTTATCAGACATCTTGGGCAGTTATTTCCAGTAATGTACAAGATCAGGGCCATATCTTCTTGAAACCGAGAAAACATGACAATCAAACACAGACATGACAAACATAGATGTTTAACAGGGTTAAATAGATGTTTTAGGCTCTAACAACCCGCAATTTTGCGTTCCTTTTGAGACAGACAGTTGACAAAAGAAACCTTATTGATGTAAATAGGTAAAAATATACAGTAGATACAGACAGATGCGCCAACTTTCTGTCCTGACAATTAAACAAATCTTTATTCCTTATATATTTGTGACCACCAAAATCGATAAAATCACATTTGGCATGGTTTATTATATTATAATTATGCAGAATTCCAGTCGGTTTCAGTCTGTGCAGCTGTAATTATCTGTTATTTTATTATTATCTGTTATTTATTCAGCTTTCCCTGATTTTCGCATAATTTGGTCATGTCCAATTTCATCCAACCCATCTTGTTGGTTTCATCCAATCTTCAGAGAGGGTGCAGGCTAACACGTGCGCTTCTTTGAGCAATGCATCTTATTTAAACTGCTGCTCATGCACCATTAGGAAGTGGCATGACACTTGTGTGAGCTCACAGACTGTGTCGCTGCAGATATATCACCTCTGATGCAGCGCACTCAATCTACTCTCTCTGGGTTCCCACCTATGAAAAGGTGTCACCTCACCCAGGAATCAAACTCCTGATCCACGGGTGATAGAGTGAACTCATTTCCGTTACATGCAGGAGCCCTGCCTCTTAAATACCACTTGAAATAATCTACCAAGATTTGCTATAATGGCTTTGATTTTGGCTTTGATTATTTAAACAGCCAATTAGTCCTTTACCAGATTCAAATGTTAGGCTTCAAATGATAAAAACACGCTTCCACAAGATGGCAGTTTGATCACGTACTGTAAGTGTGCCAAAAATGATGCATATAGAAACAGTTGTTGTCGTTTGATCATGTCTATTTTACCGGAATAAATAAGGAAAAAAGCCATTAAGGATTGTTGCAGGGAGAACCGAAGTTAGAATCTGAAAGGTCCGGCATTTCTTCTCAATACTAAGATTTGTGCCTTTGTACTGAATGAGATTTCCTTTTGGTTTCCGTGTAGGAGCTGCAGAACTATGAGCAGTACATCTTCGCTGATTACACAAACTTCATCCAAGTGGAGAATGTCTATGAGGATATAATGCTCAACACCCTGAACAATGAAGTCAACAAAGGTTTAAAGGCTTTATTCTTATTGTATTACTGTACTATTGCCCAACTTTCATCAGAGATGCAACAGAGATCTGGTGGTGGAAAGCATTGAGGTAGAGGACATTGTGAGTCCCTGCGCAGACAGTTAGGGGAAATCAGTGAAGGTCTCTTTAGTGAATTAATTCCTTGGGGAATTCCTTGGTGCACATAGGCTTTTACAAACAACTAAACCAAGTCATATTGTAATTGCATTTAACTCAGTTACAGTTTGGACTGAAAATGCTTTTCTTTAATTGTTGTATTTAAATCTTTCACATGTTTTCGACTCAATATACTGATAAGTACCTAAGAAAAGGTTTTTATTCTTACAAGTTGAAGAGATAATAATCTATGGAGTCCAAGTGAGCATAATTGTCCTATTCTCCACTGTCTCCACTGTCTAGCCTATTTCATTTGAATGTCTTTCTTCCCTGATCTCATTGTGTCTTCTTCCCATGCAGTGGTGAAAGAAGCGGCCACTCTGAAGAAACACAACCTGTTTGTGGACAGCACCGAGCTGCAGTGTGTTAGTCAGAGCAGTCTGACAGACAGCCGGACTCCACCACGCTCATGCCCCTCCAGTCCGGCCAAAGTACAGTCAACTGTTACAGCACAAAAAGCCGAGCAGGTTTCGAGCTCACTGGTAGTGGAAAACGGCAGCTCAGAGAAGCAACCAGTGGAGAAGAAAGAAGAACCTGCAAGTGAATCACCTCAGACAGATGATACTCAACCATCTAAGCCGAATGATCTTGCAGCTGTACCCAGTATACCATCTTGTGTCCCGGCAGATTCCCCAGATCTTACTAAAGTCCCTTCAACATCCATACCTGATGCCTCAGATCAAAAGTGTGAGATTTCTGTGAATAATCCTGACATGGTGTCCTGCACCTCATTACCAGAAGCAGCTGATGCTACAGCTCAGAGCCAACCTGTGATATCCCCTGAGACTGATTTCAACATGTCTCCTGTGATCATCGTGTCAGAACCCGAGTCAGTTCCAGAGCCAACAATTTCTGTCAGCTTACCAGATGATGCAAACATGGAAAGTCCTGGTTCTCCTGAATCTGTAAAAGAAGACCAAAGTGTCAGTACTTCAGAGGAAACAGAGGTTGACGCTGCAAATCAGTCTCACTGTGAGATCTGTCATGCTGAGTCAGAACCCCCCGAGGAGCCGCAAAGTGTTACAGTCCAGCCTGATACAACCAGTGCTGAAAATCCTTCAGCTTCCGAGACAAAAGACACACATGACACTGAAGTTGGAACACTTCCCTGTGATTCCTCTCTCCCTATAGTTGACATCACAGCCAGCGAGACAGCAGCAGAGAGCGTGGCGGAGAACGCCGCCAATACCAGCACGAATGGACTCCCCTGTGTCCCTGATCTCCCAGCAGGGGGAGACATGCCTGCACCCTCTGCAAAGGTAGAGACTGAAGGCAGCACAGAACCACACCGAGACTCTTCCACAGAGGATCAGGAAGCAGAAGAGGCGATGGATAGCGTGAAGTGCATCAGAGATCTGGTGGTGGAAATCATTGAGGTAGAGGACATTGTGAATCCCTGTCCAGACAGTTAGGGGACATCGGTAAAGGTCTCTTTAGTGAATTAATTCCTTGGGGACTTACTGCATACAAGCTTTTACAAACAACTAAACAAAATCATATTGTGATTGCATCTAACTCAGTTACAGTTTAGACTGAAAATGCTTTTCTTTAAATGTTGTATTTAAATCTTTCACATGTTTTGTACACTGACAATCCATGAATAAAAGAGGAAGCATAAGAAGTTTCTTTCTTATTTTTAAAAGTATTGCTCAATTAGTTTAGTTAGCAATGCACTTTGTAACACTTATTCATTTTGAATATCTACATTTTCTTTTTAAATAATTATGTATCAATTAGTATTACTTTTCAGTTAATTACTTTAAGATGAGAGAACGGTGTTTTACACGGTACATCAGTGATCTTAAAACGCCACTGAGTGTGTAACCTTATTTTGGTGAATATAAGTCTATGTACAATACTGCTTATGTGTATTGGTTTTATAACTGCAATAAACTGATGTTTTCTACCTAAAATGCTAAGCATTCGTTTTCATTTTAAAGTGCGAATGCAAATGGAAGTTAATAGAGGCTTTACTAAGCTTGGCACTTGGCATGTCTGTGGTATTTATTATTATTATTATTATTATTATTATTATATTTTGCAATTAAACATTTGCAGAGGCGTAGTGGTTAGCACTGTGGGCTCGCACGTTCAGGGCCTGGGTTTGATTGATTACCTCGGGTCTGTTTGCATGTTCTCCCGTGCTTGGTTGGTTTCCTCCCACAGTCCAATGACATGCAGATTTGACTAATTTGTACTTCTGTACTTTGTTGTTCCACCACCAAGTCTCCTTTTTCACTTTGCCCTTTCCTGTCCAATATTACAACATGACTAACAGAATGCAATGTATTGCAAGGACTAAGGTAAGAGTCAAGTACTCTTCTTCCTGTCTCCCTGATCACATTGGCTGTAAATGTCCAGTCAACTTCCACCACTTTGTCCAGCTTCCCCACCACCAGGGTTATTTTACACACCACCATTCTGTGTTGTCTGGCTACACTCTCCGCTACCAACACTTTGCAGTCACTGATCTTTTTCAGATCACAATGTCAACACGAGAGTTTGTGCCTCTACTGGAAGAAAGTATTCACTACTGCCATTTCCATCCTCTATGCAAAGTCCACCACCATCTGTCCTTCTACATTCCTGTACTGAAGACCAAACCTGCCCATCACATTTTCATCACCTCTGTTCCCTTCCCCAACATGTCCATTGAAGTCTGCAACAATCACCACTCTCTCACCTCTGGGGATGCTCTGCATCACTTCATCTAACTCACTCCAGAATGTCTCCTTCTCTTCTAACTTACATCCTACCTGTGGGGCATAGCCACTAACAACATTGAACATTACACCATCAATTTCCAGCTTCGGACTCATCACCCTATCTGATACTCTCTTCACCTCTAGAACATTCCTATCAAACTCCTCTTTCAGGATAACTCCTACTCCATTTCTTTTCCTATCCACACCATGGTAAAACAATTTGAACCCTGATCCTAAGCTTCTAGCCTTGCTACCTTTCCACCTGGTCTCCTGGACGCACAATATATCTACCTTCCTTCTCTGCATCATATCAACAAACTATCTTCCCTTCCCTGTCATAGTCCCTACTATCACTCCTAAACTCTTGCCTTTCCTTTTCTCTCTCTGCTTTTGTACACACCTTCCTTCTCTCCTTTTTCGACCAACAGTAGCCCAATTTCCACCAGCACCCTGTAGGTCAACAACACCAGTGGCGGTCGTTGTTAACCCGGGCCTCAACGATCCGGTATGGAAATGATATTTGTGATTCGCATCATTGATTTGGGAAATGTTTTACGTAGGATGCAATTCCTGACACAACCCTCTGCATTTATCAAGAATTGGGACTGGCACAAGAAGACACTAGATTCCCCCCCACCCCCCCACCCCCCTTAATAATGACCACACTAATCTAGCCACCATGTGTCTCATGCAGCTAAAAACAGTTCTGTAACACAATTTTACAAAATTTTTTATTTAATTCTCAGCAAATATATGGGGGAGTATGTCTTATCGTGCAAGTTATTATAATCAGTTGCTACATTCTACAAACGTAATACACTCACATGCACAACCATGTAAAAGTCGCAATATACAGACATATGAGTTTGATGATGCTGACACAGATGGGTTAAGCCTTATCATTATTATTAAGTGCATGCTGACTGGACAAGATTGTGAGGAAGATTTCTTCTTCGAAGCCGGGCTATAGCGGAGTCTACACCCGCTGCTGCTCTCTTTGCACAGGAATCAACATCCATCAGCAACTTTGCAACCTGAAGATCCTTTACTGCTTTCTCTGCAAACTCCAAATGTTGCTTCAGCATCATACTGCCCTAGAGGACACACACACGATATAGTACTTCTCACTATGTTCTAAAGTTAGTAGAAATCAAGTTGCATTAAACAAAAAATAGTTATGTACTCGTACTTTCCCATTCATTCAGTGGTATCCTAACCACTTAGGCATTTAAAATGCTGATACTTAAAGTATGGTATTGAAATTCATAGCTACATTTCCTAAGTGTCTTACAAATATGGAGCTGGTTTATGTGATTACGCTACCTGTGTTAGGAGTCTCGACTCAGGCACCTGAAGACTTGGATGTCTCTCATAGACCTGTACAACAGGCCTGTTCATTCTCTCTCTGCAGAACAGGTCATCAGAGGAGACTGGACCCTACAGCGGAAAGATAGATTGCATTAAATCATGCTCTTAGAAATACTTGGTAAACAAGTCCAATATTACAACATGATTAACAGAATGCAATGTTTTGCAAGGACTAAGGTAAGAGTCAAACTGTCTAAGTGGCTACACGAAATAACAATGCTGTAACTAACACCTCACTTCCAAAACATACCAAAGCTCTGCCATGGCTGTAGGTGGCACACTGCATCTGTCTCTGTTTGCGGTAGATGGCCTGTCTAGTGGTTGCTGAGCTCAGTGTTAGGCGTTGCTAAGAAAGAAAGATTAAGGTACGGTATGAAACAATACTATAATGTATGTACAAATTAAGCTAAATTTATAGCAAGTCTGTTTTTACAAGTGTTAATCACATAGATAGATAGATAGATAGATAGATAGATAGATAGATAGATAGATAGATAGATAGATAGATACTTCATTAATCCAGAAGGAAATTCCAGATGAACATTAATCAATAATGTTAATGTTCAACAGCTGTGATTGTAATAGCTCGTTTTGGCAGATGTGGTTTGAGTTTTATGAACTGTTAAAGTAAATATTGCTGAAAATACAATATTCTTATAAAAAATTAATATGAATAAAATTCATTTAAATTAAAGATTAGAATTAAACAGTGTGATTTATGTGTGACAAATTAGTAGAAATTTGCTAAATGGGTCAGTATCTGGGATAGCATGAGGATAAGGGAGATACGTTGTTTCTTGGTAATTACTGTACTGTGCCAAAGTCTGGAGCCCAGCTCATTTCTTCATATTTTCATATCTTCAGACTTTTGACTCCAATTTTTGGCTGTTTTTTGTCACTCATTTTCAGTCCAGTCCCCGAACCTGAACAGTTTGAGAGGAATGTTTCTGTTTGTTAAGTCAAACAGTGTTCAATGCTGAGAACGTTGTGTAGTGGAAGCGAGGGGAAATGAGGTCGTTGAGAGAAGGGAAATGAGGTCGCTGCTGAAGCGTATCTTTAGGCACTTTGCAGCCTGTCTCAGTAAGATATTTTATCCCATGTATTTAATGAAATCTACGTAATGTAATTATATTTAATATGAAAAAATGAGGTGTGGCTTAAGTCTTTTGCACAGCACTGTGAAATATGTAGAAGTTTATTAGTCTATGTTAAACTCTAGAGCCCTCTGCTGCCAGTGTGGTGAACTGCAGCTGTTAAGGCAACATCAGCAAGGCCACAAATAGCATTTTAGCCAATACTGTATATTCTTGCAAGATACACTTTCCTATGTAATACCAGGATTTGACACAGGGGAGTTTTTTTATTATTATTATTTATTACAGCACCTTAAATATATGTTATGTAACCCAAATGGAATATAACTGTGCTCGTACTTAATGGTATGAACTAACACTAATAGCAGAGTTATTATTTAAAATAATTAATAATAATAAAATAATTAATAATAATAAAAAAGATAAAAAAAATATGAAAAGTAACTTCTTGATTTCCATCTCACCTGGAGACTCTGGGTTTCTGCGATTTTCTTTAACAAACCCTCACTGACTGAGCGATGTATAGCCGCCTGTTTAATGATTGCCTCACCCATGACCCGTTCAATCCTCCCACTGAGCTGCTGAGATGTTCGCAACACAGCTGCTGATGAATCTAGTGCCCTTTTGCACTCTGTGTGTGTAGATGTGGAAAATTAATTCAGCACACATAAGGATTAAACAAAATCCCAACTTACTGAAAAGGCTTTTAAGATTTAATTCATGTGAATGAATAGTATTATCTGAATTTATAATATAAGCACATACTGTATAAGCACCGTTGTCAGTACCTGGGGTAAATGGACCAGCGGGGTCAGGTTTCAGTGAGAGAGGAGAGACAGAAAGATGCACAGCTGCTGAAGGTGATCCATGCTGAGGGAGCAGCTCAATTACACTGGACCTTTCAAATGCACAGTCCAGGAGCTCTCTGCTGCTCTTTGCTAGGGCCTCAAATCATAAAGATGCAAAAACTAAATCAAAGATACATGTTGTCAAGCCCCTGCACATGTTATAGTCTATAGCCTTGTTTGTACCTGCAACTGAGTTAAAGTGTCTCTTAGCAGAGTCTCTAATCCCTGCTTCAGCTCTTTCAAGCCGTTCCTCTCTTGGCAGAGCAGATTATCAGCAGCATCTTTTTCCTTAAATAAAAAAAGTGTGAGACTTAATATCAAAATAATGTATATAATGGCACTTAAACAGGATTTAGCAAGTTTAGGGCCTTCTGTTGACTGTAAAGTGAATTATAATAGTTTTAAAATACAGTGGAAAACGAACAGGTCTTGGTTTACGAGCACCGAGTATCATGTATCACGCATGGGCTTCTTGATTTGACGCCGAGCATCACATGATCATAACTGAGCCAATGTTTTTTCTCTTTCTTGCGCTGTGGAATTGTGGGTAATCGTCTCCCCTGCTGGGTCTTAGTGCGTGTGTCTCTTACTGGTATAATCAACATCCGTGCACGCGTGTACTGTTTACTATAACACCGTGACCACAAAAGAAAGTCTCATTAGAGAGGTTAAAGACCCATTGTCTCTCTCTTTCTCTGTATCAGCCTGTCAATATGTGTGCGCGCATGGAATTTGACACCGTGCCACTTCACACACACACTCTCTCGGCTTCTCACACACACTGTCTAAATTTGAATGTAAGACCTCGCTGATAATGATTACCAATCACATCCTCTTTGTTAAAATTAAAATTACAAATGCCTAAAATAATTTTTTAAGGAAAAGCTCTGCTTCAACTGGAAGTACTGGGAACGTTTTAAACAACCATTACCAATGATCAGCCATAATATTAACACATTAACACATTAACACTGATCAGCCATAACATTAACACATTAACACATTAACACTGACTATCAATTATTTATATATCTGTAAGAGTTTTGGTTAATATATAATATATATTTTATTCTCTTCCTCTGATATAACTGTCTTAAATGCTATTATCTTTCTGTCTCTTCTTGGATCTGATACTAACATGCTTTCCCATGCTCTGTCTTTCTCTATATTTTTCTCTCCACCTCCCTTGAGCACTTCCTGGTTCGTCTCCAAAGGGACATTTCTACAACTTCCACCCTTTGTTCTTCAGGATTTGGTAAAATGGTTCATGTTCTTTGTAGTGACAGATGTACATGACCCCAGGCGTTTGGCCAAACATATAAAAATCTTGTCTTTTACTATTAATAAATAAAGACATTCCTGACAGACAAAAAATGTGTGTGTTTGACTGCGTCTCTCCTGCACAGTGGATAGACCAATAGGCTCGTTTATTCATCTTCAAAACGTTACAATACCACTGATAACTGATGACAGGATCATGGTCACCCTCATCATAAAGCCTCATCTATGCAATTGCAATTGACCCCAAAAGAGTCAATGCTGGCTTTATAGAAATCATAGAAAGGCACCAAAAAGAATGCACCACACCCAGCAGTTTACAGGCTTCCAAACTTACCAAATTCCAATTCCACCCTGCAGCCCACAACCTCTGCTGCCAATGTCCTGGTACCAGACACCACAGCATGCCCGAAGGGTTTTTTAAAGACCCCAAAAAGCCAGGCAGGCAGTGGGACTCTACACAATATTGGGCATAATATTTTGCATTGAAATGTAATGGCTGATCAGTGTCTATGACCTATTAGAGCAAAAATCTGAGATTTACACAAACTAGCTTGCTTTTAAACAGGAAAACAGATAGATAGATTACTTTATTAATTCCGATGGAAAATTGCAATGTAATAAGGGTTTCCATTCCAAAAGCATACTGAACCGTGAACAATGGCTAAATGTTGGAGACCTATCCCTTTTCACTTACTGTCTCAGTGGCCGGTCTTTGTCTCCGCTTGTCGATGTTCTTTTGGTTGATGAGCAGTGCTTGTCTGATACTTCGCAACAGTTTCTCCAGCTTCTCTTTTTGATGATCCAGCCTAGTGGCCTCTTGAGTGATCCTTCCTGCCTGTCTCCGTAAACGTCCTTCTACTTGTCGTACAGCACGGGTGTATTCAGCAGCCACTGCTACACTAAGCTTTGCACTCTGCTCACGCAGTGCAGGTGGTAGGAACGGGCTGGTCGCACACAATGACTGCAACTTCAGCCATTAAAAAGATTTTTAAAATGTTTGTTAAATCCAGTAACATACTGTACATAGCTACACATGCAAGAATTAAAGACACCCACATTTTTTGCCATTATAACTTCTATTTGTTTTCTTCTTTTAGGATTTGAAGTATGCCTGGAAGTGAAATTTCCTAAGACATTTCTGATTTTCAAAGAGGCCGGATTGTGATGAAGCTAGGGGTGGAGTGGTTCTGTCCCAGGTACAAATACAGTGATGTTATGAAATAAACAAAGTTATTATGCCCTTTTTTAATTCTTTAAGTTTTTGTGTTAAATGAATTATCTGATCGTAATGGGTCTTAGGTTTATGCAAATACAACCTCCGACATAACAACATATTACTTTCTTTAACCATCCATTATTTCTTTAACAAAAATGAAGCCAAAGAGAAAAAAAATACCATGTTCGTAATACTCCATGATTCAATAGCTTGTAGATACAACTTTAGCAGGAATAACTTGAATTAATAGTTTCCTGTATGACTTTAACTGTCTTTCACATCATTTTGAGGGATATCATTTGGCCCATTCTTCTCTATTAACATTGCTTCAGTTCATTGAGGTTTTGGGGAATTTGCATATGCACAGCTTAAAGTCTGGATTTTGACTAGGCCATTCCAAAACCTTTATTCTTATCTTTTTCAGCCATTCTGATGTAGACATACTGGTGTGTTTCAGATCATTGTTCTGTTTTGAGAAGCCTTAGCTGTCGCAGAGATGGCCTCACATTTGCCTCTAAAAATACTTTGATATGCAGAGGAATTTATGGCCGATTCAATGACCTCAAGGACTGAAATATTTTCTTGGTTTTCCTGCAAATATGGCACTGGACATTGGGGCCAAACAATTCTGAGCGTTGCAGTCTGATCTTGTGGTAAATTTGCTGGGACGTCCACTCCTGGAAAGGTTGGCAACTGTCTTGAATGATTTCGACTCGTGAATAATCTTTCTCACTGTAGAATATTAAACTCCAAACCCTTTCCAGATGTGCAAAACAATTGCTTCTCTATCATTACTTTTGTCCTTCCCTCTTGGTTTGTGTTAATACACACCTGATTGCTCCAGACTAGCAAACTGCCAAAACTTCATCTTATATAGAGGGTCTGCACACCTTCTGATGTTCAGTTAATCAAGGGCTGATGTTTAGCTGCACCTGGCTGCAACATACCCTCTTAAATCCTGTGGAAGGAGTAAGGGGTACTTAGTATTGCCTGCATTGTTGTTCTATTATTATTATTATTATTATTATTATTATATTTCATTTTTTGTTAAAAAAATAATGGCACAATAAAAAGTTACATGTTGTTGTTTGTCTGAGGTTACACTTGCCTAATCCTAAGACATGCTATGATCAAATGATTTTTATATTTTTACATAAAAAATTATTTAATTTATAATATATATTTAATTGTAAAAAATGATGGTTGTCTGTTTACTTCTTGCATGTCTGACCTTTTCATTACAATCACCTTAGTTATACTTTATTTCATTTTGCACACTTCATTTCTGCATACTTTCTGGACATTTATATTCTTTTCATTTTGCAAACTTTTGCACATTTTCCATTTTGCATATTTGTACAGTCATTACGATGTATATTTTGTACAGCTAGGTTTTACAAAAATATTTTTTCTATATCCCATATTTTATAATTTATACTCTGTTCTTGAGGTCTATATACTGTATTTAATTCTTATTCCCATTTCCTAATTTATTTCTATCTCTACTGATAAATTAGATTTTCAAGGTCATAAGCGGGTCATATAAGCATTTCACTGCATATCATACTGTGTATGACTGTGTATGTGACGAATAAAATTTAAATTTGAACTGAGTGTAGCCCATCTGTGTCAGCCTCTCGTCAGCCTTCATTGCCCTGGCGCAGGACAATCTCTAGTCACTTGATTTCAGTGCTGGGGGTTTTATGGCACTGACACGGGTGTATCAACAGCAATACTAAAATATTCGGACATGGTGTTCACTTTTTTTGAACAAATTGGTCCCAAAGTGGAGGTGTTTTCCATAGTTTTGGGTGTATTATACAGTACATACACTATGGACAAATATATTTAGCCAAACCTGCAGTGACATTGTATCCAAAGGTTCCAAGGTTCCAATTTGCAGTTGATCACGCTTTAGCCGCTATAACAGCTTCCATTTTGGAGTGTTTCTGTGGAAATTTGTGGCTATTCATTCTGTAGAGCATTTATTTATGAGGTCAGGCGCTGATGTTGGACGAGAAGGCCAATTTTCAAACTGATCCCAAAGGTGATTGATAGGATTGAGATCAGGGCTCTTCTTTCACACTGAACTCATCAAACAATGTGTTTATGGAACACGCTTTGTGTAGTGGGGCACAATCATGTTGGAATAGAAAAGGAACTTCCCCTAACTGTTGCCACAAAGTTTAAAGTATACTGTCCAATAAGTCTCGGTATGCTAAAGCATTAAGATTTCCCTTCACTGAAGATGATTGGAACACCTGAATTCAATAATTAACAGGTTTGGCTAAGTAGAGTAGTTTAGTCCCTATAGTTTAGCAACAGATGGGCTACAGTCATTAAGAGTGCATGACAGATGTGCTTGATCATATGGACAGCTTACCACAGTACCGCAGGATTTAGGTCGGGTTTTAATTTCCTCCCCACGCTGGTGGTTTATTCTCACACCCTGAGCCAGAAGCGCTAAATCCGGGTGCTTGGATGAAAACCGTGGTGTCCGGTAGCGCGCGGAGGAATCCAGCGCGTTCACATGGCACTGGAGCACCAGGCGCTCGGTGCGCCGCATGAAGCGGAGCGTCTCCTCCTGCCGAGTGTGAGGTCCGAGGCGTCCCGCGGCACCCGGAGCTGACCTAACCCCTCCTCTCATTACTGCTGAAACCAAGCGCGATTCATTAATTCATTGATTTAATGTATTAATATTTACAGTGAGCGGGGAAGTAAGGTGACGCTGCGGTGCCGGGACAAGAGTGTTGGGCCGTTTCCAGAGCAACGGGCCAAGCGCGCGACGCGCTGGGCTCGTGACTGTGACGCGAGACTGCATCCTTCTTTTTCTAAAGAGTGGACCAGCAATAGGGTTCATCCAAACAGGTCTAATGTTAACTACAGGAAAGTATTACAAAGTATTTCTCTACTGTATTTGTTGATTATACAAACTCATTCTCGTACTAACAATATTATTATTATATTTACAGGCAGCTACCATGAAGATTTTTTTAGTTTAATGTACCAAGTACATTGCAGGAGTACATTAAAATAAAATAAAAAACATTCTAAATAAGACCGTTTTCCCTGAACACTAATTTCCCTGGAGCCTATCCCACAGAACTCAGAGAACAAAGCCAGGGACACCCCGGATGGGATCCCAGAACACACATAATATCATGCATTAAGGGACAACTTGTAAACACCATTCAAGCCTTACACCACATGTCTTTGGACTATAGGATGAAACCAGAACATCCTCTCTTAAGCAAGCACTGAGGTACTGGTCAATGCTCTTATATCTAGGTTACCGCTGAAGTAAGAGGTAGCTCAGTGGTTAAGGCATTGGAAAACCCGATCAGATAGTCCCAGGTTCAACCCCCAACCCGCTCACACCACCACCAAGTTGCTACTGTTGGCCCTGTGAGCAAGTCCCTAGACTCACAAGTGCTTAAATATATAAATATATATATATATATATATATAACAAAATGCAAGTTGCTCTGGAAAAGGGTGCATGTAAAATGTTTCACATTGACTACCGTTACTCTATTTTATTTGGCATTCCCAACAAGCTTTTTCTTGCTTGTTATCAGAATTCTGCATAGCATACCTTTGCTCCACTACCTCCCAGTTTTCTAGCTAGAGCATTCTCTAGGGTGGCACAAAGATCCATCTGGAACTAACTCACTCTTAACATTCAATATGGTCTCCGGGGTTAAAAAAAACTGCCAAGACTTATCTTTTTAAATGAGCATATCAGCTTTAGTGTCTGTTTTATGTATATTTCTTTTATTATTATTATAATCAAATCAAATTCAAATTCAAATTTTATTTGTCACATACACAGTCATACACAGTACGAAATGTAGTGAAATGCTTACACGACCGCCAGTGACCTTAAAAAGAGAATTAAAACTTATAAGTAATAAATATCAATAGACGAAATATGATAAAAAATTTAAATTTAAATAAAAATTTAACTAGAAAAAAATAGAACATGAAAATAGAAATATATTGTATGCATAGAACTATAATTTTGTGCAAGTATGCATAGAAAAAGTGACTCTGTGCAATAGTTATTAAAGTGACTTTGTGTAATGGTCCAGAATGTAAACGTGAACATGTAGTGTAGATGTGATGTGCGTGGAGTTGTCCATATTGTCCATTGATGTATAAAGATTGATTGGTTGATTTTGAGAATTGTGAAAATATTGTGTTAGTTATGCCTGGTGGTGTGGTTTATTATTATTATTATTTTATTAACTACTTAATATTAATTACACATTTCACTTTAACATAAAAAAATCAATAAATAAAGGTTGACAATCCTTATTAATTGATGTTTTCTACCTTTTATGTTCAACGTAAAGTGTCCATGGGTGTTTAAAAGGCACTTATAAATAATAAATTATTATTAATAAATAATAAATTATTATTAATCACCACCACCTGGAGGAACCCATGAGCATGGGGAGAATATACAGTGCACTCTACAAACATACCATAGGTGATATTCAAACCCCAACCCTGGTCGTCTGAGATGACACTATACATACAATGTTGTTGTATTTAGTCACAGTTTGTTATGGTTACACTTTACACATAAACCCTTCAGGGAGTGAGGTCAGATAGCAGCAAGGTCATTCTGCAACTTGATCAGCAGTTATCACATTACCTTTCAGCCAGTCACACAAGAGCAGTAACAACATGATCTCTGACCCTTGGACTAGCTTTTTTTCTAAATAATACATCCTACACCCATTTTATTAACAGTGTGAGAAGAGTGTTTATTGTTATCGTTCTCAACAAAGAACAATCACTTGGCACATGAATATAACCTCAACCGAATATTAAATGTTAGATTACAGGCTTTCGGCCTACATGTCAGAGACAGCAGACAAAAAAGGGATTATCAAGTGTTACTTGCTTGTACTCCCTATAAATAATCAATTAGACAAACAAACAAACAAAGAAATATTTAAAGAGTAAAACTTTAAACAATACATCCCATTGCACTAGTAAATGAAGGAATAAAAACATCAATTGCAAAAAAGCAAAGACTGACCCATAAATATCTCATATAATCTCTCTCTACAAAGCCTGGAAGAAATTAAAGGTTTAAAAGCATAAACAAATTAAGATGAACAGTCACTTAGTCCCAGAAATAAAAGCAAAATCTTAGAAAATAGCAGTTATACTTTGGTTTTGGCATGAAATCAAGAATAAATTATTCCTTACAGAAACTTGTGAATCGCTGAGAAATAAATTAAAAACCATCACATGTGCCTTGGGCTGCACAGAGTAAATATGTTACAATAAGCTTAAGTAGCTTAAAGATCATTGCACTCCATCGAAAACTGTGGCAGTTTCTAAGGCAAGGCCTTAAAAAGAGTGATAATAACAGCAATAATGAAGATAGGCATTATGACAACTGAGGCAAAAGTGGGCCATTATCAACCTGTGGCAGTGCTATTACATGTATACAATCAACTTAACCCAGTATACATATTCACCATTCATACAGAAATATTGCAGTGTACATCTGCCATCTCTTTCACACATGTTCTCATAAACACACCTCACACAATCATAGTGTCTGTTTGAGGCCGACCCTTGGTTCAACCTTACTGAAGATGTCCTGATGAAGTTCTATCAGCATGCCATCTCGCTTCTCAGCATCCAAGAGTACTTGCTTTATTAAAAAAAAAAAGGAGATGTTGAAGAAGAAACATTAAATATCAGTAATCACAGATGACACTGGACACAAATAAGCCAGCATTAGTGTGTAATGAGAAAAGATGTAAAAGCACATACCTCGATGAGTTTATCTCTTTTCTGCAAACCTCCCCTTAGTCGCCCTTCTTCCAAATCTCTCTTTGATCTTTCAGTCTTCCAGGCATGTTCTGCCAGCTTGGACTCTTTCATCAACTCCCTCAGCTGCTTGCGGGAGTCTTTTAGCTGCTCTGTTAGTTCTGCAATGGCTTTTTTGTGACTTTGCTTTTGGTCCTAGAAAATGTGTCAAGATGTTGGGAAATCAAAAAAAAAATTATTCAAACAAATACTAGATGGAAGATCAGCGAATGGTAGTACATGATACAAACAGAAATACAGTAACTACAGGCAAATAGCATGTCATCAGTATTGCCTGTAAAGTCTCAGAAACTGCCACTAGGTGGCGGAACTAGCTAGAAAATCGGTGTGTGAGGAAACATGCATTCAGAGAAGGGCTGTGCAAGGTAAAATCAAGCTTTCCAGTTTTGATTTGTTTACTAGAAAAATATTTGAAGAATTTGGCTATGAATCAATTCATACTTTTCACGTACTGGACATGAAAAATGATTCATGAACAGTCATGTAATGAATCCCTCTACATGTTGAGGCTTATGACTGACTCAGAGAGAATATTAAATGTTATGTAATTGCACAGTGTCAGTTAAAATTAGAACACACAAATCATCACAAATGGGGCAACAAAGATGCTTTATGTCAGAACTATATATTAAGGCAGTTACATGATGGAACAATTTACTGTATAGCCGTATATATTGCCACATATATTCTTACATCAAAACCTGTGTATGTCTGTTCGACTTGGCACACACACTATTAATACTTTGTTTGCTATGAGCACAGCAGAAGAGATTTAAATTATTTTCCAAGCCAGTAAATTTCAATTATATAGTGAAAGGGAAGAACCTAACCCTACTAGCATGTTGCTCTGGTTTTAGCAAAAAAATTAAAAAGATACGATTTAGGTCCATTAATTTTTTCCATAATATTTCCTGGAAAGTGTGTCTTTTTAAAATAGTAACCATAAAAAATTGTGACTGAACACTGAGCCTTAATTCCAAGCGCTACAAGTTTGGCAGCTGGGACACACACAAAAAAAAAACAAGTTATAACACTGACAGCCTATTGCTTAAAATTATTTTCCGATAAAGTCAGCCTGGCCCAGCAGTAATTTGTAAAAGTATTAAGGTTTACACTATGTCACTGTACCTGTATTACAGCTTCAGATTTTTCTAAAGATGTACAGAGATTTGGGACCTCCTGACTTGTGGTAGCAGTGTGCTCTTCCCAATCTTTGAGGCAGACTGACAGCAGGGACTCCTGCTCTCGCACCTGATTGGCCAAAGCAACCTCAGCTCCGCCTCCTGGCAATCCCCGACCAATCAGAGAATCTGACAAAGCCTGCGAACCAACATCATTATTTAAGTCAATTCAACCTGGTGTTGCATTTCCATTGGCTGTGGCCTAAACTACTGGTAGTTCATAAGAACAATATGATAAATCAATCTCAGGGTCATTTCACAAAACAAAAGTAAAACAGAAAGTAAAAGGGATAAATCAATTCACTGTCAACCTGGACATCTTTGTGGGAACTCTCTATAGCCTGCTGCAGCCGAGCGATGAGAGCTTCTTTTTCCTGCAACATTTTTTCCAGGATGGAGTCTCGCTGTTTCCACAACTCCCTTTCCTTGTGCATGTCCTGCAGTGATCGAGTCTGCTCAGCCAATTCTATTCGCAAGTGCTAAAACCAAAAGGGGACAGACTGACCTTTTAAAATAAGTTGAAATCATCACCATTCAACCATGAACACTAAGACTCTGTGTGTGCTTGTTTGACCTAAGCCCTGTGTTTGCATTACATTGATGATATCCTGGTTACTCTGCAGCACGCTGTTGAGAGTGAGGAGATCTCTCTCCTGCCCCCTGCCTGACTCCTGCAGAGCCTCCAGCTCTTTCTGTAGGCTTCTTTCCCTCTCCTTCAGTTCAATCAGCTCAGCTTCCAAGACCTCCTAAAACAGTTGAACAAACAAAGGCAAGAGACTTTTTTTTGTACCCAATGACTGTTATAATTATCCAATGCATAAATATAACAAAACCTTTTTTAAAAAGTGTTTACAGAAAAGGGCGATTTAAGTGCAGAATTATCTTTGGGGAAAATAGCCTTCATTTCAATTTCAAAGCAAACGTATAAACAAAACTGCTTTAAAACTATGATTTGTTTTTATTTGTGTTAATGCTTATATGCAGTTAGTAAGAGGTAATTAGCATCCATTTTACCTTACAATTTTACAATATACAGACCTGACCTGTGCAAAAGTACTGAGCCACCTTCAGTTCTTCAAATTAAATTAAATACTGCAGATTAAATGAAATAAATTGGAACAAATATTTTGCTACAACAGGCTACAAAGTGTCTAAAGAGACGATTCTAAAATCGTTTGTTGATTTAACAACCTCAGCAGCAACCTCATTTTCCCTCTCGTCTGTATTAACCACTCAGCATTCAGCATCACCAGTTTACTAACCACCGGCCTGATCATCCAGCATCGTCTTTACCTATTTCTCACTTTCTCTTCTGGTACATGCCTTAAGTTAGTTCCTTTGAAAATTCTTCTGAACTGGTCAGGCACAAGAAAATACAAGAAAGTCTGACTCTCTGGAAGTGAAATATAAAGGAGATGAGGGGTGGCTCAAGACATTTGAACAGTACTGTACAATGTATAATTATTTTAATGATGCCTTTTAAATGAACCCTTATTGACGTATTTACTTCGTTAAAATAATTTGCATAACAGGACAAATTCCTTTAAATAAATGTGTAAAAAGTAATAATAATAATAATAAAAAAAATATATATTTTTGTTGACTAGCTGACATTTGAAGGAAAACAGAAACAGGGCTGACGGAGTTTAAAAAAAGAGAGATGCAATCAAACAGTAATTTATTCTGTAAAGAAGAGCAGTATATACTTTATAATCAAAGTAGAGTTCAAAGTGGACTATAGTTTGAAAGATGACAAGGACTTAATTTTTATGCCCTTTGCAGACAATGCATAAAATTAATCTTTAATAACTTTTTCAACTTGCCTAGTAGCACAAGCATTGCACATTTAAAAACAAAACAAAACCCCTTTTATTTAAAATTGTGTTTATTCAGCATCTTGTGTCTCATTTCGCATATATGCAAGGGCCAAAATATAATATATATATATATATATATATATATATATATATATATATATATATATATATATATATATATGATATTTTTTTATTTATTATTTGTTTGCTTGTGCTTGTATATATTATATATATATATATATATATATATATATATATAAGCAGAATGTATCTTTAAATAATGATGCCTGAAAAAAACACAAGCAAACAAAAAAACAAACAAACAAGAAAAAATGTTTGACCTAAAATCTTGGATGTTTAAATATACTAAACCAACAGTCAACAGATCTGCCCAAATATGCCCGCCTTCGAACATGTATGGTGGTAAATGTCACCTCTCTTACCTCCCGCTCCGAGTGGGCATCAGTCAGAGTCAAAGTTACATTGCTGATGAGCTTATCAGCCTCCTCTAACCCTAAGCCAAGGTCCACACATAGCTTTCGGATCAAAGTCACACATTCCTGAAAAGAGGAAAGCTCTGAATCAATCACAAGTCAGTTACCTGAGGCTTGACACTAGTGCATTTAAAAATGAATCGTTACGCTTGCAAGTTTGAGAGCTAACCTGAATAACTCGGTCTCTGCTTTTTAATGAATGGCTAAGATTCCGGATCAGTCCACTCCCGTCCTCCAAACTGCTGTCTGCATACTGCAAGAGACAAGGAGACACACCGAATCATGTCGATACTTTTACTGTCCTCATATTTTATAACAAAAGGACAGCACAAGTCTTTAGTGTATTTGAAAATTTTCTAATATTACATGGTCATATGATGGCATTCCTGAAAGACAAGTAATAATTACATGTACACCTTCATACTCAGCAGTATTTTTCACATGTAGCTGTAAAATTTAACTTTAATTTTACACATCAACACTTTAACATACACTCATGCATACACACGTTCAAAAACATTACTAGGGGAAATACGTGGTTCACAGCTGAATAGCTGAGTAATGATTAATAAACTCTACCTACGCTCTGCACAAAAACACCTCCTGCTGAAGAAGATTCCAGAAACACAAGTGTGTGTGTGTGTACCTGCATTTGTGCAATACCTTATTTGACACCACACCCTCAGTACTTCAATACAAACATACATGCCTTATGCAACCAAATTTGTACAAAAATAGATAAACAGAGGTGTTTTTTATAGTACTCTGCAAACAATGTCATCATAATTAATTATACAAGTGATTATAGTGATAATAGTGTTTATATACACCATGAAAACAGCGGCACAAGGATGTTCAACGCTTGATAGACCGAAGCTGCAGGACAGATAAAACCTGTTCCATTTGATAGATCACATGTTGAAGAAGCACACCTAGCTGAAGTACACCCAGATTAGGCTGATGTGTAAGTTGGCAGCCCATCAAGTCTTATAATAATAATAAAAGTATAATAATAGCTACATTACAAATGTCTAAAGTGACAGCATTTTCAGTTGCATCATTTGCAGTTTAATATTTAAATAAAATAAATAGGAATTCTTGGCTTAATATAATAAAAAGAATGATAAATGTATTGAAATCTCCATACTCATTTTCTTTCAGGTACTATGTACTTTCACAATGACAGATTTTTAGTGGTTGTCTATTAGTCACTTTAGTGCTTTTTGGCCGATTATCTGCCAATGTGTTAAATATTTCTACATTTCTTTTAAAATTTCATTTTGACCACAGCAGTGCTCACTATTAAGCCATAACATTACCTTACTTTTTCTTTTCATGTTGTTTGATATTTGTCTTGACCTTAAGACAAATACTAGTTTATTCGAATTTTCTGCTTATATGTTGTGTAGCAACTTCCAGATACATGTCTACTGTATCTAATAAACATGCAAACCAGTGGTTTATAATTTTAGCTTTAAAACTGCAGGAGGAGCCTTAACATACCTGGGGAACATTAGTAAAGTGACTAAGGCCTTGTCCACATGTACACAAATATGAAAAAAGGAATAAATAAAAATCCCTGGCCTACACAAACTTTGTTTTAGTACAAAGAAATCAGACATTTTGAAAAACTCCTTCCAGAGAAAAGTTATTTAAAAATCAAGAGTTACCATGGGATATAGAGTATACCATATACCATAAGATATAGACTCCAATAATGTTGCTCTTCAAACGCCTCACTGTTTGATAAAGTTGCACATTTTGACTAATTGTTATCTAATGAATCCCTGCTTAAGTTAAAACTACAACCTCCATTCTAAAAAAGTTGGGGCAATATGGAAATTGGCAAAAAAACGCAAACAAAAAAAATGTCGATGTGTGAAGAGCTAAAACAGGTTTTTGGCTTGTAAGGACTTTTCTCAGGCTTCTAATTAGTCGCCATGGCTGTGCAGTTATGGTGACAACACTGCCTGATGGGTTCCCATCCTTTAACAGCATGGTTTTTACAATCTATTTATTTTAAAAGAAGTAGGGGGAAACGTTCTCAAAAATACCCATGTGCATGTGGACTAGGCCTCATTTGTTATGTAATTCTTACCTCTGGTAGTGACTGCTTTGACTGATGGGTATTACTGGGGACTGAATGATCGCCGTTCTCTAGCCCTGCCTCCAACATCCTGATACGAGCTTGTGCTTGGTCTAGCTGCTCTTGTAACTGCTTGACAAGGTCCACTTTGGCTGTAGTGAACTGCAATAAAACAAAATAAAAAGGACGATAAACATATGAACAAAACACCACATTGCAAACACAACCTCCTTGTACCCAAACAAAACGCATTCTGTTTTTAACAAGCATTTTAACAGATTTTGGCACAATTCCCTCATGCGTATCTCTTTTTGCTGGCGTGGTTTGGATCAACTTGTCCCCTAAGGAGCTAGTGTCACTGATCACCATTATCCTATAATGAAATGTGTATCCTGATAGGAGTGGTCTCTTCCAGGATGTCCACAACACACACACACACCCACACAGACACATACACATACCCACACGCCCTTAAGGGCTTACTGAATGTTTCGAGGAGTATGAACACGTATGACCTTTAGTCACCGCGTCTTAACACAACTGAACACCTATGAGAGATTTTCTTGAAAGAATGCAGTTCCCCTCTTCAGTAAAGTTCCAGAGACTTGTCATTGTGCACTGAAGCTGTTCTGATCACTCACGACAGCCTAACATGACACACTTTATGGTATTTATTCTATCCCCTTTAGTTTGTTACTCAGATATTCCTTAAATCAACATTTGTCAAACAATGCTTGTTTTTTTTTAACATCTGGCAGATTGGCCAACATTACTTTGAAAATAAACATTTACATTGTTTTGAATCAGGTGAATACACTGTACCACACATGTCAATATTATGACAATGATTAACAGTAATTTATGAAGCAACACAACTGGGAAGGCCAAAATGTTTTCCCTGACAAATAATTTGACATGCACAAGACCATAGGATATAGACTCTAATGAGGAATAATTTTTCGAATGCCTAAATGTTTAATGCATCCAAGTTGCACATTCTGACTGTACATCGTTATCTAACGAATCCTTGCTCAAACCACCATTTAAAAAAAAATGGTCGGATAATATAGAAATTGCCAATAAAAACAAAAACACAGTCATCTGTAAAAACTTTACCTTGTGCTACATTGAAAGAGCTACAACACAATATTTGATGAGGGCCAATTTAGGACTAATAACAATGGGAGAAATTGAAATGAAAGTTGATGAGAAACTGGTGTTAAACAGGTGAGCCAATTATATTATCGTATATGAGGAGTTATCCAGTACTTTCAGGATAACATTTCCAAAAAGAATATGGGAAAGATTTGGAGCACTGCACACTCAAGAGTACACAAGAAATTCAAGAAATTCAAGGAAAACAGTCAAATCTCGATGCGCACAGGGTAGGACTGAACCACTTCTGAATGCACTTAATTTCCCATCTCTCAAACATCACTACTGTATGTATATAGTTAATAAAAAGAAGACATGAGTCTATATTGAGTGTATATCATGATGTGGCCTCAGGAACACTGGTAAACACTTTGTCCATTAACACCATTCCTTGCTGTATTTACAGATGCAACTGAAGACTTTATCTGAAATTGTGGAAGCCGTGCATCAAAAAATCTCTGCATGTCCAAAAATCTCTGTCTCATTAGAGATTCCACTCTGGAAATGTGTTTTATGGTCCAATGAGACAATAATTAAATACTTCCTGGAAGCAACAGCCCTTGTGTTCCCTGAGACAGAGAGCAAGTTATCATCATTAGATCCAAAAGCCAGCATCACTCATATGACCTTGGCAGTGTGCCGGTGCCTGTAGCATTGGTAAATTGCATACCTGTGAGAGCTCCATTAATAGACAAAAAGATGTTAAAATTTTGTACCAACCTATACTGCCATCCAAAGAGCATCTTTTTTTAGAGTCTTCACTGTATTTTCTAGCAGAACAATGCCAAACCACATTCCGCTCATATTCCACATGCATGGCTGCGTAAAAACAGTACGGGGGGATTGACTGGCCTGCCTGCAGTCCTGACCTGTCTTAAATTAAGAATGTATGGTGCAGCTGAAGCCATATATAATGGATGAATGGGGGAACTCTCGCAAGCTAAACTTGACCATTTCATTACTAAAATGAATTATAAAAATAAAATTTATTTTTATTCAATTCAGGGTGATGGGACTTGACAGTTAACGCATTTCTGTTTTTATTACCAATACCATCCATACTGTCCAACCTTTTTGGAACTGAGGTTGTACAACAAGTTCTCCTTGTGGACTAGCAGTAAAGCTGTTAGAATGTAAAACCAGTGTGACTGCATACCAAAACCAGTTTCCTCACCTCTCTACGCAGCGGCAGATATTCATCCCTCAGTTCAGTCAGCACGTCCTCACTCTCTCCATTCACATCTTCCTCCTCCCAATCATCTCCCTGTCCAAAATTCAGCACCTGTGTGACCCTGTTTGCAGGTGATCCATCTGATCCATCCACACTGCCTTTTGCTAAAACTGGGATGCGACTTCCTGCTGGAGACTTGACTGGCTTTCCCTCAATACTTTTCAACTTGAGGAGGATGGAGTCCAAGATGACTATATGCTCATCTGGCCAATCAAATGGATCATGACCGTCGACAGAGTCGAGTGACTGTGCTGAAGCGGTACGAGATTGGGCTTTCAGTGAAGGACAGGAACCAGCTAAGGAGGCAGGACTGGAGCGGTGTGTCAGAGCTTTGGACCAATTGAGAGGCATGCTCTGAGACTTGTCCCCAGATAGGCCAAGCGGGGAAAAGATTTGCTCAGGTAGGTTGCGGGGAACACCACAGACAAATTCGTAATCGGAATCGGACACTCTTAAGGAGTCACAACACTCACAGTTTTTCAATTTGCTGCATCTTTTACCCGTTCTCTTAAAATATGGACACGACTCAGCCTTCTCAGCCCAAAATTCATACGCAGCGAGAGCCATGTTGTCCCCCAGCATCTCTCGGTAAGCTTTCCCTGAGTCGCGTTCTCCCAGGTCAACATCATCGTCACTGGAACTTCCTTTGCTCTTCAAGTCAGATGGGTGCCGCTGCCTATAAATATTTCGTACCCACCGTCTTAAGCTATCTCTCTCTTGAGTTAGTTTCTGAAGCCTCTCTCTGGATAAAACTCGAACTCTGGCTATGACAGTGTCAAATTTAAACACTCGCTCAAGCAAGGACACACATTTGCCGCAAACAAATTCCCCTTTCCCAGTCCCCCTTGTGACAGACTGCCCTAATATGTGTGTCAGAACAGCAAGTAGGTCCATTCCTTTACTAGGATTGGGAAGAGTATGAGACTTGTACAGTGAATTTGAGGAGCCAAGTGATAAGGTACTACCTGAAAGAAATACAAATTCAAGGCTTTAGTAATTAAGAATATAAAAACTGCTTTTCCAAACTTATAAATCACATATTTCAAATTTAAACTACCCAGGTGACTATAAAAGATAAAAAAATGAAAGAATATACAGTATGTTAAATGTATTATACAATATAAAGAAATGGCCATATCTTTTCAATCTTGACGCTATCTACTGCATATTTAGTGTATTTAGAATTACACACAGCCAATTAACAGGCATGTTTCCTTGTAATAAGAAACAAAAAGAATACTGCATTGATCTGAAACCGAAGAATGAAATGTCTAAGGGAAGTGATTAAACTCAATAAAGTAAAACAAAACTTAGATGCAGGCAAATTCAAAAATACACCTATCTAGCACTGTAGAAATACAGTACTGAATTCATCTTATCACGCTTTTGTCAATGTTTCCTTATAATAATTCTGTGGCTGACTGACTAACAACCGAGGTTTTTCTGATTCTTTCCATAACATATCTCACCAAAAATAAACTTGACAAAAATAAATAAAAAATAAACCACGCCAATTATTTATTACATCACTGCCTTTCAGCATATATTTGCTTTATTGTTAAAATGTAATTTAGGCTTCTAAAAAAAAAAAAAAAACTATTCTACAGTAGGTAGATGGAAATACAATTGCTGACTGTGAAATAGCCTACAAAAGAAATAAAATGGTAAGATAATAAATTTTTTAAAGTTTTATTTTAAAGTTTTTCTGTCTCTATGTGGTATGCAGATTTACAGAAAATATTACTAAATCAATAATACCTATATGTGTTCTATAAAACGGCATAAACATGTATTTCCTGTCCCAGTAATTGACATTTAAGTGAGTTTTAATTAGATGCACTTTCTGTTGAAACTTGTTAAAAATAATTTGTCTTGGTATGTCAGGAAATACTGGTGTATTCCTTGAGCCTGGCTTGTAAGCTTGATCATTTTAAATCTAGTCAAATCAAACCGGATTTGTGTGTGTGCGCGTGCGTGTGTGTTTGTTTTTACTTATCATACCCCATGGACTGCTCTGGGCAGACATGGTTGGTGACAACAGATAAGCAGATTCTTTGAAAAGTGTTGGAGTCTGATTCTGGGCCTCTTTCCTATTCTGTGCTGCAAAAAGCCAACGGCGTTGGTTGCCCTGCAGTTTGCCTCCGCATATACGGCATTCTTCAGGCTTTTTCTTCGTTGTCATCCTGCTGGAAATGTGACCTGATAGAAAAAAACAAAAGTGTAAACGTCTGCATGTGTCTAAGGGGAGACCTGATGGCTTAAGATGACAAGACAAGGTGATGCCAGTTTGTTACATTAAAACTCTAATGCTGGTACTGAACAGGACATGCAGTGCTGTGTGTAATGAAGGCAGTCAGTGTACATGACAGCTCTCCTGCTTTGTCCAAACAAACCTACTGTTTACAGAGTGCAGGAGGACACGTCGACCTCGGGATGCCAGATTTGTCTTATAAACGCGTATCGAATCAGGGTTTAATCAAGCATCCATTTCCTTAATATGACTAATGAAATAAAAATACTTTAAGTGATTTATCACCCACCTTTCCTCTTACCGTCTTAGAAATTAAAACACCCTAACAGTATTGAGGGAAAATCCCCAATCTGGCAACACAGCTCGGTCATAAGCCGGGTCTGAAGTCTGTGAACTCAACACGGCTTGTCACAACTTTAACACTATAAAGGTTTATTTGAAAACGATATTTTACGCAGGTGATATTGTAAAAGTAAGCCTTAATATAAACACACGTCAACTGACAACCTCGGGAAAGGGAAAGTCTTGTCGAGAACAGACCTTAAAATGAGTTTAACCCTGAGAACAAACTACAGCTAACAGAAATGACATGAAGTTAACTTTAGGCTAATTACACGAACAGCTACAACTCCACTACATAACACCGACTAACTAACTAACTGCAGTCTACCGGCCACCATGAACAAAATGTTTATGATTATTATTATTGTTTTGTTTTTAAAAAATGTGAACTTACAGGTTAGTGAGCTCGAGCCGCTTGGTAAAATCTCCTCCACGAGCTTTGTGCACGCGCCGAGGTCCTGATTGAACACCTCGGCGCAGTACCTGCCCTGATGACGTCATAGAGCCCGTACCTGTTTTTACAGAGGCTGCAGCTGCCACGCCGCATTAGTCCTGAGAACGTGTGTGTGTGTGTGTGTGTGAGAGAGAGAGAGAGAGAGAGAGCGGGTATACAGAGCCATAACATTGTTACCTGTCTTATATTGAGTAGGTCCTGACCCAGTCCTCTACACATTACAATTTGACCTTTCTCAAAGTCTCTCAAATCCTTATACTTGCCCATTTTTTCTGCTTCCAACACATCAACTTAAGGAAAAAAGTTTCTGCCTAATATATCCCACCCAATAGCAGCCACCATTGCAAGAAGTTATTAAAAATGTAGCTACTGTAAGAAGGGCTAGATTGTTATAGCTAGACAATTGGATCAGAGCAACTCCAAAAACTGCAGCTCTTGTGGGATGTTCCCAGGCTGCAGTGGCAGGACATACCAAAAGTGATCCAAGAAAGAAAAAAAACATTGAACTGAGGACAGGGTTATGGGCAGCCAAGGCACACTGATGCATATGGGGAGAGAAGACTGGTCTGTGTAGTCCGGATTAACAGAAGGAAATTGAGGAAAAGGTTAATGCTAGTTCCAATAGAAATGTGTCAGAACACACAGATCATTACTGTTATAGTGGCAAAAAAGAGAGATATGCTCCAGGCCCCCCTCATGACCCTGTATACAGAATAAAGCGGGTTAGACAATGAGTGAGTAGTGGTACGCCTTTTAAATGTACCTTAAAAATGATACGCACAATATGGTCAAAATTATGTGGACACATACTCCCAACATGCCACTAAACCTGTGCAGTCTTTCCATTAGATTGTACAGCATGTCTGTAGGATTTTGCATTAACTCAGGTATTCATATCAAGAGCACTTGTGAGGTCAGACACTGATGTCCTGTACAGCTGGGGGAAAATGAGGAACTGCCTTATTTCAAATGTGTTCTGTGGGGTTGAATTCAGAGATCTGTGAGGCCATTTAAGTTCCTCTACTGCAAACCATGTACAGCTTGCTTTGTTCATAGGGACACTGTTGTGCTAAAACAGGTTTGTACCCTTTAATTTCAGTAAAAGAAAACTGTAATGTTACAGCCTTCTACACAGTTGTGCGGTTTTCCATCATGGCCCAACCATGTGGAAATGGCTTGGAGCAAGGTAAGGAGGGTGTGGCAATAACTCCCAGTCGAGTTCTGTAATGTGCAAGCGGTGTGGTGGGCACCGAGGCAGTTTTGGGCATTTCCCAAAAGGAGGGGGGCGAGCTAAACTAAGTCAGTGACACCTAGCTTTCTTTCAAATAACACACATTTCATTCATAATACTATAAACAACAGGGGTGTAATGTATAATTGATTTTGTGCACAGCTCTTACATGTACTGTACTATGGCTCTTTAAACAGTATGAAGTCTTTATCAAACTAAAATCACTATACGTTTAAGTCGTTTATAACATGCTTTTAAAAAAACAAAACTCACTCACTCATCTTCTATACCGCTTTATCCAGCATTTAGGGTAGCGGGGACCTGGATCCTATCTCAGGAGACCTAGGGCACGAAGCAGGGTACACCCTAGACAGGGTGTCAATCCATCGCAGGGCACACACACATACACACTCACACTCTCATTCAAAAGCAGTACTCATAAAAGATAATCCTTATATATATATATATATATAGAACTTGTCTGATCTCAGAAGTTAACCAGGCTTGGGCCTGGTTAGTATTTGTATGGGAGACTGGCTTAAATACCAGGGCCCGTATTCACAAACCTTTTTAAGCCTAAAAGATGCCCCTTCTGATGGAATTCTAAGAAAATTCTTAGAATTATGACATTTTGTTAGAATTTCCCCTTAAATTTAGGATTAAATCTTAGTTAAGATAAAAATAATTCACTAAACATCTTAGCCCTAAAAACAGCTCCTAAGGTAAAAAATTGTTAAGAGTAGAGAGGAGGACTTTTAATAGGCTTAAGAGTTTCTATAGCAGAGGACAAAATGGTGGAAAGAAGTAATATTCTCCAAATACTGAACATAAAGATAAAAGAAAACACTGCTTTTCTGTCCAATTTGGTTTTCTTGTTGTTTTACTCCCTTACATCTCTCTTGGATTGTTCACTATACCATCCAAAAGTGCAACTTAAATAGACTGTCCTGCAATCATGTAAATTGGCAAAAGGTCAGCCATTTTGCTCCAATCAATCTGAAATGGTATAATAAAAGTAATAATAAAATCAGTATAGTAAATAAATGTAAGAACTTTAATATAGTAACTACTGTGTGAAAATTGGTTGCTTCTAAAGTAGACATATTTTCAACATTTGGCTGTTTAATAATTTTTAAGATATTTAGTCTATAACGAACAATTTGCATAAAGTAGCCTGTAGTCATGATTATACAATTTAATTATATACAAACAATATGATATCATGTATTCTATTTTCACAGGGTGTATTTCAAGACCTTTGCAGAGGTCAGAGTTTTTTTTTTTTTTTAACCAATCACAGTCCTTGAATTGCTGCATCATCCCTAGCAACGGGGTCAACCACACCCCCTCACTGAGATAAAGGTTTTTGTACTTTCCCTACTCAAAGTTGCTCTAAGAAGTTTTCTAAATCACTTTTAGTCTAAGACTCCCAGCTAGGACATTTTAGGCTAAGATAGGAGCTCTCTAAAAGAATTCTAGGAAGCTTTGTGAATACGGGCCCAGGTGCTGTAAGCTTTTCAGTTTTATTCTTCATATGGATTTTTTGTTTTTATTTTTTTTAACTGCATTGATATTGTTTAAATAGACCTCCCTTTAAACCAGCTTTCACTTAGGCCCATACCAGTCTGAGAGCACCAGAGGGCGCTATTGATCTCGATTGTGAGCGGGTGCAGAAGGTGGGAGAGGCCCACCCTACTACAGATTTGTTTGTAAAAAAAAATTTTTTTTTAAAACAGTATACTTACGCATTTATCGTTTTTTGAAAACATTGTTACGTTAACTCGCCTGCAGTTTACCTGCTAGGGGAATTTTTTCTTTTTTTTTCTTTTTTCATTTCTTTAAAAAATCCTTTCATTTTTAAAAAAGAAGCAATGCTAGTAATCAATGTAAGTCAAAAGAAAACGAATAAAGCAGAAGACATAATAAAATGAATGAATGACGCAGTCCACAGATTGTTACTGGCAGTTCGCCCAACACAGACCTCTGAATATGAAGTCACAGTTACTGATAAAACAGAAGCTGAATACCTGCTCGAAGGCATAAAAATTAAAGGAGACTTATATTCAGTTAAAGAATTGGAGACTAATGAAATATTGATGTCAGAAAGAAAGAAAGAAAATATGACAAATAAAGAATGGGAAAAAAAAAATTATTTGGTATAAACAGTAAAAAACATAAAGCATGTGGTTTTATTTTTATAATGGCAGTAGCAAGGAATGCAATTTGGATTAGGAGGAATCTGCAACGATATGAGAAAAGATATATAGAGGTGTGAAATATTTTTTTAAACAAAATGAAACATAGGAAATATATTAGATGAATATGTTTTAACAAATGAAGTGCATAAAAATATGGTTGAAATTTTATTGAATAATGCTAAAAAATTAAAATGATTATGTATTATTTATTTATATATTTATTTATTGTGATTTTCAGTATTACTGTTTTGAGTATTCTTGATAATATTTTAATGTTACTATTAGAGAATATTTAAATAAATTCTTAAAAAAGAATTATATTTAAACATGTAAAAAGGTAATGAAAATGTGATATGTATAGTGACAAAAAATTCAATAAAAGAAAATAGAAGAAAAAGTTAAAACTGCATTCATATTGTTCAAATAGGCCTCACTTAAAACCAGCTTTCACTTTGGGCCATACCTGTCTGAGATTGCCAGATCTCGGCTGATCTCAGAAGCTATGCAGGCTTGGGCCTGGTTAGTATTTGAATGGGAGACTGCCTTAAATACCAGGTGGTGTAAGCTTTTCAGTTTCATTCCCCATATAGATTATAATTTTTTTTTTGGAATGCATAAATATTGTTCAAATAGGCCTCACTTCAAACCCACTTTCACTTTGGGCCATATCAGTCTGAGAGTGCCAGATCTTGTCTTATCTCCGAAGCTAAGCAGGCTTGGGCCTGGTTAGTACAGTACTTGCTTGGGAGATCTTCTGAAAATATCAAGTGCTGTAGGCTTTTCAGTATTATTTCTTAAATAGAATCCACATGAAAAACATATAATCACCCTTAACACATGAATGTAAATGTAAGGTAACAATTTGCATTCAGTTTGTTTAGGTACATTTCACCCCATATTTTTCCTAAAAAGTACCAAAATAAATTAGCTAAGTAACATTATGTGATGCAAAGAGTAGGCTTTACCTATTTTAAATTGGCATGTTATAGCTAATTTATTTTGGTACTTTTTAGGAAAAATATGGGGTGAAAGCACCTGTGACAGTGTACTGTGTACTTTACCTTGTACAGACATAATATGTGGAAGAAACAGAAACGGAAGTGTGAAACTTAATGGCATACGACAAAAAAAGGAAACATAGAACTTAGAGATAGAAGGCAGTTTAAAACCAGTTTGTTTCATATTCTAAAACTGTGTCCATAATAAAAGCAGTAACATGAAGCGGCACTATGAGACAAAACTCCAAAAGGTGAAGGCATGTAAAATAACCGAATTGAGAGCCCAGTATGACAGAGCAACCAGAGTCTTTTCAGATTCCTTTAGAGCCCAGCAACAAATAAATGTTCACTTAAAAGTAGCACAAATTTTGGAGAAACATGAAAAAAAGTAAACAAAAAGACATGCTGCGCTGTATGGGAATCAAATAAAATAAATAAAATTCAACCAAATCCCAATGTCAGCTTCAACAGCAACAAAAATGACACATTTTGCCTGGATGATGTACTAGCACGACTCAAAAACCTATTCAGAGTGCAGTATACATTTCCATAGCTAATGATAAATCAACACATGTAACCTGCTTTTGGTGTAAGATTTTTTTTTTTTCACAAAAAAAGCACTGAAATGTGTTAGGACCTGTGTTCAAATGTGTTGGAATGCTTTTAGTCCCTTTGGAAGGAAATAGCAGCTTTCTTAGTACAGCTCAAAAAGTCAGAAAGCAAAACAGTTTTCACTTTTTTTTTTTTTTTTTTACAAAAAGAGTGCACAAAGAATAGTATTGCTTTTTTTAGTAGACATAACACCTAAATGAACTTGTTTTAAAGCTGCAGAGCAGAATTAATTACATTAGTAATCTGATGACAGCAGTTTCTTTCAGAGGAAACTGGGATTTTCAAGGAAGATCTTCAAGGGGATTGTGTGCATTTCTCTATATATTGACTTTATAAGTAAATTCATTTAAAAACTACAGTAGACAACTTGACAGCTTCAGGCTTGGACAGCAGCTACTCCTGCTCATCCAGAATTCACTCCTCATTAGCGATGTCTAAGTTTTTGAAATTAATGACCTTTAAGTGGGCACATGCTGGATCGCTTTAGACAGAAATAATTGATCTGTAAACAAAAATTGCACTAAGAGAGCATTTTGGAGTAACTGATCCTGATAGTTTCTAGCTACAGACTGTGCCTAAGACTGATTTCTTGGTTTAAACCAAGGTAGCACTACACATCTTGAACATGTTTGGATATACAGTACTTAAAGCTGTGCGTCAGCTTTTTCTACTATGAACATAATTATAAGTAAGTATTGTAATTATAACCAAGTATAGACCAGAGTGGGTTTCCAGACTAATTCTCGTGCAGAGTTTGAAGAAAGCGACTGGTCAGAGGCTTTGTTACATACAAACTTGTAACGCTGAAAAATGTGTACAGTATATGCTGCACCATTCGGAAGCTCATTCACTTGGCACAGAATCTATACAAAATAAAAAAAGAAAGGTTTTGTCTGTACATTGATCAGGATTCGCTCTTTGAATGATATCTTTATGTTTCATTTATTAAAGGACCTGAAACGAGGCTAAGAAAAATGTATGTCTGTATACTGTATCTGTCCAAGTGGCTGGACAGAATTTAATGACACTTTGGCAGCAGTTGGGTATTTGTCTGAAGTTAAACCTACTCAGATGCTTGAGACTTTAGACTGCCTTCCAAGGTGCTTAGGAACTTTTTAGCCTGCACCATAGAGAGCATCCTGTTAGGTAACATTACAGACTGTTTTAATTAGTTGAGCACATCATCCGCACTGAGCTCCCTGACCAGCACTTAATGTTGGACCAAGAAAGATAGTGAAGGTCCTTAGCCACTCTAACAATGGAAAGTTCTCTCTGTTGAGAAAGTGCTTTCGCTCCCTGAAGGGCAAGACTGAGAGATTGAGAAGGAGCTTCTCCCAGCAGCCTATCGGATCGTGTTTTTTGTTCATCCTACGACTCATCCTACATTCCTGCTAACTTTACAAAGTTACGATGCAGCGCTTTATTCTTTCTTTTGCACACTGTTCACATGGTGCACACTTCCTGATAAATTGCATTTTCCACATAAATGAGGACTAACCGCAGTTTAGTTTTACTTAATTATTGTAAACTTTTTGGCCTAAATATAATATTAAAATATTATAGTTATTTTTCATTGATAACCTGACTGTGATTCTTCCAGCGTTTGACATCTCCCTCTAGGGGTCACTTCATCTGGTTTGGAAGTATGATCGTTTGACTTTGAGTTTGTGCACCACTCACTTGCCTCCCACTTTGCCCTGACCTAACCCACGGCTTGAGTGCAAATCCGCCAGCTGTCAGAATCTCTTCAATTCCATTTATTATCCTGGTCAGTTTCTCCCGGTCGTTGTGGGATGTAAGGATGTCATCTATGTAGCTATCCTCCTCAAGTACTCTGCGCTCCTCTGCTTTACACCGGTGTCCTCCAAGTGTTTACGCGCCAACTCGATTTTAATCATTGATTAATCTGTCGATTAGATTTTTTTCTTCTATTAATCGGATAGAAACCAAAAACCCAAGAAAAGCATTCATTTCCAACCCTTTATTCAAAAACAAAACTAAAATCTTTAGAAAGTGCACAAACATGGTGCTCCTTAAGCTGTTATAATAATAATAATAATAATAATAATAATAATAACAACAAAATAAAATAAAAATAGACTAACACAAAAAACATAGACATGTATGCTTTACATCTGCCAAATAGATATAGCGGAACCTTGGATCATTCGTTCCGGAAGCAACTCATATTCCAAAACACTCGAAAACCAAATTTAATTTTCAAAAACACACTAACGGAATAACTGCTGTAAAGTAAAAATAAAACAAATCAAAATAAAACAAAAAGAATCTCAACAGAGCAGTGTTTCTCTGTAGAGCAGAAAGAAAGAGTGTGTGTGTGTCTGTGAAAGCAAAAGAAGGCGGGGTCTGTGTGTGTGAGGCACGATGTCCAGTGACCCACGCGTATGCACGCGCACGCACACGCGCACACACACCAGCAAAAGAGCAGCCTAAGCCTTGAGCAGAGAGAGAACATGGGTTTTTAACGTCTCTAATGAGACTTACTTTTGCTTATCAGACGCGCTGTACACACACGCATACAGACACAAAATAAAATATGTTTTACGTGCGCATACATGTGGTCACAGTTTTATAGTAAACAGTACACGCATGCACGGATGTTGATTATACCAGTAGAAGTTGCGCACTAAGACCCAGCAGCCTCCGCTATGTATCTTTCCTCTACCTCTGCTCGTTTTTTTTTTTCTTTGCTCCGCCCTGTCTACGAGGCGCCGTACTCTGCTAGCATCAGTGCGCGAGACCAAGTGTGTTTACTGCGCTCACACAACGAATCGATTATGATATTCGTTGCCAACGATTTTATTAATCGATTTTTATCGATTTTATTGATTAGTTGTTGCAGCCCTACCCAGTACACATGTCCTCAAAGCCCTTGCCGCACGGCCGTTCCCAGCGGCGGTAGAGTAAACCTTCGTGCAATGCTAGGTGAGTACTGTAAACTGAGAGTGGAGAGCTTATACCTCTTGCCCTAGATGAGCGACTGCAGTGTAATCCGGTCTCAGGCCCGCTGTAACCCAACCTAGTACCCTATGCAGAACCGGATCCTTCTCCTGCTCGACAATAAGCTGATCACGGTCCAGCTGTGGCACAGGCAAAGCGACTATGGGTGATGCCCTAGACGACGCAGTAACCTCGGCTGCACACCGGCTCGGACGGCTGATCACCGCCAGAGAGTCTGGAGGACTGCGTGGGGGGAATGCTCTGGATCGATGGTTTCGGAGATTGGTCTACGTCGCAATCGCACCCGCGCTCTTCAACCTGCTCACAGTACCGACAACGCGCTTTGCTGCACGGCCAGCGGGATAAAGCGTCGGCGTTAGCGTGTAGTTTTCCTGCTCGGTGTTGAATGGTGAAGCTGTACTGTAGTCTTGTAGCCGCTCGAGCCAATGTGCTAGCTGCCCCTTGGGCCCTTTAAAACTGAGCAGCCAAACTAGCGAAGCGTGACAGTCCGCAGCAAGAAGGGTTGCCCGTATAAGTACGCCCAGAAATGTTTTAAAGCCGTGACGACCATCGTGTGACGCAGTAATTCATCTCGGGTCCAGACAACGCGCAGCTGAAGTAGGCCATAGCACGCTCTTTGCCTTCGGAAGCCTAAGACAGTACAGCCCCACATCGCTTGCGTCCGTGTCGAGGATGAACGTGTGAGATGCATCCGGATAATTGAGAACGGGAGACGTGACCAAAGCTTCACACAACTGAGTGAAAGCACGCGCATACACAATGTCCCAGTGAAACGGTTGGTTCTTTTTCGTTAGCTCGTTCAGCAGGCTTAAGATCGTGGCGAAGTCTTTCATGAAACGGCGGTAGTAAGAGGCTAACCCAAGAAAAGTCCGTAACTGCGACACATTTACAGGTTCGGGCCAATTCTTTACAGCAGCAATTTTGGCTGGATCGGTAGCAATCCCTTTAGCACTAATTACGTGACCCAGAAAAGCGGTCTTGCTGCAATAGCTGGCACTTTTTGGGGTAAAGCCACAAATTCGCCCGCCAGATAGCCAGAAATACTTCCTTTCAGGGCTCGATTCCCAGCCAGTGCCCAAACCCCAGCCACTGGATGCAGTGCCGGTCCCAAGCCCGGATAAAAATGGGAGGGTTGCGTCAGGAAGGGCATCCGGCGTAAACCTGTGCCAACTTGGAATGCGGACTGGGTATTCCGCTGTGGCGACCCCTTGCCGAAAGACCAACAACAACAACATTAGATTATTATTGATGGCAGAATGTAATCATTGGATCTCAGCTTTTAGCAGTGCTATAAAATGACTCTTACATTTTTCTACATCAGTCACATCAACAACATATATGTTTAGCCCAGGATAAACTAGCTCAACAACTTTTTATCAAGATGTTTTGTCCACTTGAGGTACGGAAATGGTTATAAAAAAAACTAATGCAACATACTAGTGTAGGTAAAACAATAACAGGAAGTAGTTGCACAAATATAATTTTTTATTTTTTACAACAAGCTTCATCTGTCTAGTGTGGAAAACAATATGTATGTTTGACATCCAGTTAAAATTCTCTCTTTTACATTGTAAATAATTTATAAATAGCTAAATCAAATCAGATAGTCGTCATTTAAAGGATAGTCGATGTACAGTATATGCACAAGCACAGACATTTTTCTGTAAAACTGTGAATGCAGAATGGTAACAGTCATGGTTCATGGTTGTCACAATTTCTCTTACTTATGTGAGCCACTTCTCAATACAATTTTCGTACACAGTGAAATTTGAATGCCAGTTAATGTGTTCAACATCTGAGAAAACACACTGGGCCAGGTCTCCTCTGGAGTCAAGTGTCTTCAGTCCAAACACATCCGTCTGGTACCACTAAAGAAAAAAAATAGATTACCAATGCAGGCATCAGACTAATACTCTGATCATATAAATAGGTTACGTGTAAATTTTTGCTTCAGCTTACATCCTGTTGTTTCATTTCAACCACAGTTTCATTGCTGTTATAGAATCCAAATTGACTGTTGTGTGGAAAGAGAAAGAAAAAGAATCTTGATTCACACATGAATTTTTCCAGGCATGCACATCTTTAGAATTTTTTCGCTGGAATCATATGTTATCAAAATGCTTTGCTGTATATAAGCCCTCCAAATCTTCACATCACTTTCTGAAATTCTCATATTTATTCTGGTCTACCAAGTCCTAACTCAGCTTAACCCTTTTAAACATTTATTCTATAACTTGAACATTACACGACTGTTAATGTGACTAATCCCATCTTCATAGTATTAACTAAGTCAAATTTGTGCAATTATTTGTGCAACATGCTGAACATTCTTCTCCTTTATGCAGTTAAATATAAAGCTTGATACCTTGACTGCCAGGGTGTAATGACGCCATCATCTGGTCCTCCAATCAGCACCAACTGCTTAATATCCAAAAAGTGTTCTCGCCATGCTATAAACAGCGGCAAGATTAAGAACATGGCTTTAGGCCACTTGCAGGTTTAAACAGTATCAAAAAACAATGTAAAATGAAAAGGGTACTGTAATGTTTTCCAAACAGATTTTTTTTTTCATATAAAACTTTTCTTACACAATATATTTCAAAGTGTGAATACCTGTCAAATTGGGATGGTTGATCTCACCATTCAGTGGGGCAAGATATTTGTTGCTTTTCAAGTACTTCTCTCTCTGGTGTGGATCTAAAGTATAAGTACAGACCAAAAAAAATAATGGGGGTGGGGGGGGAGTGTCAGGAAGTGTGAGCTAGACAATGGGCATGAGAAAATATATATAAAGCACTGAGTGCTTTAAAATACAAACAAAACAGCAAAAGGCCTCATTTCAATCCCTTACCATTCCAGAAGTTGCAGATCGAGATCTTTTGTCCAAAGATGTTATAGCACAGTTGATAAACAAGCTTCCTAAAGCAGTCAGGAAAGGCATGCCTCAGGTATGATGTAACTGTTTAAAATAAAAGTGTTCCATTTGAACGTACTGTACAATAAAAAAAATAGTATACTTTTGACTATGACGAGATTCTGTACTCACTTCCGTACTGGCCAGACAGCGGTGATGACAGGAAGATCAGGGAGTGGACATTGTGCCTGGGAAGTGTTGCAATAACTCCACGGCATACCAAACCCCCTGCAGAATTGTTTCATTTGAACATAGAGATTCGATTCAGAGATTTTATAGTCAATTATTAAAGTCAGGATGAACATGTCCTCACTATAAGTACCAAAATAAAATCAAACTTGTTATATTATCGATAGATAATGACAGTTTTGTTAACTTTTAAAAAGCATAAGTCTTATCCAGCATTAGTTTTTGATGTCATAGGCGGGGTTTCTGTATCCACAGAAATGAAATTCAATGTTTTGATGACATTCTTCCTCTTTTTAATGATAATCAAGATAAGAGTAGTTTGTTAATTTGCACTGAAAATGCTCTACAACAATCAATATTTAGCATAAAGTCCTTTATCCTTCAAAACCTGCCAGATCTGGCTGGGCATAGAGTCAAAAAGACGTCTGCAGTACTCTGTCACTCACTCAGTCCATGCCTGATTAATTGTTTCCTGATGGTATTGTACATAAAATGTTTTCTTAGCAGCTACTGAATTCTTCACCATTGTCCAACAGTTTTTTTTATTGGGTTTAGGTTAGATGTCGTCTCAGATCATCGGTCCAAAAGCTGAAGACCATTGCCACATAGCAAATTTTTTTTCCTAGCCAGATAGGCTAAAGCTAATTAGTATAATCACCTGTTTTCTGCACAGGGAGAACTATAATGGATGGCATATGTTGTCTTAATACTTTCGGCCACCACTGCATGTACGTATACACAAATTCAAGAATAATGTAAAGGTTTTTATGTCTTAAAACATTCCTCACACCCAATTTTTAAACCTGACCTTTTTAAACTCAGGTATACTATTTATCTTTTGTATTATTTACAGTATTCCTATAAGTATATGAAATGTATGAAAAAATGCATCCAGATTTATGTAATTAAAATAAAGAATAATGTATACAAATAAAGGATAAATTAAAGTTAGTAAGTTATATTTTTGCTCACAAAGTTAGTAGTTAGGAATGTCAGGAAATAGAGGTGATGAGGTGGTGGTGAGGCAGACCTTGTGAGAAACAGATGAGATGGATGCCATCTTTTGCGTTCTCCATTATAGGTCCAATTGATTTTTGGACACCCCGGACTTGCTGCCACAGAGGCTTCAGGCTGGCCATGTCATCATACATGTCTATTGTAGTCACATTGGTCCCTGGGTGAGTCTTTAAAAAAAAAATTTAAAAAGGAGAAGATGCAGAGTTTCATTCAGAACTGAAAGGTGAAAAAAAATGAACTGGTGTCAGGTTGCATGTAAACAGTGGTGGCAACATAATTTTGACCATCAAGTTTGGCCTTTTTAAATGCTTGCTATGCAAAACTTGCCACATTGAGCAGAATTTCTGGCTTGGTGCTGAGGCTCTTTTTTCAACAGGGGGCATCCAGTTTCACATACACACCCAATGTGGTAGGAATATTGCTTTTTACCACCACGTTCTTCATCTCTGCCCAACAGGAAGTCAGCATTTTGGGTTGTTTGCATTTTAACACACCTTTATCAAACCTTTAATATATGCCTTCTAATGGATTGGAAGCAAGTTTGTTTAGAATGATGTCAAGATGACAGCAATGCTAAACCTTTAAAAAAATAATAATAGTGTTGCTATGGCAAAAGAATTATTGACATGTTAGTGTGGCATAGTTGCACTTTACATCAGGCAGTGTGGCTTAAACTTCACATGTACTGCATGTTCAGTAACAAGGCATAGGCACATGCACTTGCCAATAGTGTTTATAACGCCCCCAGCTGGCAGCATTCAAAAAAAAGATCAATAAAAACTTTTACCAAGCAAATCAAAATTACTGTAACAAGTACTTAACTTTTCTGTTTTCCTTTTCTTAAGTATAAGTACCCCATAGAAATTTGTGTATTTTTTCTAAGTCTTTTTTTGTTGTTGTTGCAAAAACCTTAATACATTTTTCTTCATATGGAACAAACAAATGTTTTTTCATCATCATGTAAAGATACATTTAAAATTCTCTCTCCCCTTTGTCAGTTCAATCAAATAAATTTTACAAGTTTTATTGGCATAATCACAAATTTAGTGCAATGCCAAGGCATCACAAAATTAAGTATTGTAATTAAATATAGAAAAGTAGATTCAACTAAATATCAGTACAAATAAATTCATTCAAATTAATCAGGCCTATAAATCACAAGTGTCCCTGACCAGTAAATTATTTATAGTAAACAAATATGAAAGAAATTATTTACTTGCCTTATTGATAAAGCTGGCCAGCTTGATGAACTGTCTTGGCCCATCAAATAATCCATGAACTATAATGACGGGTCGATATCCATCTGCAATCACAAATATAACACTTAAAACAATCACATTTAGCAATAAATGAGGACTTTTCTTCATCATTTGATCTCCTGCAAAGTCACCAAAGTTAATAAACTGAAATGATTTTTTTCCTTTGCACATTGGGTGCAAACTGAGAGTGAAAGTCAAAGCAGGTGACACAGGTTGGCTCAGATTGATGCAGAAAAGTGAAATGAGGCTCACTGACAGGCAATCTCATCACATCTGAGCCTGAAGCTGCATGTTTCTCTTCTGCTTTCTTATAGGTTGTGGCGGATCAGAGTTAAACATCACTTCCCTTAATTTTTTAAAGATAGGGTAGCCATTTTTAAACAAAAATAAGCACATATAAGTAGAAGCCTTAAAAAATTTACCTGCTTTGATTTGCAGGGAATATAATATAATATAGACAGTAATGGCCAAAAATATCAGCACCCTTGCAATTCTGTTCAAATCAGAAAATTGTTGCAGTGCCAAATGTTTTGGTACTCACATGTTTAATGCACTAGATAAAATTATTGGCACCCTTAACTTATTATTTGGTAGCACCAAATCAATCCCTTCCTGTAACCATGAATAAGTTTCTTAGACCCCTCTACTGGAGTTTTGGATCACTCTTTTGCAAACTGCTCCAGGTCATTCAGATTTAAAGGATGCCTTCTCCCAGCTGCTGTGCCCCGTTTTATTCAGATGGCAATGAATAGTGCGAGCTGACACTGTTTTACTCTGTGTCTGCAAATCAGCTTGAATTTGTTTAGAAGATAATCAGGGTCATTTATCCCCCATTCGAACAATCCTTTGTTGTAATTTTTCATTAATTTTGCTTCTCTGTCCTGGGAGTTAGCTACAGTGCCATATGCTGTAAACTTCTTGATGATATTGCACACATTGGACAAAGGAACATTAAGATCTCTCAGTACAGAAGCACTAAAAGGGGGAATATATTTGTATTAGTTATCTCTCAAAAAGAGCATATTATTATTATTATCTTTTTTTTCGTTATAGAAACACCTGAAAACAAAAAGAAATGTGTATTTGTGCTATTTCTTTGCATATGTGACACTTATTTAAAATGTTTTTTTGCTCAGTCATGTTTGTATAGTTGTTTAACGTTTAACAAACTGAACTTGGCATGGCGACTTAATGGTTAGCAGTGTCACCTTGCACCTTTAGGGTCTGGGTTTGTTTCTGCCTCAGGTGTGTGTGCATGGAGTTTGCATGTTCTCCGCATGTTTGGTTGGTTTCCTCCAGCTTCTCCGGTTTCCTTCCATATGTAAATTGCTGTTTCCAAATTGGCCATAGTGTGTGAATGAGCGTGTGATTTTGTATGTGTCTGCCCTGCGATGGATTGGCACCAATTTTTATCAAATTTTTAGAAGTAATATGCTAAATTACTTCTTGCTTTAAATGGCTGTTTAAGGTTGTTTTAGTTTGTTTTAACAGAAGGCGAAACATTTCGCTTCTCCTTGTTTATCCTGTGATCCATGCATGTGCACTGATTTGCTTTAATTAAGGAATATGTCAAGTGCCAAATATAATATGTAAAACCTAAAGACAAGTAAATGAACATGGGATGCAACCAGAGGGAGAACTCTAAATTACACATTTACACAGACATTGTGTTTTCTTGTGCACTCTTCACACTGACCTTCGTAGTATGAAGACTTTTATTTTGCCGCGCACCGGAACCAATCGTAACCCGGAAGTAAACATCACGGACGAAGGAGGAGCGCGTGAACAGCAAGGGCTAACCTGAGATGTGGGAACTTTATTCTATAAACATATTAATTTTTAATGTTTTTTTAATAGCTAGTTTGGATATGAGTTGAATACACTTCGTAATTATTTTACATGCAGGTTAGGTTAGACGAGGTGTCTCGTTTGAACTGTTTAGCGGTTAGCTTGTTGTTAAATCAGGATAATTTGCTAGAGGTAAATTGCTTACAGTTACAGTAGGTGTAATTTACCCCGTGTTTTGTTGTGTGTTTTGGCGTCTCTTTAGGTAGTGCAACTGCCTCTGTGTTTTTGTTTTTTTAAACTGTGAATGCTGTAGACATTCACAGTGTACTTCACAGAATTATATATGTTATGAGGGAAATCTCGCGATACTTAGGGTGTTTTTAGGGTGCACGATATGTCTCGCGATATTTGCTCTTTAGTTTTTAACTGACAAACTATTGGAAAATGCTTTTATTATCTAACATTAACGAAATATAATCAAAAGGGTTGGGGATCACAAGTCATCTCCTGAAACGATATAATCATGATACCTAGGTGCCAATTCGATTAAAATTGTAATTCTTTTAAGTTTTACAAATATCCCAATTCGACAACCCCCCCCTCCCTTTTGTCACAATTTTAATTTTTTTTTAAATGTTAATCACGATTCTTGATTTAATCACATTTTTTCTCCCCATCTCTAATAATTGACTGCTATAAAACTGCTATTATCTAACCATTAAATGTACTGTTTTATATTCAAACGTATTTATTTTGGTTAACAGCAAGTAATGGCACAAATGATCCCATTAATAGGATGTCTTCTAATGCTAATTTATCACCTCAAATGTATTTAAAAATAAACAGATACTTAATAAGTTGACAAATGGTACTTAAATTCCTGCCTATGTGTATATTATCAGTAATGAATTGCAGCCTTTCGTGATTAAATAATTGCACAGGTCCATATTGCAATTTCAGCTTTTATGTGATTAATCATGCAGCACTAATACTTTCTTAATCCAACTGTTTGTTTATATTATTATATTTATTTTTTTATATTGCAGCATTCACCATGGCCAATCTGGAGCAGTGGGTCAGCGACAGGCTCCATGAGATCCTGGGCCTAAGTGACAGATACGTGGCCCAGTTTATGATCGGCCTGGCACAGAAATCCTCCGCCCCACAGGACTTCGTGGCTCGTCTGCAACAGACCGGCACCATCGACATTGACCAGAGAGTAACTGCATTTGCTAATGAGTTATACAACAAGGTACAATGTCTCACAATCAGAGAAACTGCTTAATACAGCCACAGAGCCATAGTTTTAATTATTCTGTTTTTTTTTCTGTTCAGGTTCCAAAGAAACAGGTGGTAGAAAAACCATCAAGAGCCATCGAGCGACAGGTGATTGAGATGGAAAGAAAGAACAAGACCTACACTCTGTTAGAGGACAGTGACAGTGATGGAGAGGCATCCAAAGAAGCAGGGAAGGAGAAGAAGAGTAGAGACAAGGACAGAGGAAAAAAGAGGAAGCACCTTAGGCAAAAAAGAAAAGAAAGTCCCTTGTCGAGTGAGGAAGATCAAAAGAAGAGGTGAGAGGATAGAGAAAAAAAATGAATGTGTGTGTGTGTGTATATATATATAATTTACATGCACAGTGTTGTGCAAAAGTCTTAGGCACTGTGTTATATTTAGTACAAATGCTCTTTTTTTTGTCTGTCAAGTCTGCATAATTATGTACAAAACACTGACTATTTCCAAACGTTCCTTAAAAGTTAATTAATACATTACATTACAGAAGAATATTTGCACACCTGAAAAGAAAGCAACATATTACATGACAGACCAGTTTTCAAATGGAAAACAAAAACTTAATGTAGGCTTGGGGGATTTGCATAAGAGTAGAAAGGAGTGAGTGTGACAAAGTTACCAGGAGAACTCAGACATATTCTCCGACACACTCAGTTAAACCTAACAGCTGTTTTACTTATAAAACTGCACAAGTCTGTATCTAACACTACTGATTATTATCAAGCAAAGAGTTTCACACCAAATATTTGAATTACTGTGTTTTTACTTAATAATTTTTCTTTGTGACCTTAATTTAATTAAATACAAGAGCGTTTTTAAAAATGTACATCGCCTATATGTTACTTCAAGCTTGGCCAAATACATCTGGGAAAACCCCATTAAAATTCGTTCAGCAGTTTTTATGATGCCTACACAAACAAACAGGCGGATAAAAATTCTAGAAGAAAAAAAAACATCCTGATGTGTTCTATTACTCATCTTATCTTCCCCTAAATTATTTTTTTTGCAAATATCTTTAGGGTATAGATATGCCAACTTTACAGTTTTAAATTATTAATTATATATAGCATCCAGACAACATTGCCTAGAGTCTCCACAGGGATTTTGCATGATACTTGACTGCTCTTCCCATAATGCAGCCAGTGTATGTGGTTTTTACAGTGCTTTAGTGTTTATGTACAATATCTCCAGCCAACCATTTTCTTTGGCTCTCTTCTGACAGTCACATGAAATAACCAATGGTGGTGCGAATACTGACATTTCTAGAGGAAGCATAAAATTACACATTGCTGCCATAATTCATTTTGAGTTAAAAAAAAAAGGCATAGATACCTCAGCATGCTTATGTCACGCAGCTCCTACATGAACCGCATTGTTCACATGCACAACGTATCTATGTCGCTTGCTTATCTCATAGTCATCTGAAACTGACTAAAAGATTCAAAATTGTAGCCACTTGCTGCCACGTCAGAGACAAAACATCTCTGTTTATCAGGTGACCAGCAGTGTTAAACAGACTGCCAAGCTCTGTTTGTCCTTTCTGCTGTTTACTTGGTTGTGATGATCTGCTTCAAATGAAAAAAAAAATGCTGAGGCTTTTAAAACTTAAACATGTAACTGTAATAGGAAAACTGTTTTCAGTTATGGTACTGAATAGCAGTGTAAATTAGTACATGACAAATAAGTTTTGAGACGTGATGTCTGTTTAATAACTCAGATGGAGCATTTTGACATGCTGCTTTAATGCATCCCTTTTCTACATTGGTTTAGCATAGCAAATAAATGTACATGTACAGCAGTCATCCTACGTACATTTAGTTAACAGTTAAACCTCGTTCTATCCCCTTAAATTTTTTAGGCTCCTCTCAGCTCAGTAGTGGATCGGTACATGATTGCATAGCATTGTCCCAAGAGTGTTAACTAATGTGCAACATATGGAGTTCAGTCTAGTGGGTGGAACATGTTCATAAATAAACAAAATTTTGTTATTTTGTTTATTTAATATTGGTGTAAAAAAAAGTAAAAATAAAAGTACATTCTGTCAAGTCAGTTAATCCTAGGAGCTTTATTTGAATAGCTTTTTCTTTTTATTCATCCGTATCACACTTTCTCCACTCTTCACCAGCAAATCATCTTTACACAAGGAGAAGAAAAGCCAGAAGGAAGATGACGAGGAAGAGGAGTGGGAGAAGGAAGAGAGAGAAAGACTGCAGGATTTGGAGGAGAGGGATGCCTTTGCAGAACGAGTGAAGCAAAGGGACAAAGAGAAGACGAGGCACATACTTGAGAGAAATGACAAAAAGGTAGAATCAATGTAAAAAGTAAAAAACAAAAAACCTTTAGGATCATGTGTCATATAACGAAATCTTAATCTGTCTTCTGTTCAGGCGTATGAGGAGGCGCAGAAGAGACTAAAGATGGCTGAAGAAGATAAGAGGAGAATGGTAATAAATTTCTACTTTCACCCTGTCCTGCATGTTCATGTACAGTCTACCGAAGAATCCACAAAAGCTTTTGCCTTTAAATGCTTCCTACTTACATGCCATGTTACATTATTTACCTGTAATGTCTGTGTTAAAAGGATTAAAAAAAAGAGTGTAATGAAGTACAGTGTAACCTTGGATCACAAGCATAAGTCGTTCCAGAAATGGGCTCGTATTCCAAAAACACTCATAAATCAAAACAAATTTTCCCATAAGAAGTAATTGAAACTCCAATTATTTGTTTCACAGCCCAAAAAATAACTACATAAAAATAATTCATACAAAATTTAAAGTGAAAATAAAACAAATTAACCTGCACTTTACCTTTAAAAAGTAAAAAACAAATCCTGACAAATAAGTACAGTATTTCCGTTTTTGCACTCAGGCGCTCTGTGTGTGTGTGTGTGTGTGTGTGTGTGTGTGTGTGTGTGTGTGTGTGTGTGTGTGTGTGGAGATAAGGTGGAAGAAGAGGAGGGATTAGCTCCTCAAACAATGACACCCAAAACTGAGACTGTTTTGTTGGAAAAATAAGCAAGGAACATCGCGAAAGACGATGAAGTCTGTAAAGGCAAGAGTGTGTGTGTGAAGGGGCATGGTGTCCAATAGCGCGCGTGCACACATAACTTCAGGCTGATACAGAGAGAGAGAGAAAATGGATCTTTAACCTCTCTAATTCAATAAAAAAAAATTTATAGCGCTTTTAACAATTGTTATTGTCGCAAAGCAACTTTACATAATCAAAAGAATTATTTAAGTTTTTATGGAATGTAAATGTGTATGAATCAAAATGGTCAGATTGTCCCTGGTGAGCAAGCCGAGGGCGACAGTAGCAAGGAAAAACTCCCTGAGATGGTAATAGGAAAAAACCTTGAGAGGAACCAGACTCAACAGGGATCCCTTCCGCAATTGGGTGAAACAGATAGCATATAGATTGTCTAATGAGACTTTATTTTGCTTTACACACGTTTATAATATACAGTACACACGCGCTGTACACACATGCAAACAAACACAAAATAAAATATGTTTTACACAACGTGGTCACAATGTTATAGTAAACAGTACACACGTGCACGGATGTTGATTATACCAGTAAGAGACGCGCACCAAGACCCAGCAGGGGAGACGATTACCCACAATTCTGAAGCGCAAGAGAGAAAAAAAACATTATCTCAGTTGTGATTACGTGATGCACGGCATTAAAACAAGAAGCTCATGCGTAATACGGGATACTCGGTACTCGTAAACCAAGACTTGTCTCGTCTTGCAGAACACTCGCAAACTGCGTTACTCGCAATCCGAGGTTCCACTGTATGTAATAAACAACATAAACATGTATGTTCTTGCATCTTCTTTCACAGCTGCCAGAGCTGCGTAAACAGTCGCGGCGTGAATACCTTACCAAACGTGAGCAGGAAAAGCTGGAGGACCTGGAGGCTGAGATTAATGATGAGGAGTACCTTTTTGCTGGTGATGCTCTCACAGAACGTGAAAAGCGAGAACTGGACTACAAGAAGAAGGTCAGAGACCTGGCTCGAGACTATAAGAAAGCTGGCGCAAAGGAGAAGGAAGAGAGGAAAAACCGCTACTACATGCCCGAGGAGATACGCAATAAAGTAATGTCACAAAGTTTGAATTACATGTAAAGTAGATTTTTTTTTTTTTAAGTTTGAGAATAAAAAATTATTATATATTTTTTATTCTTACTTTGTTGTCTTAACGGTTCTGCTCTCACCCTCAGAACATCCCTCAGAGGGACATGGAGTTGGAGTTTGATGAGGAACCCAGAGAGGGTGGGGGTGAGCAGGGGCGGTGGGAGGAGGCACGGGTCGCCACAGCCACACTAAAGTTCGGGGCCAGAGAGGAACGAGAGCGGCGTATGAAGGAGGAAAAAGATAAATACCAGTTAGTGCTAGAAGATGATGAGATGATTGACTTTGTGAGCACTGCTATCACTATGAAAGGAACGCTCGCTGACAAGGTTGGTACATAAATAACTGATTGTGGAAAAATTTATTTAGCTATGAATTGCATTTCTTCACATTAACTTCTAGATATTAATAGATGCGCTTCGGTTGATCAGCCAGTGACCAGAATCGGCTAGTTTTCAGCTTGATCAGGCATCACTCCAGTTCGGTTCAGATATAAGATTTTGCATCGGGTGCATGAGCTTTCAAGTAGTGCAACAGAAACACATTTTATGGCGTTACATTATCAAAAGTAAAGACTTAGGAGGCATTTGAGGTGGTAAAACATAACAGTTTTTTTTTTATAACAGGTGGTACACTCTACACTATTCACACACTGGCATACCATGTGGTAGGAGTAAATATTTGCCAAGTTTGTTTAGAAATATTTATGATTATTAATATTATAATGAAATATAAAATTGTAATGAAATGAAATAATAATTATCAATATGAATATAATTATATAAAATGTAGCTTTTTGTTTAAATTGTAGTTAAATGTTGAACTCTTGTTTGTCTTGTATAAGTTTATTTATTTTGAAGGTTGCCCTTGGTTTTTAAGTGAGAAAATTAACATAAGGCGTGGACTACAGTACATTCACTTACATTCAACTCAGTTGTGAAGCTGGTGATGAAAGCTAATGTATAAATGTTTGATTTACGATACACTTGAAATATTTTCAAGGTCTAAAATTGTTTTTTTATATTGAATCATGATATTTATAAAATCACAATACATAAACAATTGCAGTATTAATCATATTGCCACCTAAATACAGTGATCATAGTGTATCGGGTGGTGACTGGTGAGTCCCATTCCTAATAAATAAGTTTAGTCCTTCACTGTAAAATGCAACGCCTATCAGTGATAAAAAATTTCATAAAAAAAAAGATTGGGTTTAGAGCAGCTATTATTTAAGGATCTTTTTTTAATTTAGTCATACTTTGTTTAAGGCTTTATTTATCAATAATGTTTACATCAGAAATGTCTCTCTTTAGTCAAACAACTCCATCGCAAGAATAACACTTTCTTAAATCCTTTACTGTGGAATGTCATATGTACCGATACCATATGTACAGTATAAAGCGTATTAGAAAAGCGTGTGATTTTTTTTTTTTTCCATTGCAGCCAGCACGCACTCTCACAGGCGTGATGACAGAAAACTGATCAATACCTTCTGACCAATCAGAATTCAGATTCACTGTGGTGTATCATATTTATGGAATTTTTAAATTTATGTTCATTGTGAAAATCAGTCAAACTTAAGGTTTTGTTAAAAATCCTATCAGCCTGTTATACTGATACTTACTGCCTGTTGTATTTTTTATATGTATTTATGTTTCCTCTCACTCTGATCGCTGACAGGATTCTGAACCTGAGCTTTCTCAGGCTGAAAAACAAAAGCAGTCGATCCAGGAAGTGAGACGCAGCCTGCCCATATTCCCCTACAGAGAGGACCTCCTCGCGGCCATCAGAGACCACCAGATCCTGGTTATCGAGGGTGAGACTGGCTCGGGCAAGACAACACAGATTCCTCAGTACCTCATGGAGGACGTAAGTATTTACTGTAGAATGGGATACTTTCCCATTAGTGACTTTTTAATCCAAATCAATGCCCATCATTTGTTTTCTGCATTTTTCATGTATCAGTTTTGGGTGTCATTGTGTATCTGTCTTTAGGGTTACACCAGAGGAGGTTTGAAGGTGGGGTGTACCCAGCCTCGCAGAGTAGCAGCTATGTCTGTAGCAGCTAGAGTGGCTCAGGAAGTGGCGGTGAAGCTAGGGAATGAGGTGAGTATACTGGAAATTACAGGTAGTCCCCGATTTATGAAAGTTCCCTTCTGGGAGCTCGTTTATAAGTCCGAATTGTTTTCAAGTCCGACAAAGTGAGCCTTTGACACTAAAGCAAATAAATCTCACACAAATGTAACAGTGGAATCCTGGACGCCATTTTGTCTCTGAGCAATTTTCCACAGTATTGAACTGTTTTTAAAATTCACAATCAGGACAACTTTACAGGACAGCCATTTTCTATCATTGTGCTTTTGGACTGATTCATTAAAACTGGCGAGGCCAACTCATTTCTCCCGCATCCCCGACACGCTGATCCACTTCCGTGGTTGAACCTGAAGTAGAACTGTGGTCCGTTCGTATCTGCAGAAATTCGTAACTCAAATGTTCGTAAGTCAGGGACTACCTGTAACATGTACCACGGGTTTTGTGGGGTTTTCAGTTCCTGTATTTAGTGAGTCACTTGTTGTACAATAAATCTTGACGGTTGACTTCGAAACAGTGACGCAGAAATATGACTTTAACTGTAATATTCGTGTGTTAAGGCTGGCTCGTTATCTTATTTTCTTTCTTAGGTGGGATACAGTATCCGGTTTGAGGACTGCACTTCAGAACGCACAGTGCTCAAGTACATGACTGATGGAATGTTATTGCGAGAGTTCCTAACAGAGCCCGACTTGGCTAGTTACAGGTGAGATGAGACATTCAGCCAGAATTTCATGATATTTTCATTATCTTAAACAGTAACATAATGTTAATACACATTTTTATGATCATTTTGTATTTTTTTGATAATATCTGTTGCACTGGCTGCACAAGCCAGTCTAATGTTTTATATACGTCCTGTACTGAAACATTCACTCACATTAGACCAAACCAAAAAGTACGCAGTCTGCTTTTTATCTCATTTTTGGTACACTTATAAAATACAGTCCATCCGTGTCGCTGCATAGTGGCTGAAGTTGATGCCTGATGAGAAATGGTGCATGTGGGTAAACAGACAAGTGGTTGATATGGTTGTTGTAGAGCTCCTGAGTGGTGTAGCAGTAAAATTACCTGAACACTATCATCCAGATATTGCCAGTTTAATTCCAAGGTGATGCTACAGACATCTGTAGCCAAACCAGGTTGGCCAGGTATAGAGAGTTCGAAAAGATGCGGTCGGTGGCGTTAAATCCGTTGGTTAGAAGCACATGTTGGACTACGCTCTCACTGGTTGGTAGTTGTCACTGATGTGCCATGTATAAAACTGTTTCTGTGACTCTGTATTAAGGCTAAGACTAATATTAGTGGCCTTGGTGTCACTTTCACAGGTTGAAACGTAATGCAAACAGAAGCGCATGCATCAACATTTTACCAGAGCTTTATTTATGTACTGTCTACTACTAGATACGTAATGTTAGACTGCCATAGTGTGATCACTTTTCAGTTTTGGCAAACCTTTATTTCATAGCAAGATTTCTTGCTTGCATGATTTAAAAATAATAATAATAATAGCTAAAAACAGTAAAAGCCAGTTTTGTGAGAATATCAAAATCTCATGTCTTAAAAGTACTGTATGATTCTCAGTCATAACCTCTACATTGCTGAATCTGTATTCTTTTTCTCCTCTCTTTAGCGTGATCATCATTGACGAGGCTCATGAGAGGACATTACATACAGACATACTGTTTGGGCTGATCAAAGACATTGCACGCTTCAGGCCGGACCTGAAGGTGCTGGTTGCTAGTGCTACCCTGGACACAGAGCGTTTCTCCAGTTTCTTTGATGATGCTCCTGTGTTCAGGATCCCGGGCCGCAGGTTTCCTGTCGACATCTACTACACCAAGGTACGATCTGTGCAATGACTGCACTCATTTACTCTGATGTCAATTTGTATACATATTAGCTCTATGAATGGTCAATTTATATACATATTAGCTCTATGAATGGTCTATTTGCATGATTTAGACTTGATCGATATGTGTGACTAGGCTCCTGAGGCTGATTATCTGGAGGCGTGTGTGGTATCGGTGCTACAGATACATGTGACGCAGCCTCCTGGAGACGTCCTTGTGTTCCTCACTGGACAGGTCAGTCTGGCGCAGGATAAACAAACACTACACTACACAGATCTCCTGAAATTAGTTGTGATTTATACACTGTACCTTGGATCTCTTTTTAAAAGCAGATTGTGTGTGTTGTAGGAAGAGATTGAGGCGTGCTGTGAGCTTCTGCAGGAGAGGTGTAGGAGGCTTGGCTCAAAGATCTCTGAGCTTATTGTCCTTCCTATCTATGCCAACCTGCCCTCAGACATGCAAGCTAAGATTTTTAACCCCACGCCCCCTGGAGCTCGTAAGGTACTTACACTAACACTCCATCTACTCTTTTAGAGTCTCCATGTAAGAATTAATTAAGCTTCATATGCAGGTCTGAGGCCACAGTGGGTACATGTTAATTACAACAGGGCGGTTATATCCAAATCGCTATTTGAATACTTTAAGCCTACTATAGCCTCAGATTTCTGGCTGACAGGACTACTGCTGTCTCAGGGTTTGACATATCGTGTGTTTCTGAAATGCATGAAAGCATGATTGTAATGGTTATTATTTCTTATTGATATGATTGTCGATGGGTGATTTATAATAATTACAGAAATAATTACACTGTAACTGGAAAATCTTGCTAAATATAATATATAATAACCTGTTATTTATTTGTTTTCTTTCAGGTTGTGGTAGCCACAAACATTGCAGAAACCTCTCTTACTATCGACGGCATCATCTATGTGATCGACCCAGGCTTCTGCAAACAGAAGAGCTACAATGCTCGAACAGGGATGGAGTCGCTGATTGTTACGCCATGCTCACGGGTAAAGAGATCTTTTTTTAAAAAAGCTAAAACTTTTTTTTGTTTGTTCAACAAAAGTGCTTTTTGATAAATAATGAAAATAGTTGCACTGACGATATTAACATGCGTCCACATGGTCTTACGCAGGGTTAGGACAAGCTAATAGTTAAACACCTAAACATTGCACAAACTGTACATGTAAATCCTCATTTACTCACCTCAAGCCACACTGAAATGTCCCCGTCTCTGAGCCAAACAAAAAGTGCTCCGTGCTCTCTACTGTCGCTCCAGGATTTATCTAAAAGCATCTTGCAAATTCAGTCATGTTTTTTCCCTCTACTTCACTCACATGTCACTGCTGTCACAGACAAAGTCTTATAAGTTGCACCATATAGACATTCTCATAGTAAAATTGTCTATTATTTTAAAATACAGGTATAGGACATTTGCAAACCCATCAAGCACCATGATAAGACTGACTCTCATCAAGGCTATCACAGGAAAGCAAGACCAAAACGTACTTCTGCTGGAGAGGAGAAGTTCATTTAGAGTCACCAGTTTCAAAAATTAACAATTAACCTTGATTGGAGCCGTTATGAAGGCTTTAAAGAGCATATCGAATGTATTTTAGATGCTTTACAATGTAGAAAGAAGTACAAATCAGGAAAGACCATGGAATTAGAAGCTGTGTACAAACATTTGATAAGTAGTACAATTTTTAAATTCAAATCAACTTTAATTATTTCAGTCATGTATTTAAATTCAGTTTTGCTAAAGCACTAGCAACTGTGTTTATTATTGTGTTATAACGTGTAGTGATCACACTCAGTTTACATGACAAACATAAATTGGAGGAAAACAACTTAATTTTAGCCGCATTAACCTTATAGCTCCAGCCACAGATTTTGGACACCAAATATGTCTGGATTGTTTGACCTTATTGTTGGTTTGTTTTGTTTTACTTTATGTTGAATAGTCCTGTTAAAGCTTTTTTTTTTTTTTCCCCTGACAGGCCTCAGCCAATCAGCGGGCAGGCCGTGCAGGTCGAGTGGCTGCGGGCAAATGTTTCAGACTCTACACAGCCTGGGCCTTTAAACACGAGATGGAGGAATCCACAGTTCCTGAAATTCAGAGAACCAACCTGGGCAACGTTGTCCTGCTCCTAAAGAGTCTGGGTATGACGTGAAACACCATCTACTTCATGGAGTAGTATTTTATATCACTTGAAGTTTGTCTTGTTTTACCTTAAGCAAGTATTTAAATGTCATAGCTACCACATAAGTTCACATAAATCAGGTCTCCTGTGGATGATTTTGATCAGTTTGGTCATATCGAACTTCTCATTTGTTGTTTAACTTCTCTGAGTCATAGATGCTCCAGTTCCGCTTTATCACAATGTTGCATCATCACACTTTTAGCTTCATAACACGAAACAGCGCCATTCTAGCATTCTTTCGTAAACTTGCTGATTGTCTCCATGTGCATGCAAGACATGCAGGAACTAGAGGTAGAGCGGGTAAAAAAACAAAATGAAGCTTAATTTAGAAGCACATGTCTGAAATGCCTGTTAAACTTGATTGGGTGCATTACTTGCTACTAAACATTTCAAAGAATTATTTTGGGCAAAGATTACCTAATTTTTTTTACTTTTGGGACCAGACAGACATTCATCAATATTGTCTATGGAACAGTTTACTCAGTTATATAAATTCATCATTTTTTAAATACTCAGCAGCACAGGATTATGTAATTTTACAATAATAATAATAATACTAATAATAATAATGATAATAACAGTGTATTTTAGTTGACTGCATGGACTGATATGTATTTTCTGTAACATTGTTTTTGCGTGATCTCTAAATAATTGTACGGTACCTGTTTGAATGATTGACAGGCATAAACGACCTGGTCCATTTTGACTTCATGGACCCTCCTCCACACGAAACCCTGGTGTTGGCTCTTGAGCAGCTCTACGCCTTGGGTGCCCTTAACCACCTTGGAGAACTCACTAAGGTATGTCAGCGCTCCTTTAGTCTAACGAAATGAGCTGTAGTAAAGACAAATGCCATAGGGCTGTTGAATTTTTACATTTATTTATTTTTTTATATATCTTAATTATTAAATTAATCAATGGTAATGATCTGAAAAACTAAATCTGTGAATCCAACTACAAAATATGAAAGGGTATGTAAAAAATAAATTGATCTGAATGCAGAGGCTGTACCAAAAGCAATGCAAAAGTGGACATAATTGACGTAGGTCCTTCAAGTTACACATGGTCTACTCTGTACAAAGGTGCTACTCATAGTCACAAGTGATGCAATTGCGCCATCATTGAACCCAGCTCTCGAACCCTCCCTAAAAATTATTTTTGTCTCAGTTCATTGTGGTTAGCATCATAAACAAGACTGCAGAAGTTTGTAGACACCAGTGTTTAAAATAAATAAAACTGGGGCATTGTGTTCTGACCTTAGACATTGCACAACCAATAACTGGTGTTTACAGTTAAGGCTTTCAGTAGATAAATAGACAATGCGATTCTGTGAGTTGTCATGTGACATTTGTGTACAAAGTGAATAACATAGTTCTGTTGCCGTGTACTAGTTGGGAAGGAAGATGGCTGAGCTTCCTGTTGACCCCATGCTGAGTAAGATGATCTTGGCCTCTGAACAGTAAGTGTCTACACTCATGTTTCTCACAAAGCTATCAAATAATCCATCACTATGATTATGCTTCATTGTCATTTTATTTCATCTGTCTCAGGTATAAATGCACAGAGGAGGTGCTGACTATCGGCGCCATGCTGTCCGTCAACAACTCCATCTTTTACAGACCAAAAGATAAAGTGGTGCATGCGGACAATGCCCGGATGAACTTCGTGGTGCCAGGAGGAGACCATCTGATGCTCCTCAATGTTTACACTCAGGTGGTGTTATTAAGCGGAAGGTTTTTACTTCCTTATGCCAGCCATAGCAGCGACTGTATGTGTTATTGATGAAACTGGTTTGACTTGTTACATCAGGAACTATAGCAGGAGATTTATTTTTTTGCTGTCTCATAATGACATGAACATGGAGCAACAACACTATTTTCATTGTTCGGATCGTCTAGAAGATAAGGTTTCCTTTTGATACTTCATGCTTGACATTTCCAAAAAGCTTTTGGGTTGCATCAATACTGTTATAGTATGACCACATAGTTTCTAGTTTCCAGTCACCATATATAAGTTTCTAGTTCCTTGATGACATGAAGTACTGATTTCGGACGGCTTGTGTTGGACCCTAGAAATGGCGGAAAATAATCGCTAGAGTTATGCATTACAATTCTTTAGTGGGGCGATTCACGTACCGCCAATGATTTCCCCACAAATTATTTTGAACATTTATTATACAGTTGAACCGGTATCGGTCAGTGACCAGAACTCTGTATTGTCTATTTTTCAGCTTGATCATTCATGACCAATATGCCTCGGATGTGTCCTCCAACAGGAACAAATTTTATTGCGTTACATTTTTAAAAGTCACACACGAAAGAAAAAAAAAACACAAAAAAACCTCTGATCTGCCTTTTTCTCCGGACTCCGTCTCAAACCCACTCATTACGAGTCTTGAACATGAATATTCTAGAAAATTGCGGGCCTTTACGCAATAGCATCCTATTTAATGGGCGTGAATTATTTGCTAAGTTTGTATAGAAATAACAATTATATCTGATGACATAACAGAGGTACATGCTGCTTAGTAAAATGTAGCTTTTCTTTTCATTTAATTTAAGTTAAATTTTAAACCGTTTTTTTGTGAAGGTAGTTTGTAGGTAGGTGAAATGCCGTCCTTGGTTTTTAAGCAGAAAAACTAATGGTATATGGAATGAATAAAAAGTTTTTTACAGTTTTGAAGCAGTAAAATAAAGCTGAGGTATAAAAGTTTTAAATTACTGTATAACTCAACTTTTTTTTAAAGGTTAAACATCTTAAAATTGTAAGAAAACCATGAGAAAACTTTATATCAAATTGAGATTTTTATGAAATCATGATATTTAAAGAATTGCAATAAAAATCCCTGATATAATGGCACTGATATAATGGCACAATTTGTCTGACATGACATTGTTTTGATCTACTTACATACAAACAAGACGTGCAGATTTGATACATTTTCAGTTTATTCATTTTAAACCTCGAAAGTAGTATCAAGAACCAGTAACATACTAATCTTAATGACAATCACTTAGTACTGACTTAGCAGACAAATAGACTGAGGTCAATTTTAAATCACATTTATTTAACTGTTTTTTCCTTTCTCTTTCTCTCTCCCTCTCTCTTCATTTTCTTTTGTAGTGGGTAGAAAGCGGTTATTCCACCCAGTGGTGTTTTGAAAACTTCATCCAGTTCCGCTCGATGAGGCGGGCACGTGATGTGAGGGAGCAGCTGGAGGGGTTGATGGACAGAATTGAGGTGGAATTGTGCAGCGCCAACGGTGACAACACTGGCATTCGTAAGGTATTTGCCCTAAGGTATCCCCAAGGTAGTCAAAGCTCTTGTAACACAGAGGATGAATAATGACTAAACGTCTAGCACAAAATAATTCATGCAGTAAACGTCATATACTTAAGTAAAATATATAACAACTAAATTAATTTTATATTCTTTTAACCAATCAACCAACCAGGCAATAAATCAACTAATCAATATTCGATCAATTAATAAATTATTTATCTAATAAATTTTTTGCACTGTCATTAAGCAGTCAAATGTATCAAACTTTCACTTTCTTAACTCTCTGACAGTTGTTTTTCCTTTGTGTTTTTCCACTGTTTTTTCCCCCTTTCCATCTTTAGACTCTGAAACATGTACACACAAACATACGTGCACACAAACATACGTGCGCACACGCACAGAGACGATGTGTGTTTATAGGTGCATGGCTTTTTTTTATTGCCTGTGTTATACTGCCTTGCCATTACCTAAATTCTGATGTTCTCATTTAGTAGCACTTGTGTCCACACACACAAACCTACAGCAATATATAGTATTCACATTAAGGCGAAGCAAGAAGGTTATATTTCATTTTATTTCATTCTTTCATTTCAAGAATAAAGCAAAAAAAATGTCATCAAAAAGAAGGTAGCAAAAATGGGTTTAAAGGAAAAATATAATGTCTAAATATGACAAATGCCAAAGTGAGTAAAATAGTTAAGAAGCACCGGAGGGAATGAATAAAGAATATTCTGTAGCAGAGAATACTGCTATGTTCATCTGCATATTGCCTTTAGAGCAGCTACAAAACTCATTGGAATGCTGCTGGGGTTGTTCTAATCTTAGTAATGAACTCAAATGAATTATTTGGATATTTTGGTGACACATTTGTTTTTCTTGATGTTGAGACAAATAAGGTAATTAAAAAAAAAAACTTATTGTATATTACATCACAATTCAAACTGACTAATACTTAATAATACTTTCAAATACATAATTTCTTTTTTAGACTCGAATTACTTATTTTTAAAAACTTTTATGTTTTCCTGGAATGTTTGCTTCAAGTTAAAGAAGAGATTAAAATAGTCTGACTCACACTTTTATTAGATAAGTCTTGTCATAACCTGTTAAACATTTAGAACTTTCTCTTTTGTTTTTTACGTCATTTGTACCTCATTGTGTATCTTGTAGGCAATCACTGCTGGGTATTTCTATCACACGTCCCGTCTCAGCAAGGGAGGCTATAAGACCGTGAAACATCAACAAACTGTGTTTGTGCACCCCAACAGCTCGTTATTTGAGGAACAGCCACGCTGGCTCATCTATCATGAGCTGGTGTTTACCACAAAGGAGTTTATGAGACAGGTCTGTTCTACCATCATCACGTCACTCTTATTTTATTTGCGTTTTACACAGCATTGTTTATTCTTTATGCATTCTTTTTCAGTTTTTTTCCATGGGAAAAAGGAAGTACTCTTTCCTTTAGTACTGTTTTTATTTATCAGGACCTAAATAAGTCTCAGCAATATCTTTAAACAAACAACCAACCTCAGGCAACATGAAAACACAACAGGTCACAGTATGTAGTCATACTTTTTTTTTTCACAACGTATACTCTAGCTGGGTGGGGAAAAATTAATACACCCTTCAATTATGTAATATGTAGAACCACCTTTAGTAACACCCATAAAAATAATAATATCAATTACTTTAGTAATTATTATAGTACACTCCCCAGCCAAGGCAAAAAGTCACACACTTCAAGATTTCATTGACCGCCTTTAGCTTTAATTACGGTGCAATGTCTAAAAATTATTCCTCATGCTTTAAGATTTGTTAATTTAAAGTCCCTAGATGTGATAACCTGGCCATTCATTACATTCAGGTCGTCAGCTGACTTCATTTTATTGCCACATAATGTGAAGCAAAGCCGGATCATAACACTGCCTCCACAGGCTTGTACAGTGCCACTCAGGGGCTGAATTTCAAATCACCTCAATTGTTTTAAGAACTTGATGCAGTCGAATAATTTAAGGTTACGGCCCATGCTTAAGGCCCCAACAGTTCAACAGCCTACCTACTGAGCTACCGCGTAGTATTGGCGATAGTATTTTTTTTATGGGTAAACTTAAAGTAAAGTTTATTTCTGTAGGAATTTATCAGTCTTGCACATCAATTTTGGTGAAATTTTGGCCCACAATTTCTTTTTCTTTTTTTTTATTATCATAATTTTCTTGAGCTTACTTGTTCAGCTCTTGATTTAATGGCTTGATCTTGGACTGAATTTGCTGGGACATTTACTCCTTGGAAGTCTGTCCATTTGTAACAGTCCTCACTGTAGAAGGGTGAGTTTCATATTGTTTAAAGTCAGCTCTATAATCTTTTCCAGCTTGATAAGCAACAACAGTTGCTTCTCAGATCTTCAGATAAATAGATAAATAGATCCCTTTTTCATGCCAAGAACAAAGGATATTTGCTTTGACCTCAGAGTTTTCTGGAACACCAATCTACCAAAAGGGTTTTTGGATGTAGTCGCACTTCCTGAGGATTAAACAATCATTTGCATTACACCTGGGTGCTAATTACTCTAAATGATATTAGAAGTTGGAAGGGTATACTTTCTCACATGGTTTCTTCTGGTCAGATCACGTTTTCTGGAAAAAAAAAAGGGATTACATATTGAAATATGAGATTTTGTCATCACTTGAGGTTAATTGTTTGTGTAGAGAAGTTGGTGAGGAACACACATTTGTTATTTAGCCCTGATGAAAACATGCCAGTTAATGAGGGTGTACTTTATTTTTCCCATGAGTATAAGTCTAAGCCTCAGGTGCTTTGCCCACACTCTTATACGCATTTCTGAGTAGAAGCTTCAGGGTATATTACAGCTGTGATGGTCTGCTGGGTTCCAGCAGGAAAAAACTAATGTTTGAACACTATAAGAGTTTTATTGCACAGCCTCTTTTGCTGATTAGTTAGTTCTTACTGCATTATTGATAAGACACATCAGACCAGTAAATGGTGCTACAGTTTTACTTTTAACTGGAGTTTTTTTTTTTTTTTGGATGTCTTTTATAATGCTGTGTTGGTGCAGCGTAAGGGTCTGTCTTGATGATTCTATGACTTTAACATAAGCTATTAAAGTTTAACCTGGGCAGAGTACCTCACAGTTCACAGGTTGACGGTCAATCCTGACCTCAGATTTCTGTCTATATGCAGGTTTGTATATTTTTTTTCCATCTAAGTGGGTTTTCTCTGGTTTTTCTATTTGTCTCCCACCTCCCGGAAACATGATAATTAAAATACAGATGGATGCTAAGTGAGTGAGTGATCTAGAACCTCATTCAAGGTGTGTTCCTGCTTTGAGGCCTGTTTTCCCAGGATAGGTTACAGATTGACAGCAGTCCTTATCAGGATTAAACTGAAAAATTGCGATAGAGCCCTGTGTTGTAACTTAAAACACAACACTGATGGTTTAGAGGCAATTCAGACTTTAAAGCAATTAGTGTTGTTTAAAATGACATAATGTGCTACTACTGTATGATTAATGATGATTGTGGGTTTTGTCACTGGTACGTAATGTCCCTTTTGCCATCCATAAGTGGGGGCGGGACCATGGCGGACAGACATCTTTACATTTTAAGTAATATTTTGGTGTAAGCTATTTGGTGTAACTATTCCTTTATTCATTCCTACCCATTAGCCTCTGCATCTTGGTCAGGGTCGTGGTGGATCAGGTGCATATCCTGAGAATACCGGCTGTAAGATAGGAGTACACACCTTAAACCGGATGCCATTTAATTGCAGAGTTCTTTGCACACACATTCACACCTAGGTGTCATTTATAGAATTGGCATGTTCTAGTGGCCTGTTTTTGAAGGTAGGAGGAAACCACAGAATCCAAAGGAACACACAATGGATTTACTAATATTTGCTATCCTTGCCCGTATTGCCCTGGACAAGCCTTGCCCTGTAGGCCACCTTTTTTTTTCCTTCTCTTGTTTTTGTTCTATTAATTTCCTCATCTCTTTCAGGTGATTGAAATAGACAGTAGCTGGCTCTTAGAGGTGGCTCCTCACTACTACAAAAGCAAAGAGCTAGAAGACAGCAGCACCAAGAAGATGCCTCGCAAACAGGGCAAAGCTCGGGAGGAGCTCGGCTGATTTTGGGGAACAGTCTGCCGTGGGTCATTTCTCACCCAACAGAGACTGAAGGAAGGAGAGATGCCGTTCAGGACCTGAGCTCTGTGGTCAAAATTCCTGTTGAAGTTATCGGCAGTGGCTCGTGGTGTGGTTTTAGAGTGGAGATAATTAAAATATCGCATTTTGAACTGCAGTATTTCAGTTGGGGTTAAAACTAGTTTAATGTCCAGTAAAAATAACACACCCCGTAGTGACGACAGTAAGGACAGGTTTTTTTGTTTGTTTTGTTTGTTTTTTTACATTGTTGTTGTTAGGGGAAAACCCCACCTTTTTCTTATTTTTTTTGTTTAATCGTATTGTTTTCTTATTGTGACTGAAATCATGGTCACGATTGTAGACTGACAAGCAACGTCGCCAGCCCGTCAAAGGAACGAGTGGCATGTTATCTTCAGGCAGTCACTCTGAGCTAGATTTTTCCACGTTTATAAACACATGCAGAGGGTGTGTACCAAGTTAGGTGTTACTTAACAATCCAGCTGTATTCTCACGTGTGGGACAAATGTATGTTAACTTATTTGTTGCTTCTGTTCTCTGTTTGATGATAAAATATATATTTCTAAATACAATCCCTTGTCTTTTCTTTCTTGTTCCCATGACCTGACTTAAAATAAAGCTAGAAAGGAAAAGGATTCTTATCATATTAACATTTTAAGTTTTAGTTGTTTTTTGTTGTTGTTGTTTTTGGGGTTTTCTTTACGCATTTTGCAAACACTATTCACCCAAATGGGTTGGTTCGGATCGAGTTTGCATTGAATGCTAAATCAGGTACACTTCTGGTTTAATATTTTACTCTTGTAGTAATTATTACCCTACAGCTACAGGTGATGTAGAAGTACAAATCACACGTTACAATAAAGAGGAAATACATGAATTTAACACAAGCCCATGTTGGATATAGTAGTAAGTAATTTTTATGTTCATTTATTCTGGAAACGTTTAAGTAAATAGTTGGTTAATGCCGTTAGGAGTTTAAGAGTGTAGTCTGTAGTAGTATGTGTTTAACAACCTGTGTTTAGATCTTATCATTTTGTGTGCCATTTAACTTCCTGTAGAGATTAGGTACATCTGTGCTGGCTTTAGGTGCCAACTGTGACGTGGTTAGGAATGATAGTGTCTTGGTATGAGCTTTTTTTTTTTTTTGCTTCAACTAAATATAGAGACGTTATAATTGGTTCCTAATACGTTAATGTTCAACTGATTTTATAAAATGATCAGTAGCTTTAAAGAGATTTTCTTCATTCTTGTGTTTTCTTTTTTTTTCTTCTTAACTCTGTTTTATTACTTATCTTAACTCTGTTAACATTCCATCAAGGTTCATTTAGGTGTAGAGATGAAGAAAAAAAAAGTTAAAAACACTTCTAGAATGAGAGAGCTTTGCTTTGGAGTGTGTATGTTAGATTGTTTTCATGCTGTTCTGTCAGGGTCATGAAAATTGTAGAAAAAATCTTATTTAGAAACCATGTTTTCCAGACCTGGAAAAGTCATGGAGAATAAACAGTATTTAAATTTTTGGAAAAGTTACAGGTTTTTAAAAAATATATTTTTTTATTAACAATGTGGGTTTTAATAATGCCAATCATTCTAGTTTCAAGTGCTGTGCCTGTGTGTAAACGTGCGTGTGTATGCGTAATGCTGCTGCATGTGATATGGTGGCTTGGTGTCATGGCTCTGTAAGTTTTTAACAAGTGTAAGTGTTTCAAGATGTTCTATTAATTATTTTTTTTTAAATAAACTGGATTTGTCTAGGCAGCAAAGTGGAGTACTGGTTAGCACCCAGCCCTCTGTTTGTGTGTTTTCCCCATGCTTGGTGGGCTTCCTCTGAATACCATGGAATAGGCTCCATGCTTCTCATGACCCAGTACAGGATGAGCGTTATAAACAGCGAGAGAGTGGATTTGTCAATATAAATGAACAAAAAGCCTATTCAATGTCTTTTCAGTAAGACATTTCAAATTGGCAGGCAATTAGACCCACATTACAGTGACCTCCTCTCTGTCCAAACTGAATAGTAATAAATTTACTGTAGACCTGTAAAATAATTGCACTTCAAAATAAGGAATGAATAATAAATGAGTCTGTCTGGTGGTAGCTAGAACAGATAATCGAGTCTGCTTATTAGATTGTACAGGTTTCATTAGTAGACTGGATGGAAAGTAAACCGTGCAACTTTTTGATATTTTTTTTGCAATAGTTTTTTAACAAGGAAGCAAGGGAACATAAATATCTTTAAAATGTTATGCAATGAAAGGCACGTCCATATCTAAAGGATGATGGCGAGATCATAACAGCTGTCATGTAGTTTTATAACAACTTACTTCACTTTCTTTGAATGAGTGAAAAAATATTGAGTCTTAAAATTAGCTGGGGGTACTTAGGGAAAGTTGTGGAAATTTGTTGATCAATAAGTGTATGAACTCTGTTTAATATTTCTTTTTATTCAGTAAAAGAATTCGGTGTGTTACGAAAGGAACCTTGAGTAAATACATGAATAACCATATACAGTTACAAAATGGTATCTATAGTATACATGTCCACAGCCTGAACACAATGCACACAAACACTCTGTGCTGTGTTAAGTAGCTCTGCTCTGTTGTGCTTTTCTAAAAGTTCAAATTCTTCCTGGACCAGTCGAACAGGTCTGACCTGAAAGGGAGGGTGACTGATGGTTAACGCAGGTGAGCAAGAGGAAAAGGTATAACATCAAGCTTGCACAGAGAACGAGCGCAGTCTACATGGATGGTGAAGTGAGGAAAGCAAGACTCACGACTAGCCCGGATTATCTGTCCTTGGTGCCAACCAAGCTTGGACTATATCTGACCGTCCAAGCCTCTGGAGGTAAGAAGAAAGGCTTCGTAATATCTTTCTGAATCACTTATGCACTCAGTAACACCGACTAATTCACTTACTCTGTTGACATTTGAGCTGTTTGAGTTCGTCATTATCCTGTAAACCTGCTATTTATATCCACCTGCTTGATTTAATTTCATTTCCAAAGGTCATTTGGGGACTGAGGAGCATTTTAAAAACGGCGAAAGAGCATTATAAACCAATTCTGGCACCTACTCAAGAGAAAGTAACAGGAAAACAGGTTAAGATATATGGACCGTTTATCAACTGATAGAAGCTGGGAAATGGTTTACTTGGGTTATGCGTGGTGAATATACATATACATATATATATATATATATATATATATATATATCATGTAAGACACAAACAAACTGAATTTCATATCGGATCATATTCATTACCTAGGACACTCGTATTTCATTGGAAATGTTTGTGAAGTTTGTTAAGAGGTCATGTGATGATATGATAGAATCCTTGGAATCTATACAACGTGTAAAACAAATGCTCCTCTTTTAGTTCCCACTAAAACAGGACTAATTTATTCTCTGATGGCTTTTTTTCTATACTTTTTAGAGTTTTTACAGATCTGTAAATAGCAGGAAAGGCATTAAAAAAAACAATCATTTATATATATATTCAGTAATTTATAGAAATTTTAAAACTACCAAAATATCACTGATATGCAGCAGGAATGTCCACATTTGTCATTAAAAACTTTTTTATACGCTTCTTAAAACCAAATAACACAAGATATTCCTTTGTACGCTTTCATAATTCTTCTTTGTTTCATGATTCATAAACAGCAATATGCATTTGCCTAGCTATCTCAACAATAGGGAAACTGTGGCTATGGCTCATATAATCATTCATTTTTATTAAGTAATACTACTTGTGTAGTATGCGTCTAAATGTGGACTAGCTCTTGGACGCAAAAAGTTTTTTTTTTTTTTACTTTTTTGAATTTTTATGCTAAATCGAGTAGGTAACACTTCTTTTCCTTGTGATAAGTCATTATAAATAAGTTTATATATGATGTATCTAATATAAAACACTTCTCGAAACAACTGGTTTTAACTGAATCCTCAGCTGCATGCATGAAAGCTAGCAGTGTAACAGCCTTATATTAATAACTATAATTATAGTTATATACATACGATAAGTGTTGTTAAAAAAATTCTTTTGGTCATTGTTTACAGCCGATGCGTATCCTAATAAGTATGATGGTGACTTAAATGTCCCTGCCACATGTCATACCTTTGGTCAGGATGTATTTAAAAAAACAACAACACATTTTTTATATAAAATGATGTAAAATTCCTATACTAATATATACACTGCTAGCAAAAAGCATTTCAATTAAAATCTTGCCCCATACCCCAACAATAATAATAATAATAATAATAATAATAATAAGATATCTTCTATCAATTTATCATATAAATTTTGTGCTGGTTTGTGCTCGATTGGTTTATTAAATATTAAAATTAATATATTCTAATGAAACTTTAAGCCAAGAATGTTGGTAAATCTAACTGAAGTTAATAAAACCAAGAATTTCATTATTGGTCATTGTTTATACTGATTTGTGCTGCACAAAACCCCTGTTTGTCTTTACTCTTGTTTACGCCCTACATATTCAGGTTTTTTTTACCATTGCCTTACATTGATACACCCATAATTCTATAATATCTAACAACCAAAGCTTTTTATGATAGCAATAAATGTGAAATTATTTATTTTGCTTCTGTTCACATGGGTGGAGTCTTGCTACTATAAAACTTGATGACAATTACAAGCATTTATATCTTTATATGTATTACTACTACAATTTTCGAGAATTGTGCAAATATAAGATCTATACTTCAGACTTACGTTACCAAACACAGCAGTTGTGTTGTTTCCAGAATCTCTAACAACATATCACTGCATCTGTTCCTTACAGGGTGGTGGCTTCCACTCCTCTGAATATTTACCTCTTCCATTCCAAACCTCTGAAGTTCTGTGCCATGACTGACAACCAAGCAAGTGAAGCAGGAGGCCAGGAGAAGCTGAAACGGAATGCCAAACCTCAGTACGACCAGAAGGACGATAACCAAAAGGAGGCGCAGGGGAAGCCAGCAAAGCGTGAAAAATCCCATCGGCGGAGTCGTAGCAGTGACGTGGAGTGTCGTGGCAGACAGAGGGAGCGAACTCGGGAAAGCGTGGGAAAGAGAGAGCGTGGTCGGAGCACAGAGTCCAGACATGGCTCAAAAAGGTGCAGCAGTGGTGTTACTAACTATCCCCAGGACAACCTAACTGATACTGAGTGTCCTATCTGCTTCTGCAGCTATGACAATGTATTTAAGACTCCCAAGCTGCTCTCCTGTGGCCACACATTTTGCCTGGAGTGTCTGGCTCGCATCAACGTCTCGTCTGTGGAGATCAAGAAGCTGTCATGTCCAGTGTGCCGGGAACTGACTGAAATCCGGCACGGCCGAGACTTGGCAAAACTTGGCAACAATGAGAAGGTTTTCAGCCAGCTACCACCTCAGATGCAGAAGGCTCGGTCTGTTCGCTTTGAACGCAGCAAAGGCAAACTGGTCCTTAAGAACACTCCTCTAACGAGCTGCTTAAATAAGAAGAGCACAGTTCTGCCAATTGGGGTCATGGAGGAAGGTCTCGCATCGACTTCGGCTATAAACGTAGGCAGACCTCCGAACAGGATGAGGAGTCGCATGGGAACGTTGTTCCGGTCCAATAATTGCTACTACACTGTTGTGATCTCTATCATTGTGGTCGCGGTGGCTTTGGTCATAATGGGCATTTTGATCTTTGTGGTGATGCCGAACGTGTTTTTTATAAAGAAACCTAACAATCACAACGGAGACGATAACTAGATGGAGGCAAACGCTGTAGGATGAACTGAGGTAGAGAGCCTAAAAGCAGGAGAGCAAACCAAACTTGGACTTTGTGCCGGTTTTGTGGAGATGACTTGGCTGAAATGTATCTGTTGGTCTCGCCATCATCCTCTTGTGTCAGTGGCCCAATACAAAAAGGTTTAAAGCACTGTGTATTGTAGACTTTTTTTTGGTCACATGTACAGCAGTGTAAAGTATACTTTAAATAACCTTCTGTTACATCTGGATAAGTTCACCAGATGAATATACTATATATTGTAACAAATGTTATGATTATTAAAATCGGAAAAACCCGATTTTCCTTGCTTAATCCTGTTCTGTTTTAAAGCTGTATAGAAAATTGCTTTTTTTTTTTTAAGGTCAGTAAAGAGCGTTCAAGAACAAATTAACAGCACTGTTTCTTTTATCATCTTGTACAAAGTATATATAGTAACGGCAAATGCTGTTAGGTATGTAACAATAAACAGAAACAACTTTGCATACATTTACAAACAGTTGTCCTGTTGTCCTACAGTAACATGTTTAATTACACCAACCACTGACTGAATGTACAGTTCTCACCAAAACACCAGAACATAGAACATGGCAGCCAAAGACGCAACTGGCAGCGAGCAAGCACATGTTCACAACGTCTCATGAAGCTGTTATGTAGGACATCCCACAAGTCTTGACGATCAAGTAACAGCAATCTGATCCTGGCAGTCTATTAAACCCTTGTCTTAGTTCAGTGTCTAGATACAGTGCTCTTGATCTGCCAGTGTGCAACATGTTAACTACCCGCTCCTCACTTTTGGTTGGAATGTTGAATGATTGATTAGGTGTTTTTTCACCTGAAAAGTCCTTATAACACACATCTCATGCCTTATGAACTAGGGAAAAATCTAAATTCAAATTCAATTCTTTTTGTAATAGTACACAACCTGTAAGCCACATTTATGCAGACATTTAATGATGAGGTTTAGCAGAAATAGGTCAGAAGTGAACCGCAGGTACCCCGGATATAATAGGCTTAGGTGTCAACATTGGAATAAAGCCAGATTCTGGTCATAATTCATTTTAGTCAGGATCAAATTTAACAGTGTTACTCGCCCACGCAGAACACAAAAGTTTAATACATGCCGAATGTCAAAATACTTTACTAAAGGAGTGTTTGATTCAAATGTGGTTTTACAAAGACTGTACTTCAGTCAGGACATTTCAGAAGGTGTGTGGGACTGGTTACAAGGTTACACACCTAAATGTTTAATGTTTAAACATTTACTAGGTAGTTAGCTGCCCTCTAGTGGATTGTAACCTGAAACCTGCATTTCCTTTAAAACAGCTTTTAAAATAAAGGTGAAGTGATTCAGATTTCTGCACAAGTCCAAGCATGGACAAATTCTGAAACAAAAAAAGATTGACACTATTTGTCCGTGAAGGTAAATTCAGTTTATTGAGATTTCTTTAAACATTATTCTGGTCCATATTCAGAAAGAAAATAATATCAGAATCTCAGGCAACAGAATAACAAACACACAAACACACACACACACACACACATATATATATATATATATATATATATATATACACACACACACACACACATACACCGCTTAGCCATAACGTTATGACCCGCCCACTTAATATTAAATAGGTCCCCCTTGTGCCTGTGATGGAGACCAGCGTTAACCTTTTCAGTAATTAGAGCTACAGTAGCTTATATATTTGATCAGATCCTGAGTCTCTATTTCCAACACATCAATTTTGAGGAACAAAACGTTCACTTGCTGCCTAATATACTCACCCACTTCTATGCGCCATTGGCACAAGATATTGTAACTGCAGCTACTTTAACAAGGGCCAAATTGTGACAATGCTTCTGTACACAGAAGCTTTTCTTTTTGGCTATGATGGGTATAAGCCTTGATTACTTGTAACTGCAAAAAACAACAACAAAGAACAACAACAAAAAAAAGCATTTTAACATATAGCAGTATGAATACACAGCTTTGTGATGATCCTTTACAGTAGCAGTTCTACTGGATTTACTGCATAATTTCTTACGTGGATTGTTGTTGACGCTATTGTTCTTCTTCTTGTTTTTGTAGAAAAACCTGTTAAGTCGACATGTCCACATCACTGTGGAATTAAGAAAACAGCCAAAGAATCTGGAACTTCTGACCCTCAAGCTATAGCAACCACATAGTTAATTAGTCTTATAAAAAAAACTACAATTTGGCACTGACATGCTTCAAAGCATCAATTATCTAAGCAATTTGTTTTGCCTAGGCAACACTTTATTTTTGTATTTACAGATCTGCAGCATTGTTAGTAAAAGATTCACTTAATTTGCTGACATACTTACTGCTTCACCTCTGGATACATTCCTTACGCCAGCCGCATTTTAAAAGGCACCATGTCACATGTTTATATTCAGATTCATTTTCTTTATTTGGTTTCCTTATGTTTTACCAACATGTGACAGGCGTCGCAGTGTGCCAGCACACCATGCACAAAGGTTTTGGTCTTGGTCTTGTCCTGCCTTACAATTCTACTGGGGCAAATCTTTAGGTCATTGTCAAAGGTCTGATTGCATGGTTCAATGTTACTCCACCCACAGAAGCCCTCTCCACTTTGGAGGCAACCCCTTTTGGTTAAAGAAAATTCTTTATGGTGGATCAAGTTCACTATTTTACTGTGACTTGCAAGGAACAGACTAGCACCTGTTGTAACAAGTTATTATTATTATAAATATTATTATTATTATTATTAATTTATGTATTTATAACCAGTATCTAATTGGTCCAAAAGAAACATGAATGAATAAAAGTTATTAATGAATAAAAGTTATGGGGCGACACGGTGGCTTAGTTGCCAGCACTGTCACCCTGCACCTTCAGGGTCCGGGTCCGATTTCCACCTCGGGGTCTGCGTACTAAGTTCTCTCCGTGCTTGGTGGGTTTCCTCCCACTGTCCAAAGCCATGCAGATTAGGCATTCCCAAATTGCTGTAGTGTCTGAATGAGTGTGTGCGTGCTCCCAGGGTGTACCCCACCTCGTCCTGTAAGTCTCCTGGGGTTAGGCCAGGAGCCACTGCAACGCTGTATACAGGATACAGTGGTATAGACAATGAGACTGAGGACTACTGAGTGACTGGAGTTATACTACCCTAACACCCCCCAAACAGCCTGCTTGGTTTTTAGGTTATTAATATTCTAATTAAAAAAAATAATAATAGTTTGAATATAAAAAATTATAACAATAAACTATTTGACTTTTGGATTATATATTATGGATTCCCAGATCTTTCTGATCTAGACTTGTAGGAGAGGTACAGGATCTGCTTTACAACTAACACGCGCTTGACACGCACGCACACACACGCACGAGGTAGATGAAAGTAGGCGGGACTTCCGATATGTAGCGTCATCCGGAAGTAAACCGATGAGTGTCTCGGCAACGAAGCGAGAAGCGAGAGTGCTCTCCTAAAAACTAAAAAAAAAAAATTTTTTTTTAATAAAGCGCAAACTTATGAGGCGGCAACCAAATTATTTTGACTTATATTATGTTTTAAATGTTTGTTTTTTTAACTCTGGATCTTCAGTAAGAGAAATGGGGGAGAAAAAGCAGCGACTTGACTTATCATGTAAGTGAATGGAGTTGCATGAGGTTCTTTTATTTTCTTTTGCTGGAGGCAATAAGGCACAAACTGATTAACTGTATATTAAGTAAATATGTCTTTATAAGATGGCAGGGTGGGGAAGCCGTTAGTTAGTTAGTCGGTTATGTTAAAATGGTGTTCAGGAAGAGTGATATCCACAGGTTAGATTATTGATTGCTGCCTTCATACTGGAAGCTGCTCTTTATTATTATTATTATTATTATTATTATTATTACTTTGTGGAGGAAGGCTTAAAAAAGAGGAATATTATCTGTAAAGGAAATTACTTCAGCATTGAAATGACTGCTGTACAGTACTTCCCATAATCACTTTTTGAACCTAGTGTGTGTTTTTAGATCTGAAAAGTACTTTAAAAAAAAAAAGAAAAAAAAAAACCTTACTATATAAGTATCAAATGCAGTGCAACAACAGGCCTTTTAAAGATTTTATATTCTGAATCTCCCAAATATATTACACTTATCTGCTTAAGATTTGTAAAAAACAAATCGATTCGGTGGCATGTCGCGATTCTTTTGTGTGGTGATCCATGTATCTCCACACTGACTCCAAAATCTATTGATTTATTTTTATTTATTTATTTATCTTTGCATTTGAGATTGTAAAATGTATTTTTTTCCAGTGTAATATTACACTCTAGACTTGGCAACAAGCAGTACAGCATTGTGTGTGGTAGGAGCGAATTATTTACTAAGTTTGCTTGGAATTGTAACACAACCTAGACATTAACAAAAAAAATTGAATCAGGACTTTGATTAAAATTGTAATACTTATAGAACTGCAATACAGATTGAATTGTCCCCTAGGTATCATGATTATATCGTATCTGGTCCATTGTGTGGGTTTGGGTGTGAAGATATGAACAGTTGGGAGTTGTGAAGATTGTGAGGGGAGAGGGGACGTGATGTATATTACGGAATTATTATTATTATTATTATTATGCTTAATTAGGTCCTAATAATACTTTTTTTTGTTTATTTGTACAGTTCTCTTACGTACACTTTGTACAGTGTCCTTGGCTCTTGGACTGAAACTCACCGGCTTGTCAAAGCACCAATGAACACGTCCTTCCTTTGCATTCCAGTTTTATAACAGCTCCATTTCTATTGATGTCTATCACGCTTCTCAAACATTCTCCTAGAAAAGCATATTCTGTTATTAATTATATTCATGTACACAGGATATTACATTTCCTGCCTTATGCTTTGGTTAGTGAGAACGAGCACCTCCTTGACACCGTATTTGCCATATCGGTCACTTTTGCTTCCCTGACACCCTAAGGTCCACTTTGGCCATGTTCCGCAAGAAAGGTTACCTAATTATTTGCGGCACTTTGCTGTTTATTGCTTGGAATGCAGTTCTCATATTTGTTCTCCTGGGACGGTCTCCTGGAAATGACACAGACGAGTCTGTTTTACCGAAAAAAGATCCCCAAAACGACGACGTTGTGGAGAAATTACTTGATGTGATCAGTGCATTCGAAAAAGAACTGGAGGCCCAGAACAAAATTCTTCATCAGATCCAGAGCTATAAGTATTTTTGGGAAGAACTGAAAAAAAACGGCACAAGTTTAAGAAGGAAGTTAGATGCCGTGAGTAATGTTACAAATTTCAGGAGTAAACTACAGTCCTCCGGTGTGGTTATTCCCATCTTGGTCATGGCATGTAACAGAGTGACAGTAAAACGCTGCTTGGACAAACTCCTCGAACACCGGCCATCACCTGAACTGTTCCCCATCATCGTGAGCCAGGACTGTGGACACTCGCAGACCGCCGATGTGATCGCCTCATACGGCAGTCAACTGACTCACATTAAACAGCCTGATTTGTCAGAGGTCCCAGTGCCTGCGGGACATCGTAAGTTCCAGGGTTACTACAAAATTTCAAGACATTACCGTTGGGCTCTAAACCAGGTGTTCAACTCCTTCTCCTACTCTGCCGTCATAATCGTGGAAGACGATCTGGAGGTAAATATTCTCTTGTTATTTATTTGACATTAAAACTATACGTCGGCAAGATGATGCAGTGGGACCACCTGAAATGAAGACATCATGAAAAAGACATCAATAATTTAAATAAGAAAAGTCCTTTACTCCAGGAATAATAGCAAAGCAAATATATAAGTTTAATTTAAAAATTCAAGGACTATGTTGATTAAATTAAAAAGTTAAAAAGTTCTTGAGTACAACAAACCACATTTTAATTTCTGTCGGGCTTTTATGAATTAGTGCTGTGCAAAAATCTGTAGTATCTTTAGTACAAACCTTATTATACATGTTTATTAGGTTTGTATTAAACCATTCGCTATTTCCAAATGTACTTTACAAAAATTCTTAAATAAATTACATTACAGAACAATATCTGCGGTTTAATACACCTAATGAAGGCTCGGGAGTATTGCATGAAAGTAGAAAGGAACGAATGTGACAAAGTTGCCATTAAAACTCTGGCATACTCTATTTTACTTATAAAACTGCCCAAATCTGTATCTAACACTACTGATTATTTTCAAGCGAATGCAGAAATGTTTTTAAAGGCGTCTTTGCTTTTTGGGGGGGGGTTATTATTATTATTTTTTGTATGTGCCCAAGACTTTTGCACATTACTGTGAGTAAAACAGCTGTTAGGTTTTACTGAGCGTGCTGGAGAATGTGAGTTTTTCTGGTAACTTTGTCACACTCGCTCCTTTGACTTTCATGCAAAACCCAGGAGCCTACATTAGGTTTTTTGTTTCCATTTGAAAATTTGGTATGTCATGTAATATGTTGCTTTCTTCTGTGGTTATAAGCTAAGTATCTCCAGGTTCTCGTACAGAGTTAATATGGCTGTTTCAGGTTTAGAGGCAACAAAGAAAGCATGTTTAAACTTAAGCTCTAAACAAATTTCACATAAACATGCGCTACCAGTCAAAGGTTTGGACACTTCTACTGACGAAATGTTTGGTTTAGAACAATAGCAGGCGAGGAAAAGAATGTTAACTCTATGAAACATGTAGAATTAAGCAAGAGGCTTTTCTATGTTTCTTCTGAGAGTCTGAAAAGTAGTTAAAAACATTGAGTCTGAAATTAATTCATACATTGGAGGTAACTTTCCTCTTTTCTTTTGTCTAAGAAGCATTTTTTTAACAGTGAATCTTTATTAAAATGTGCAAGAAAAAAAAGCTATAGTCAGTGGAGTGTGTCTAAAACTTTTCACTGGAAGTGTATAAACCGTGTTGTTATTTTAAAGAGAATTATTTATTTTGGCAGGAACAATGATCCATGTTGCAAGCAGGTGGTTACACAGTAACCAAAGCCTAAAGAGTCAGAGAAAAAAAATAAGGCACCAATTTAATATTTATTTTATTTTTCATATAATATACATATACACACTTACTGGTCACTTCATTAGGTACACCTTACTAGGACCTTTTGCCATCAGAACTGTTTTAATTCGTCATGGCACAGATTCAACAAGGAAACATTTCATAGAGATTTTGGTCCCTGTTGACATGATGGCATCATGAATCTTCTGTTTGACATATTTTTCATTTTCCTCATTTGACATACTTCGGGTGTAATTTAAGTTACTGTTGCCTTTCTATCTGGTCAAACCAGTCTGGTCATTCAACTCTTTTTTTTTTTTTTTTTTTTTTTTTGCACAGTGAACTCACCTCACGGGATATGCTTTCTTTTTCAGACTATTTTCAGTAAACCCTAGACATGTTTGTGTATGAAAATTCCAGTAGAATAGCAGTTTCGAAAATACTCAGACCAGCCCATCTGGTGCCAACAAGCATGCCACGTTCAAAGTCACTTTTTAAATCACCTTTACACTGCATTCTTGTGCTTGGCTTGAACTTTAACAGATGGTCTTGACCATGTGTTTGTGTCTAAATGCATCAGGTTGCTGCCATGTGAATGAACCAATCGTGTTTCAAAAACACAACCAATCGTGTTTCAAAAACAGTACAAAAGTTACAGTACTCCACCTTACCAGTGGAGAAGAATCCAATATAGAAAACTAAAGCACACTGAATGACTGATTAAAGATTTGTGTTAATGGGCAGTAGAATAGGTATACCTAATGAAGGGGTCAGCCATAATGTTGTATATTTTTTACACATATATGTCTATGTAATATATAATGTATACTTAAGTCAACCAAAACATTATTACCAGCTGCATAAGATTTCCCAGCAGAATATTGCTGAAGTACTTACACTGCTTTAGCCGTTGACCAGAAAACATGATGCCCATGACTCTGCTGCCACTTTTGGTTGGTCTTGACTATTGCAGACCAGGAACAGCCTACAGGAGTTGCAGTTTTGGAATCAGTGATCTACCCATCACAATTTAAACCTTGTCAAAGTCACTTAAATCCTAATATGGTCACTAATATCCCACTATATCTCGCCCTCATTATTTATACACACATACACACACACACACACAAACATATATATATATCGCACGGTGACCAATGACACACGCATATTCAGACACAAAGAGCAGGCTGACGCATGCACTAAGACCCAGCAGGGGACACGATTACCCACAATTCCGCAGCGCAAGAGAGAGAAAAAACATTCGCTCAGTTGTGACAATAACATGACGCTCGGCGTAAAAACAAGAAGCGCATGCGTGATATATGATACTCGGTACTTTTAAACCAAGACTTGTTTGATTTTCAAGTAAAATTTTTTTTATTCTTTGCTCGTCTTGCGAAACACTCGCAAACCGCGATACTCACAATCCGAGGTTTTACTGTATCAAGAAATTACAATGTAACTGTAAATAGCCCCGAGTGGCACAGTGGTGAAGTGCTCGCCCTATCATCCTGAGATCGCTGGTTCGATTCCTGGGTAATGCTGTAACCTCTCGCAGCCGGAGGTCTAGAGAGAGCTTATTGGCCGAGCTTTCTAATAGGGGAGGAAAGAGAGGTATCTCGTGCTCCCACATTATAACGGGGACTAGATACCTACAGCCAATCAGGGGCGTCTGTGAGCTTCCTCTGTGAGGATAGCGCTGTCCTCCAAATGTGTTACGCCACCAACGGTGCGTAAGCAAATCGAACGGTGCATAAGCGAGCAGGTCGGCTGGCGTCACGTAGTTCGGAGAAGACACGTGATAGTCTTCGGCACTCCCGACTGAGTGGTAGTAGTAGCCTTAATGTGGGAGCCCCCTAGTGATGGGAAGGAATTGGACACGACTAAATTAGGGAGAAAATCAGAAAAAAAAATAAATAAATATATATATATATATATATATGGTGCAAAAAGTGTCTATTTTTTGTACAATACACGTGATTTGGCGCATTTACGGCAAGCAGTCCTTTTTGTGGAAATTCTTACTCACTGTACTGTAGATAACATGCAGATAAGAACAAGGAAGAAATCTTTAGTTAATGTTTGCTTCAAACGTGACATATGGAAGCTGGAAAAACGAGTATTTGTCGCATGGTTTGTGTAAACTTGTAAACTTGTGTGTAAAAAAAAGTAGTTTTGAAGTACTGAAACTAGCCAATCTGGCCCCAACAGATATGCTGTACTCAGTCAAAGTCATGGAGTTTATTCCTATTGTGATGTGAACATTAACTAAAGCTCTTGACCTGAATCTGTATGATTGTACGAGTTGCAATGCAACATGATTGGCTAATTAGATAAATACATGAATGAGCAGCTGTACAGGTGTTCCTAATAAAGAGGTCGATGGGTGTATTTGAATATTCTAGGTAAAGGCTGTATTAGGTGAATTCCTGAATTCTATTTGAATGCAAAACTATTTGTCTCCTCTTTTTCTTTTAAAATATTTCCAGAGACATTATCAGTGTTTTATCTGCTACATACTGCAAAGTTTGTTTAACCCTAATAATGTCTGATTTTATCGCACTGCGTTTGTTATACAAATTAGATTGATCAGATTTGTCATTCAGCATGCTGCCTTCAATTTGGCACGTATTTGATCTCCTTCTTGTCTTCCTGCCTTTCAGGTGGCTCCAGACTTCTTTGAGTACTTTAAAGCACTTCACCCCGTTCTGAAATCTGATCCGAGTCTGTGGTGCGTGTCTGCCTGGAATGACAACGGCAGGGACGGATACGTAGATCCTGCGAAACAAAGCCTCTTATATCGGACCGACTTTTTCCCAGGGCTTGGGTGGATGCTGCTGAAGGAGCTCTGGGTGGAACTCGAGCCAAAATGGCCAGCTTCGTTTTGGGATGACTGGATGCGTCATCCCAACCAGCGCAAAGACAGGTCATGCATTCGTCCAGAAATCTCCAGAACTTTGACGTTCGGCCGTAAGGGTGTGAGTTTGGGTCAGTTCTATGACAAGTATCTCCGTTTTATCAAACTCAACACCGAATTTGTGCCTTTTACACGAAAAGATATGTCGTATCTAGATAAGAGGAATTACGATCAAGCTTTTGAGAAGGAGGTTTACAGTGCGCCTCTTGTGGCAGTCGAGGAGCTGAAAAACGGGAAGCTGTCTGGGCCCGGCCCGTTTCGGCTGCAGTATTCCAGCGCACGGGATTTTAAAACCCTAGCGCAAGGACTGGGTGTCATGGATGACTTGAAGTCTGGAGTGCCAAGAGCTGGGTATCGAGGTGTTGTCAGCTTCTTCTCACTAGGAAAGCGGGTTTATATAGCGCCACCTGTTGGTTGGACAAAGTATGATCCAAGCTGGAGTTAAGGAAGCTTGGTGTGTGTGAGGGAAAAATCTGTGTGGTCAGAACAAAGATTTTATATTGAAAAAAAAAAGTCTGCAAGGATTTTTCATAGTGCAAAAGTGTTAAAATGTGTTTCACATTCACGCTTCAATTAGTTATGTTTATTTTATTTGGCTGATCCTTGCAAGTGTTCACTGCGCAGACCAGAGACGCTTCAGTATAAGTTGAAAATTGTAAAAGATTTCACGAGACCAAAGAGAATTTTATAGAGTTCTTGATTTCTATATCTCAGGTCAATGCTAACATTTTTTAACAAAGAGAGACAAATCTATACCTTCAGTGTTAGATATATATTTATTGGGATTGTCACACCAAGTTATTGTCAAACCTGATTGATATATGTATATAAATATTTATTTTTTAATCATGACAGATAATCACTGATGCAAATATTCTTTATTCACCAGTCACTTCATAATTTAAAACATTTCTCAAGTGCCTTCAAATTTTAATAGCTTTGTTTAAACGGTTATATGTGGACTCTGTGATTATGTGGTGGTGGTGGATGTTGTGCATTTTTTGAGTAGAAAATGTAGCTTTTAAATCTATATTTGTTGGAGAACATCAGTAGCTTTGAACACAGACTGGTGTTATTCTAAAGTTTTCGGATGTAAAATGTGGGGGGGAAATAAAGCAAACTTTTACTTATTTTAACTGCTGGCTTGGATAACAACTGTGTAAAACGTACTGACTTTGATAAACAAAGAAATTCACAGCAAAAATTGCGAAAGGTTGGTAAAAATAAAACAGATTTCAGAATCTGATGGAAAAATTTTTTTCCCCCTAATGTGAAACCATGTAAAAAAAATTAAATAAATCAATTACAGATTATAATTCAGTAGCATGTGAACACACCTTTGTCATCACGCTTGTCTCAAGAAGATTTAAAATAAGTGAATATTTTAAAGGATAAAAATGAAACGTATCATAAGTTCTATATCAAAAACAGTTCATGTTAAAATAGCACAAACTGCTTTACAAAGATTTTAAAAATTTATTCCAGATGCAAGGCTTATAATACACTGCCATGTGAGACATGGAGGGGCTTTCCCTGTACTGAGCAGGAAGATCTAAAACCTGTGACTCGCAACTTGTAGCAACGCCTTGTTTACCAGTAAAGCAGTGGCATTGACATGACAATAAGTGTGCAACTTGTATTTGGATCTCTTCTGGTTTAAAAAAAAGTCTACAAAATCAAAAATTCTAGCCAGCAGAGGTCAGACAAAGTCCTATAGCACACAACTTCAAAATATATATATAAAAAAAACAGTAGTCTCGTTATACAACAAGAAGCGAATCAGCTGCGTTACTTAATGTTCAAATAAGTGGACATACATTACCTGTACCAGTGTGGATGCACCTTCTAAATGTTTTCTGTTTGTTTGTTTAGTGGTTTATTTCCTCCATTCTCTAACAATACTGGATTTTTTTCAAAACTACGAAATGATGCATATGAGATGCATATCAGAGCTGTTATTAATTTTTTTTACAAAGCATAAGTAGCATACACATCTCAATACCAGCTGTTCAAATGAGATTATTGCATATTTTGGATGGTTTCAGCATTGTTCTACAGTGTAGAAAGAAGTAAAAATTAGAACAGACCATAAAATGTATGTATCCAAACATCATGACTTAACAGGAATGATGCACACACTTGCACAATGACTGGTGTGCTGAGAGTATTCCACCAGCCAAATAATATCAGGACCACAGTGGCATGATGGTCTCAGTGCTTTGAGGCAGAGGGAAAGTCAGAAACTCTGTGAAGGGATTTCCCATTGTGGTGTAAAGTGCAACTTGAAAAATCCCAGTGTGAGCAGTAAGATGGTAGACCATCTTTGCATGGGAGGATGTGATACTAGGTTTACAAACACATTCAGTGAAAATGCATTTCAGATTTCTTCTTATATTCATTTCCTTATATATCTTCTATAATGCTTATCCTATACAAAATCACAGGAGCCTGAAGATACGAACACACAGATACACTACAGGCTATTTGGGAAGCCAATTAACCTAATCTGTAGGCATTGGTGGCTCAGGGTCAATTCCCACTCAATGCCCAAACCCCAGTCACTGAATGCAATGTTAGTCCCAAGCCTGAGTAAAACAGCAGGGTTGTGTTAGGAACGGCACCTGGTGTAAAACCTGTGCCAACTTGTGTGTGGATTGGATGGTCAGCCAAAAGACTAACAACAATAAGCCTAATTTGCATGTCTGCGGACTCTGGGACCAACCCCCCCAAGCACGAGGAGAACATGCAAACTCTACACACACAGATTTCCGAAGTGGGAATCGAACCCTCGACCCTGGAGGTGTGAGGCCTATCATATATTTTAAAAAATAACACCAACCTAAGCATTTCAGAAATCTGGACAATAAAATACAGCACCAGCATGTGTCTGTGTTTTGAGAGCTGGCAGACTGAAGTGGAATTTACAGCAGGGTGGTTTCTCAGAAACATGGCAAGCTGCATTTTTGCCTTACTAAAAGCATATGGTGATTACAGTACATAACATTAACTGGAATTATTTTAATAAAAAAGCAAGACTAAATGCAAATGCCTGAATGTAAAACAAAACACTTTGGTGTGTGCAGTACTAGGAAAATAATCAAGTCCAGGACAGGGTGGTAACAAACAGAACACACCACCATGTTTCTGGTTATTTTCCTATAGTGTTGCTTATTTAATATAGCACATAAAAAAAATAATATATGTGTGTGTGTGTGTGTGTTTGGGGATTTACAGTATGCAGGTGTCTGACTAAGACACGAAGCACGCGCTCATCGATTCGTGACACAAATCGAAAACGTCAGTATTCGTCATCAGGCTACGGAAGCCGAGCTGCCCACGCACGCCTACGCGTTTCTGAAATAACGTTACTTTCCTTTAGCTAGCGTTGTCGAGTGAGTGAGTACGACTGAGTAGAATTTATAATAAATAAAAGCTTAATTAATTTAGCCATTTCACAGTGTCTACGTTATTATGCAGACGTGTGAGTAGTGTTAGCAGTTATTCGATGCTGGTTGTCGGATTAGTGCAGTATGCTCCTCATTCAGCAGGTTAGCTCTGGACTGCTAGCTGAGCTGATAAAGAGGAGGAGGGAGAGGAAAACATAAACATGTCCGCATTAGTGCCGCATCTGATTCTCTACTGAGCGTAAATTGTTCCGGATCGTTTTTTTGTTTGTTTTGTTTTGTTTGCATTGCATTGCATGTTAGTCTTGTGTTAGACTGAACTGGTGGTGAACATGGAGATGATGGAGCAGACTGGCCTGAGAGAGAGTCCTCCCGGATCTGTGTCTGTTCAGAAAATGGAAAACTGTGAGCAAATTCAAGGTCTCGGAGAAAGAATACAAGATTGTGGAATGAATTTTAAAGACAGAGATGTTGATGGCGAGTCTGCGAAAAGGGAAGAGACTGAAACGTGTCAAGTGCTGGATCAACAACAACAACAACAACAACAGGAGGCAGACGAGGAGCTGGACCCCAGGATACAGGTATCTGAGAAATCAATCAATCAGTCAATCAATCATTACATTCAGTCATTAAGCAGACGCCTTTATCCAGAGCGACTTACATTTTTTAAATTTTATTATACATCTGAGCGGATGAGGGTTAAGGGCCTTGTTTAAACAGGGTTTGAACCTGGGACCTTCTGATCAGTAATCCAATCAGAATCTGGTTTTGTTCAAATGCCTTATCTATCTATCTACCTACCTTCCCATCTATCTATCTATCTATCTATCTATCTATCTATCTATCTATCTATCTACCTTCCCATCTATCTATCTATCTATCTATCTATCTATCTATCTATCTATCTATCTACCCATCCATTTATCCATCATTACATTATACATCTGAGCAGTTGAGGGTTAAGGGTCTTGCTCAAATAGGGTTTGAATCTGGGACCTTCTGATCAGTAATCCATTCAGAATCTGGTTTTGTTCAAATGCCTCATCTATCTATCTATCTATCTATCTATCTATCTATCTATCTATCTATCTATCTATCTACCTACCTACCTTCCCATCTATCTATCTATCTATCTATCTATCTATCTATCTATCTATCTACCTTCCCATCTATCTATCTATCTATCTATCTATCTATCTATCTATCTATCTATCTACCTACCTTCCCATCTATCTATCTATCTATCTATCTATCTATCTATCTATTTATCTATCTATCGTCCCATCTATCTATTTATCTATCTATCTACCCATCCATTTATCCATCATTTCATTATACATCTGAGCAGTTGAGGGTTAAGGGTTTTGCTCAAATAGGGTTTGAACCTGGGACCTTGTGATCAGTAATCCAATCAGAATCTGGTTTTGTTCAAATGCCCTATCTATCTATCTATCTATCTATCTATCTATCTATCTATCTATCTATCTATCTTCCCTTCTATCATGATGTCATCAATCCATCCTCTTGACGGTCTTCCTACTCTCTGTTTCATCAGCCTGATTAATCTTTCTTCCCCCAACTTGTCCAAACACACCCAATTTTACGCTCCTCGATAACTTTACCCATAGGTCTTTTTTTTTCTTGTCTCAGATCTCTTTGGATTCTTTCATTTGTCACCTTTTGTCTCCATCCAATTTTCAAAATCATTCATTTCAAAAGCATTTAATTTTGCAGTGTACTTCATTTGAGATTGTTTAGCATCTTGATGGAATGTTTGCATGGATATTTTTGCTGGCTAACTGAACTTGTTGTGTCCAGGAGGAGCTCGAGCATCTGAATGAAGCCAGTGAGGAGATCAACCAGCTGGAGCTGCAACTAGAGGTAACACTTACTCCCCTAGTGTGTTCAGTTCAGATAGGTAAAAGGTCTGAAATGTGCACCCAAGATCAATAATGCTGCAAGAAAAGTAACAAAAAGGAGAAAAAAAAAGAAAATGTATAAAATATGAAACTCCTTTCCACTAACAAAATTTTTCTCCTTAAAGCATGGTCTGATACAGAAATTCCTAATTAATTTTTTTTTTAATGTTTTTTTTAACCATGCTCTACCAGTCAAAAGTTTAGACACATCTTCTAATTCCATGATCTTTCTTTACTTTTTTATTTATTTTTACATGTAAAACAATTCTGAAGGCATTCGAGCTATGTCTATGTCTGTTATTTCTTCTTCTTTTTCTTGTTTCTGCTGCTCTTTTTTCTCCTATATTGTCTACCACTCAAACCTCCTGCAGGTTATCTCTCCTCTTGGGTTTTTCTCTTTTCCTCCTGCCTGGTAGCTCCATCTGTAACATTATCCTCCTGATATACCCCTCATCCATGTCCAAACCATCTTATTCTGGCCTCTCTAACTCTGTCCCCAAACCGTCCCATCTGCACTGTCCCACCCCTGCTGTTGTTGTTGTTTTTTAATTATTTAATGTGTTTTATGTCACATTTTACAGTTCTAGTAAAAGATCTAGTATTGTACCAGAATGTAGAAAATATATTACTAAAAACAAACATTGAATTAAAAGGTGTGTCCAAACCCTATGACTGGACCTGTCACACAAAGTACATAGACACTTATTATGATAAAATGCTTTATTTAATTTGTAAGCAAATAAGATTTAGCATGCTTGTTGACTTTTACATCTTTAACAGCAACAATTCACCGAAGCACGAAGATGTCTTACTACAATTAACTTGTAGTTCTACAAATAACTACAATTATTACATTATTTTATAACTGTATTATTATATAATACAATTATATTATCATATAATATATAACATACTGATATCAACATGATGACCTCATGGCTATTACGTCATTGTCATTCATCCTCAATGTATTGAGATCACATAGTCCCGGTTTGGTGGCGATCTGTAAATCCCCTTAAAGGAGAACGTCAAAATCCTTTGGGTGCATTTTGCAAACTACAAAAAAACCTTGTGTCAGACTTTCAGGCATCCTAATGGCAGCAGATTCCAAACTGTCTGCCAATTTTCATGTTTTTTGAGCATGTTAAGGCCCCCAATAATCTCCAGATGGTGGTGGTGGTGGTGATGATGATTCTTAGAAGAACATGATGGCCTCTCTCACACTATGATGACATACAGTAGGACTAGTGTCATAGTGCTTGGGCCCTAAAAAAGCTCCAATTTGCTAGGGTCATAAACATTGGAGTGTGAAGCAATAGAAATGATCATGTGGTCTGATGAGTTGCACTTATCATGTATAGTGCCCACTGTACAAGCCCCTTCGGTTGGTCAGGTCTAGACTTAGCAACGCTATGTGGCAATAAAATGAAGTCAGCTGATGACCTGAATGTACTGAATGACTAGATCATTAAATTTATGGAGGGTTTTTTTTCCTGATGGCACAGGAATATTCCAAGACTTGGAACAGTTAGAGAGATGTTCTGGGAGCACCTCATTGTGTGCTGTAATAAAAGCTAAAAGAGGCTGAATATCCTGAAGCTCATTTGACTGAATAATCGGTTGCACACGGGGAAAAAACCCTGCCAACCATTAATATGTCTCAATTACCCATTAACCACGTTTCCATACGATAAAGAGAGACGACTGCCCACCTACACCCCCACGTACTGAACATTTAAATTTATATGACTTGAGCAGTTAAAAACACGGCAGATATATTACACACACATGATATGTGTGTGTGTGTTTGTGTAAGATCTCCTGGGTTTGCCAAGTATCGAAGTCAAATGTTGGACACCATCTCCATAGCAACATAACAACATGTTGTTTGGAGCAGCTAAACTGAACTTTCTCTGCATGAAATAAAATCGCCCATACAACATTGTAAAATATGGGAGTGGATCATCAGTGCTTTAAGGATGTTTGATGTTCAGTGGTTTAGGGCTCTGTGTTTAGAGTACAAGTAAAATTTCACCCCCCAAAATTGGCTGCCAGGAAGTTTAAGATGGCCCGTAAATGGATTTTTACAGATTACCATCTCAGGCTTGGCACAGAACCTTTCTGGAAGCTGTACGCAGCCCTGATCCGGAGGCCTATGAATATTTTAGGCTTTGAAATGTTGTGGGACGAGATTATTTGCAGAATGTCTTAAATGTTTTAGAAGGCATTACAGAAAAAAGATTCAGTGCTTTTATGTCTCTGGATATTATTTGTGTGAAAACTTGGTCCATCTTCATATGCTTTAATTCATCATATGAGGTTTTGACGTTATGCGTAAATTTTTTCCACCACAGAAGCTTGTGATTTCTAAAACATGATATAGAACACACAGTTGATTTATGTTTGAATTTCTGACTCTTATTTTATTTTCCATCCCCACTAGGAGGAGAGGTCAAGCTACAGAAAAATCTTTGCAGATTCAGCCAGGAAGCTTAATGCACTAAGCTCTCAACTGGGCTCTTGCATCGAGAAAGCCAGACCATACTATGAAGCACGGAGATTAGCTAAAGAGGTACTGCTATGGTTAAAATAACTTCCGTGGAAGTCTCTGATTACTCCTACACAGCTTGGCCACGACTCTCTTAATGTTTTCTGATTTTGTTATGCACCTCCTAGGCCCAGCAGGAGACCCAGAAGGCTGCGCTTAGATACGAGAGGGCCGTTTCCATGCACACGGCTGCACGGGAGATGGTGTACGTGGCTGAGCAGGGCCTTGGTGCAGATAAGACTCTGGATCAGACCTGGCAAGAAATGCTCAATCATGCCACTGCCAAGGTATCTGGTGTACAATCCACACCGTGTTTTAAATTTTAATCAGAGACATAAAGCAAACATGTAATGCACACTATTTATGCAAAGAAAAGAGAATGTGAACAGATCACAGATCGAATAGTGTATTTTCTCCAGAGACAAACGGGACATAATATCTCTGAGCCACTGAGTGTGGGTGGGTGAGGTGACATCTTTCCACTTCAGTTAAAGAGAACGCCGGGCCAGGAGGGATGCAAAGGGCAGTAAACAATGTTTAGCTGGAGTTATACGCTTATCTTTCTTTTCACTGATGCCAAAAAGATCAATCAGGGGGTCTGGTTCAAGATTGCTAATTGGGTATGTAAGACTGGGTTTAAAAGGCATCCCTCCAGAATCCGCACTGTGTTTTATGGAAAAAGGTGTCATATTATAATACTTAAAGACAATTCTTCAATACATCAATTTGTTTATCTTCTATATCTACATGCACAGAGTCTTGCATTTAAATCTGGTCATGTCTACATAGGTTATTTAATACCAAAAAAATACGTGTGGGGGGGATAAGTATACAATTATACCACTGAGACACTTAATCAGTATCTTCCAATCAGATTAATTTGTATTTTTTATGTTTATTCTGATGATATCCAAAATATCTCTAAAAAAACAACAAAAAAAGTGTGTTGCATCCTAACTCTGATGTTGTAATCATCATATCGCCCAGCCCTCTTATACAGTATTTACTTTGTCATTTTGTCAAAGTCCAATTCTAGACATAATTAATCTTTGACTTTATTGTAGTTTTATGTTTCTGTTTGGTTGCACAAACTTCAAAACAGCTGCTTAAACAGATGATGGAAAAATCTTTATTAGTGGTTGTTTTTACAGCTGCGTCTGCTTTCTGTACACACTGTAATTGGACCCTTCTCCTGCGTGAAATGCAAATAAGCCGGGTAGTGTGTGGGACGTCTGCCAGCTTTCAGCCTGATATGAGCGGGAGATTATTTTTATACCACCGAACACGCTTCTTTTTGATGAGCCGCTAGCCCTTTCATTATCGGTCCACCACTCATTATTAATCACTCCTCTAAAACAGTGTGGTTAACACCAGGAAAGCATGATAAAATGTAAGCATGACTGCGAGTATAAATAGGGTTTTCCGTCTGTATCGCCTCATCTTCTCTGCTGCTAGACAAAATCTTTTGGAGCTGATCCGATTCCTTTTTTTTTATCGCGTTAAGAATTCGATGCACGTCGTGTGCATTTGCGCCAGATCTTTTCCGACTCCATCTGATCATGATCGGATTAGGGAAAATGTTTAATTTATGGCGGTAACCGATCCGTGCGTGTAAAATACAGAACTCCATTATTGTATTATTCATGAGCAAATTTCCAAACAGTTTAAATGTGGAAAAAAAAATACTGACAGCTCAGGCAGCGCTTAGGTATATAGACCAAGGAAAACCTGAGATTTTTTTTTGACGGCTCACGGTGAGGATCACAGGCTTGACGACTCTGTAATAGCGTGTCTGTGTAAGCAGGTCGAAATGCAACCATGACTGAGATTATAAATGGCAGCATAGACCTATATTTAAGCCTCCGCAGTCATGCTGTCAGACAAAAATAGCCTGATTTGTTTTCTTCATGTACTCAAACACTGTCTGATCATCATCTCGTTGCTGCAAATGCATTCCAGTGGATGTCTCACCTCTCACATAGGGAGTTCTTGTTGCATAAGTATTGCTTTCAGACACTGCTGTTGAGTCACTAAAATGAAGCCTGGTCTGTTTTTTTTTCTACTTTTTTTTTTTTGCTTCTTGCAGGTGAACGAGGCTGAAGACGAGCGGCTGCGGAGCGAACGAGAGCACATGCGTGTCACCCAGCTGTGTCAGGCGGCCGAGGCTCACGTACAGACGCTGCAGAAATCCCTCAAGAGGACCATTATTAAGTCAAAGCCTTATTTCGAGCTCAAGGTCCAGCTTACATCCATATTGGAGGTTAGTCAGATCTTTGTTTTTTTGCACTTCGTTCTGATGGAACCCATCAGATGATATTTGTGTGGTGAGATTTATATACGCACTGAGTAACTGTTTACTGAGAACGAATGACTGAGGTTAATGTATACATTTCAAAGACAAGGAGGTATCTAAAATTACAACTAAACCTTATACTATTTCTAAAAAATAATACAGTGCCGAAATCATTTGAATTAGAAACTGTAATTATACATTTCGCATTTACTTTTACATTTCAGCCTTTGACAGACAGGACTTACATTTTTTTATCATTACATACCCAAGCAGTTGAGGGTTAAGGGCCTTGTTCAAGGGCCCAACAGAGACAACTTGGTGGTGCTGGGGTCCAAACCTGGAACCTTCCGATCAGATGGCCAAAAGTATGTGGACAACCGACCATAACACCCATATGTCATTCACACAATTGTACAGACTGTCTCTGTGTGCTGTAACATTTAAATTTATTTTCGCTGGAACTGAGACACACAAACCTGTTCCAGTATAGCGATGCACATACACAGAGCCAGCTCCATGAAGACATGGGGTGACAAGTTTAGGTTGAAAAAATTAAAATTGCCTGCACAATCCTGACCTTTACTTTATTGAACACCTTTGGGATGAACTGGAACACTGACTGCGCCCCAGGCCTCCTCTCCTGACATCAGTGACCACCTCTGATCTCAGTAATGCTCTTATAGCTGAATGAACACACATCCCCACAGTGACCATCCAAAAACTAATAAAAAGCCTTTCCTGAAGGGTAGGTGTTATTGTAACCTTAAAGGGTGATTCATCTGGAACGGGATGCTCAGTAGTTTTATGGCTGTGATGGTCAGGGTCAAGTAACCTTTGGCCATGTAGTGTAAAGTTGTAAAACAAAAGTGTAGTTTCATCCCTGTGCAAATTCCTTTTTTCCTTATACATAGCACATAGTTCCTGCTGGGTGCATAAACATTTCTTTTCCTTTATCTTTATATTTGAGCATACCAAGCCAGTTGGGTGAAAACCCATTTCTATACATAATAAACGTAGTGGAAAAATAGTCAAATTTTACAAGCAGTGTGCAGAATATATAGAAATTTAAAACATAATAAATAAATAAATGCGAAAAAGTGACGGCTAAAAAAGCTAAAGCTTTTGAGGAAATGATAGAGATTATTTTTTACATTTGTGATTATACAATATTAAGGTTAAGTAGATTTGAAATCAATGAATCACTTACTATGCCAAGAACGTACAATAAAGTTCTCATTAATAAAAAGTTTAAAAGGGGGAAAATTCACTTTTAAGTCATATTTTGAACACTTAGAAGATTTTTGTTAGTTTTTCAATTTTCCCCCTAATGTGACCTTATTATAAAACACACCCTCCCCCAGCTTGGTGCTCATCTGTAGCTTATTTACATAGACCCTGAAACTGCATTCTCTGAATAGAAGTGAAAAAGTAAAATAGGGGACCTTTAATTATGTGTGTTATTTACATTTAAGTTTTATACAGTTTTACTGGGATTGGATTATAAATCTGTTACTATATTTGAACAGCTTTTAGCTCCAGTTTTAAGATACAAAGTTATTTTGTGATTTGATTATTCTGCTAAACACATTCCTACATACTGCATGAACATCTCTCTCTCTCTCTCTCTCTCTCTCTCTCTCTTTATATTCCCTTTATATTTCTGCATGCCAAACTGATTGTGCTGAGACCTCTTTTATCATGTTTGCAGGAGCATAAATTGAAGGTAACTCTGTTAGAAGAGCGTGTGACTGAAGTGAAAAGGCATTACTCCTACACTCTGCAGCGTTTGGAGAAAATCAGCGAGGAGATCCACGCCCAGAGAGGACCGGACTCTACAAACGGCTCTGCGAAATCCTTCCAAACACGCAGTCCTCCGATCGGAGCCGAGGCGGTAATTACTACGAGGACTGAAACTGGAGAGCGCAATAAGACAAATGAATGGGTGGACGGCCAAGAAGCTAAGACGCGAGAGTGGGTGGAGAGGCATAGGGAGTCTGGCTGGTGGGAGGGAGGAAAACCCAGGCCGTTGTCCGGAGTGGGCTCTGACTCCACCTCTGTTTTTAGCTTTAAAACCGTCGCTTCTGATTTGGAGAAGTGCGACTCTGTCGAGCATCTCGGCCAGCTGAGTGACTCTGTTAGTCTTTCTGGAGAAGAAGAGGAACGGGTGCAGACTGGAGAAGCGGAACACAGGAAGGACAAAAAGGCTGATTTTACAGAGCTTGAGAAACAAGAGCAGGTTGTTAAGCAACATCACAGGAGTGTGAGTTTGTGAGTAAGCTCATGTCAGGGTAACGTAAAGGAGAAGGTGTGAACAGGAGTGCACGATTCAGTGATACTTGAAGACATTTCCAGAGTGCACAATACGTGATGATAACATAATAATCATATAAAACAGTAGTCATAATCCAAAAAAAAGCAACACAATGGTTTTAAACTTTTAATTGCAGAAAAATAGCATTTGAAAAGAATTAAAAAAATTAATTAAGTGATTTATACATCTTCGATAGCTGCTCTATCCTGAAAAGGGAGGACACAGGGTTTAAAATGGGAGTAAACCCTGAAGGGGACGTCAATCTGTCACATTCACGCACACTTCATACCATTCGTCATAGAAGATCTATTTTAGGGGGTTTAAAAAAAAAAAAGACCAATCAGCTACTTATTACTTGAATGACAATTTCACAATATCATGACGGATATCGTCTGTACGTCTACATCACTGACCAGCTCGCTTGTAAACCACCTGGTTACTTCTGGTTATCATTTTAATGTATTGTCCAGACTTATGTTCCAACTGGGCTGGGTATTGTCCCAGCACGCCTTCTTAATCTGCGTAGTTTAACATCTGGCATAATACGGTCTCTATGTCAGGGGCACCAGTATGTCAGATTTAAACTCGTGAAGAAAAATGTCCTGCATTTTAAAATCATTATCAAGGCAAGAAGTTTCACTGCGTATATTTGATTTAAACTAGATTAGTGCAGTACTGTCGATCTCTTTAGCAATTGTCCCATTAGTGAGAGCATTAGCTCTGTAATTGCACTTTGCATCAGGAAAGGGATTGGAAAGAAATGGACTTCTTGTGAATGCTTGCGATGACTATTGAGAGACGGACTTATACCCCAGATCCAGGCTCATGAATCTGAAGCCAGTGTAATTTTGTGCAGTGGTTCAGCAGGTAATTAGAGTGCAAGCACAGAGGCAAACACACTCATTCTGCAATATAGTAAGAAAGGTGAGATATTAAAAAGACCATCTGTGGTGCGGAGGATTTTGTTGATGCTGATATTAACAGCAGAACTTGTAAATGAACTGAACCAAAAAAAAAAAGCGTTACTGCTTGAGAACATCACCTGGAGATCCAGATAACGTTATTAGAAGACACACTGCTGGCAATTCTCATAAAACTCATATTAATCAAAGTCTTTAAAATTGCTTAGAGCACCTTGTAGATATGAATAAAATGATTTTACAGTTAGCCTTAAAACAAAAATACTGAACTGATAATCAATTCATTGAGTTTTCAGCCAGCCTCTTTTAAGCTCACTTTTGTTTTTTTACTTTGTTTTCTTAGATACTGACAAAAAAATTACAGAAAAAATACAATACATTAAAATATTAAGTCAACACAAAGAACACATGTATTTTAAACTGACCAGAGTGCTGTTATGATTTGTTCTGCATTTATTATTTAAGTGCACAAGCCTTAAAGCCTTTCTTAAAACTCAGCTCCAAGTTCAATCTGGTATTAAAATAGAAATGGTAGATTTTTTTTGTTTGTTTATTTTATGTACAATGGCATTTTAAAGACATTACATTACAGGTTGGAACTGACTGACACTTGAAAGGCAGCTGCTAAAAAGCAATAAATAGCCACCTCAGTAATTACCCCTCAAGTCAATTTACACCTCTTTAACCCAGACAGGCTTAAGGTCACAAAGGCAATGTTTCAATCTTCCACAAGCTGCAGAAGACAAAACCTTTGGGTGTGTGAATGAGTTTTAGAGCTGATTTGCAATATATGGAAAGATACAGGATGATCTCAGATCTTAAGCCACTGATTTGGTTTGCTGTTGGTTAAATCTGTTCTGTCACAATAATTAAAATTCATGAAACATCGATTAAATTTTTTATTAATGATATAATACTGTGTATTATATAATATGACAAGATATCTTATTTAATTTAGTTGCCTCTGATCGATATATGACCAACTTTGTTTTGGGTTCTGTGGTAAAAGCCTGCTGTTAATTTGCGCATGGTGATGTACAGTAACTGTTTTAAGTATGAAGGTTACAGGCAAATCACCTTCATGGCCTATAAAATTGTTTGCATATCAGTTAATAAAGTCTAACTGATTATAAACAGATCATAACATAAACAGATAACATTAAAACCATTAATGTGGGTGGGGCCACTGTGGACCGAACATCTTTGGCACATCTTAATTGCCATTCAGTTGGGTTGGGATCTGGAGAGTTTGGATGCCGCATTGGCGTCCTGGGCTCCTGGCCTGCTGGGTGTTCTGGTGCCTTTCTCTCATGGCCGGCGATTCGGCTATCTGCTTTTTTTGTGGGATCAAACTGGACAAGCTGGTTTTTGGTCCCCGTGTGCCTTGACTCCCCATGATCCTATCACCAGTTTCCTGGTGTCTAATTGATATTCAGTGTTACTTAATTCACCTGGCAGTGGTGTTAGTGTTGTGGCTGGTTAGTGTGCATCAATAATAATGATTGTGACCTCAATTTATTTCAGTCATTGCTTTTTAAATCGATGAATCGATTGAAAATGGTCAAATAATTACACCCCTAGAATTGATTATCTCTAAATATAATTTTCACTGACATCGTGAATTAGTTCACTCTAACTCTCATGTTGATCATGCAACGTAACTTTCATTCTTTTTTTTCCAAAAATTCTATCTTAAACTTAAATATATATCAGTTCACTAAAAAAAAAAAGCAATACTGACTTACTGATTCCTACAGGGACATGATTGTCTCCTGCCTCCTGTTTCTATGAAATGATTTCGGTACTTACACTGCCCTTAAAGTCTCATTGAAATTAGCCTTAAATTATCCCATTCCTTCTTTCATACACTGTATATTATTCAATATTAGCACACCAAGAATATGTTTTAAGTGAGATAATTGTTACCAGGGTTGAGCTTAATAGACTTTTCAGTGTTTTAGTTTGTGTGTATCCACAAGAAATGCTGCTGTGTAGATTGCAAGTATTTTCCTTGCTTTATTGCTATGTTCAGTAAATTGTTTATTATAAGAGTTTTCTATTGATTTCAGTGTTCATTTATTTTTATTCAACAAGTGAAGCTTTGGTGTATCATGTTTTAAATATTAAACATGCATTCTATAGTCAAAATAGTTGTTATGACGGCTGACTATTGATTATTAATAACATTTTAGATGTTTATTATTCAAGATGGTCATAGCTGTGGATTTCTGTGAACTATCTATAAGCTAGTTTGCTTTAATGACATGTATACATTTTGTTTTAATGCCCTCTCCTGTAAAGATGTTTTTGCAGTGCTTGACAGAACAATGCTTTGTTACACATTAAGTTCACGTGTACAGTTAAGTTTTATGCAATTGAATTAGAGCTTTCTATTCATATTCTTCATGTATGGAAATATAACATTTCTTAGTTGTATTATTACTTTCCTCTTTTCCTCAAGACATATGAACATGTTTTATCAAGAGTGCTGCATAATCGTATTGTATAGAATGGATAATCGTATCAATAAAAACGTTTAGTTACCTCAATAATAATGAGAATTGAGACTCTGTAAAAATTATTAGCCGACAGGAATCATGAAGGTCAGGTGGTCATGGCTCAGATCTAAAGTTGGCCTCTTTTCTGAAAAATCTGGAGGCGTTCTCAGTAAAGCCTGCATTTCCAATTCTGTCTCTGTCCTTCAGATGACCCTAATGCAGAGAGAGATATGTCTTTGCCAGCGGAAGCAGTCATGTGATGCTCCTCCCGAGTCGAGCTGTGCGCCTGAACGAGAAGCACAATGACAATATCTTATCTCTCACATCGCACGCTTTTCTCTTATGCTTGCTGCTTGTGTGTCTCCTGAGAGAGCCCAGATATAGAGCCTGAGCAGAGTTGAAGATTAAATTACTGATGGATGTCTTTCGAGAGGGAATGTCAATGTAGCTCATATCCAGTCTGACATGACGAGGTCCATTTTGTACTCTAGAGAGACTGGGTGATGAAATGGTCACGGCATAAACCTAGAGGCATAGGTATAGGATCTCCTTAATATTCCCCGTCTCCTCCCATTCGTCCCGGCCTTCCCAATTTCAATCCTATACCTATGCCGCTAGGTTTCTGCCTCGACAATTTCATTACCCAGTCTCTCTAGAGTACGAAAGGAACCTCGTCATGTTATGAAAAAATCCCGCCATAAGTGCTACCATATTTACGGAATGATTTTTATAGTGGAAAATGATAAGGCTACATTCACACTGCTGGCAATACTGGCCTAATTCCAGAACAAATCCAATTTCTATCAAACTATGTTTATACTATGTTTTCAGTGTGACCTAAAGTATATCTAATATTAGTCTGACAAGCTTCTAAACTAACCATATGCACATGGGAGAAGTGCATAACGTGGTAATGAAAAAATGCGATGTTATTCAGACAGCTCTCTCGTCGTGCTCTCGGTATGTTCAAATTTTCCTTTTAACTTTTTCATTTCCCTGCAGTCAGGTTCTCCTACGGCTGTGTTCAGGCATTTATTTTAAGATCTCTTTGAGCACGGAGCGGATGCAATATGTACCTTCTAATTTTGCCACAGCAAATGTTTATGAAGTCTGTTCCCTCACTATCCTACCACAGACTTCTTCCTCCTGGATTGATGTAAAAGTTGCACAAATTCTGATCTGACTGTTTAGTTTAAGGTCATATCAGAAAAAAATTCTGTATCAGATTTAGGAGCACACAGGGAAGTGGCCCAAATCAGAATGGAAAAGATCACGTTCCATGTGGTTTGTGCTTCCCACAATGTTATAAAAGAAATCTGAGCCACATACGAAAAAAAAAGAAAAAAAAGATTTGATATCTTTTGCTAGCGAAGTGACTACAGCGGAATGTGGAAGGATTTTTAACATGGATAGTGATTATTACATTTATTCAAAAACAAAAATAATAGAAGCCAGGTTTATGAGAAAAGCATCGTTCATCTCAAGATAATTTTTTAACACTTATTCACTAATCAAAAATTTTTGCACTCAGTTTAGATCTGCCCTGTGTGCGTGATGCTCTCTCTGCCTGCGTGTCCAGATTTCTGCACATGGGGTGGTAAAGGCCAGGGGCCCATCTGGTTAGGTACAGGACAATGACATGCAGAATATCTGATTCATTTCTTAGGGGAAATTAATGTTCTCAAAATGACAGTGCAAGGCAGTTGCCCTTCTGTTTCACCCGTGCAACCACCTCCATGATTTATCTTATCGGTTTGGGACCAGATGTCCTCAGGATGACAGTTTTGACATTGTGCGAAATGGGTTCGATTAAAACTCGTGCATCATTTGTGATGCAGATTATATCCTGAAATGTCAACGGTGAAAGATTTTCCCTGGGACACTGAGACGGCGCTTAATTTAGGTCTGTACAGCATTGCATCTGGCTTAACTCGGTAAAAAATCTGATTGTATGATTGTGTGTGTGTGTGTTTTCTGGATGTAAAAATAATGTGCATTTACATTTCAAGGAAAGGGTTTTGGAGCAGAACAGATCTTATCTTCTATCCTTAATTATTCATCAACACTGTGTATAAATAGATGATGAGATGAAGATAAAGAGGAAGGGGAAAGGCACAACCCACCACTAATGACACTATGGTTTGGAAGCTGGTGCACTCCAAAAAACGCATAAGATATTCAACCGCATTTTAGTCTGATGGCCATTTACCAGCCGGCTGAAATTAACCAAGCAGGTCGATGATGATGATGATGATGGTGGTGGTGGTGCTGAAGGAGAGCTCCGCACACATACCCCCCCTAGCGTCCTTATGTGACGTCGCACGTCAGGAAGACTTTTTCCTTCCCCACCTGCATCCTAAAAGCCCCGCCCCCTTTTTTTAAACGAGCTCTCTGATTGGACAGAACGTCCATCCTTCACTTTGAGGAGAACAATCGATTTGCGAGTATGAACACTAGGGGGCGGTGTTTGTTGGAGACGGATAGAAGAGAGAGAGAGAGAGAGAGAGAGGGGAAAAAAAACGTCAGGGATGGAGAAGAGTGGAAAAAAAGAAGGGAGGAGGAGGAGAGGAAGGATGGACCGAGCGTGAAACATTTATAAGCGGTGTATTTGTATTTGTATATACCTAATATAAATATATATATAGGAAGTAAGATCTCAGATGGATTTTTATTTATTTTTATCATTTTGCAAAGCAATACACGCAGAGAGCCGCTCTAAGCCATCTCCATATGTCTGCCTATGCAACGACGCGGGATTTGCACTATTAAATCACTGCACATTTTCGTGCATGTAAACAGCCAATAAGCGGAAATTATTCTACAAGGCCGTTTTTTCTTCTTCTTCTTCTTTCTTTTCTTTCTGTTTTTATTTTGTTTGTTTTTTTGCACCGGGCCTGTCAAGATATGTAAGTAAATCAGTTTGTTCTACATCTATACTGATCTGCGTCTATACTGTAGATAAATACATTGTATCTAATTTCAGTCCTCACTTCTGTCAAAGAGCTGTTTGTCTGTTTGTTTGTTTTTGTTTAGTGGCTACATAGTATTTCAACACCAACTGTTAACAACATTTACATCCAACTTCACAGACTCCACCTTCATCTACATTTATATTCGATTATCATTTATGCTTTTTGTTGTTAAATCATAAATTTATTATTATTATAATATATATATATATATATATATATATATAAAATATACTTATATATATATATATACTTATATAATTATTTTATAAAAATAAAACACACACACATATTTGTGTGTGTGTTTATTTTTATAAAATAATTATATAAGTATATTATATATATTTATATATATTTATATTATATACTTATATATATACACAACACTACGCTGCTTTCTGTTGTTAAATAATTATTTTATAAAAATAAAACACACACGTATATATGTATGTATATGTATATATATATATAATGTGTGTGTGTTTTATTTTTTATAAAATAATTATTTAAAAACAAAAAGCTTAAATGATAATCGAATATAAATGTAGATGAAGGAGGGTGGTGGAGTCTGTAAAGTTGGATGTAAATGTAAATTTATTATAAGTTTATTATATAAAACTCCATGACTATAAATCCAATAAAACGATCTTTCATTTATCCGAAAGGCCTGGTGTCCCTCTCCATAGAGATGGTGCTGGAAAATGTCCCATAAAGTTAATCTGTCCAGTTTTAGGGTCTAAAACATCGACCTGCTTCCTGTACAACATCAATTTTCAAGACTTTTTTCTTTTAAATGTTAATAAGGAAACTAACAGTCATGTCGATAACTGACTTCCATGTTCCATCCATGAACCTCTGATGTCCAACTAGGGACCGTGGAGGCCATTTTATTTATTCCCATTTTTACAACCGTGGTGGGACCTCCGGTCAACATTCACACACTGCAGGCAAATTGGGAATGCCAGTTGGCCTAACCTACATGTCTTTGGACATGTGTGGAAGGAAACCGGAGCACCCCGAGGAAACCCATCAAGCATAGGGAGAACATGCAAACTCCATGCAAACAGATTTAACCCCGAGGTGGGATTCGAACCCCCACCCTGGAGGTGCAAGACGACAGTGCTAACCACTACGCCAATACGCCACTTTTTTTTTAATGATGCATAGTTTATTGTATTGCAGTACCCCAGTAAACTCCACTGAAAATACCTTTCACTTATCTGACAGACGCGTGTAGTCCACATCCTTCCCCAAAGAGCCCGTGCTGGAAAATGTCCCTCTAAGTTCAAGCTAACAGTCTTAGGCTCCAAAACATAAACTTGCTTCCTGTACAACATCTATTTTTATCATTTTTTGCTTTTAAATATTTAGCACGGACCTAGCTGTGACTTTAAAAAGATACTAATATTGAAATATTGAATTCATTGTTATATGTGTAAATGTATTTTCAGGTCTTTTTTTTATCTAGACCTTATTTACTTTCATTAAGCGCTTTATCCTGGTCTGGGACGTAACCCAGGAACACTGGGTGTGAGGGCGGGAACAAATGCACCCTGGATGGGATGTCAGGAACAAACCTGATAAGATACTGACACAGCATTCCAGGCCCTTATATCAATGATATGATCAATGCTCGGCATCGCACTGGGGCATACCTGGAGCCTTTACTGTTACCCTGTGTTTTGTGTGTGTGTGAGGAAGAGATAGTGTACATGTGTGTGTAGATGGTAAGATCCTCCCATAATTTGGAGGAGCAAAATTTTAAAGTAAAGAATCACATTATTATCACGATTATTTTGACACATATTGTGATTTCGATTTTAACTACGATATGTAACTATTTATTGTACCGGTTTGCATTCAGACAAATTCATCTAAGCAAAAAGCAAATAATGGCACAAATGATCTGATTTTAAAGGATGTTTGCCAAAACTCTACATAAATTCCTGATTATGTATGCATATATTTGTGTGTGTGTGTGTGTGTGTAGATGTAGTTTAAAGTGTGTGTAGTTGGACTTGGATGGATGATGGAGATATCTGTCACATAGCCGCAGTGTTACAATTCAGAGACCCTGAGGACATGTTTAAAGTTTAACCATGTCCTCTGATCCTCGCTGCAGAGTTTCCCTCTGTTTCCCACTGTTAGCCTGGCGGGATACACGTCATATCACTCTCTCTCTCTCTCTCTCTCTCTCTCTCTCTCTCTCTCTCTCTCTCACACACTTTATATTTCTGTATTGTTTACTTTTCATTTCACTCTCTTTCTTTCTTTCTTTTAAAAAATAAAAGATGACATCTTGCTTAATTTACTGAATGAAAGCATGCATGCATGTGTGTGTTTATTCTTGACCCAAGCTGACTTTCCTTTGCTTATAAGATGTTTAACCTGTCTGAGTCTGTGTTAGCTGAGAGACTACTGCTCCACATGGACGTCACGCTTCCATATAAATGTAGATACGCTATAAATGTGTTGATGCAAATGAGCTGTATTGAGAGCTTAATTGGTTGGACAATGTTGGTTATTTTAATCCAGATCTCTCTTTCATCTTTTATTAGATGCAGAAATGGTGCAGCTGTTGTTTCTTGTAATTTCCAACGTGCTTCCCACACTTATTGCATCCATGCATAATTCAACAACTGAAGGTAATGTTTGTGTGTGTGTGTGTGTGTGTGTGTGTGTGTGTGTGAGAGAGAGAGAGAGAGCACTCTATATACCTCTATATAGCTCAATATTATGTTCACTCACTGGCTGTTTTATCAGGAGCAAGGGTACGCCTGCTCATTCATGCATGTTATTATTCAATTAACCATGTATGATACACATTACAGTGCAATTCATCCGACAGAAGGAATCCGTGTAATCTCCGTTAGCGACTTTGACCATAATAAGGATGTTACCGCCAGACAGGCTGCAGAATCAGCTGATCTCTCTGCTGATTTACTTATAACATTCTATAGAGTTTATAAAGACTGGTGCCACTATCCCCCCCCACAAAAAAAAAAACAACCTAGATAGAGATTCTTATCATGTAGCTGACAAATCATCAGTTATGTGATGACAACCTGGACCAGGGAATGTTTTCACTGCTTTGTGGGATCCATCTCACAAGGAGTTTAAAACAAATTTGATTCTTTTATTATATTAATATTGTGTTCCTAATACATTGGCCAGTAAGTGTATACCCAGTCACATGCAACATATGCAATGTATACATACAGTGCGAATGTGCTTTATCCTTATATTCTGTCTTGTTAATGACTTGTATCCTGTATAAGCTCTGTGATGAACTAAAGAAAAAAAAAACGTCTAACATTATAAACGTCTAGAACATTATATATTGGTAAGACCAATACTTGAGTTTTAAGATGGCTTTAAGATGTCTTAGACTTTGTCTAAATGAGAGACTCACCACTTCTTTCGAAAACTGTATTGAGAAAACGAGTGATGAGAATGTGCTATAAACAGAAGTTCAGTCTAGATTCCTGTTAATTTTTTAAGGAAACACCTCTCAATCATTCACAAACGCTCTTTTAAAATACAATTGGCTTAATGGATTTTTTTTTTTTCCGGAGAAAAATAATTACTTAATTATATAAATGACTATGGTTAAATTAATTGCTGCTAATATATTTTATGCAACTTGATTCTGTTTCTGTAATGATACACATCGCAGTGATTCTAATAACTTTAAAATAACCAATTACTGTTGTTCATTTACCGCTTGGAAACACGGATTAACTTTGCGTTTACTGGTCCTTTTTAATGTGTTTTTGGTTTTGTCTTGTTGTTTTGCATCGTTTTACTTTTTGCATTTTCTTTGATGTTTTTGTGTGTTTTTGGTTTTCCAGTGTTTTAATTTTTGCATGTTCTTTGATGTTTTTGTGTGTTTTTAGTTTTGCAGTGTCTTTCTTTTTGCATGTTCTTTGAAGTTTTTTTCTGTTTGGGTTTTGCAGCATTTTACTTTTGGCATGTTATCTAATATTTTGCGTTTTTGGTTTTGCTGTGTTTTTTTTTTTTCATGTCATTTGATGTTTCTGTGTGTTTTTGGTTTTCCAGCGTTTAACTTTTTTTTTCCAGCCTTTTTTTTTTTACTTCAAGATTCCTGCTACCCATCTGCGGTGTTTTATATTTAGTGTTGCAGTGTGTACAGTAAACTGCTATGTTTGTAAATGATAAGAATTAAAATAAAAAATTACTCATAGCTGTAATCCTAACACAGATTTTTTTTTTTTTTTAAAAAGCCCTTATCATTTAATATTGAAACTAATAAGAGATGTATGTAATGAATAGAGTGTTGTTTATTTGGTTATTTCTCTGTATGCACTGTCTTCATTCTCCCTCTCTGGTACTTTCTTTGTCTCTCTGTGTTTTTATCAGGGTGTGCCATCATTCGGCCTCCTAGAGATGGAGGGATTCGTTACAGAGGACTGACTCAGGAGCAGGTACTGTAATGTGTGCTTTAGTATTATTAGCTCTACACAACTGCCTCAGCCCAGAGAGACATCCTCATAATAAAGAGAGTAATCTCATATCCCATTTCTTCCTCTTTTGTCTAATCATACTTTCCCTGCAGATTCGCAGTGTGGAGATTTTGCCTGTAGACTATGAGATTGAATACATCTGCCGGGGGAACCGAGTGATTATGGGACCAAAGGTGCGGAAGTGTCTCCCCGATGGCACATGGACAGATATGGATCAGCAGAGCAGATGCTGTAAGCATTCCTTCTCCCACTGCGATCAGTACATTAGTATTACAGTAAGCGCCAAAATATACAGTACGGAAATGAAAAGACGAGCAATATTACCCTGTTGTCACCTGTGAGTTTATTTCTCCTGAAAGAAACTAACATCCACACTATTAGCATGGTGATCTACCACAGTATGTGTATTGTAAGTATTCAAAGTGTGTGTGCAGCACCTCGTTTTTATACCGTTCACGCAGATTCTCAACCCTGATTCCCGGAATAAAGCTCGCTGCAGACTCCTGCATAAAGGGGACGATTAGCTTGCGTAATACAGACACAGTTCTCGGATGAACTTCACAGTTGAACACACTTTCCTTTAACATTTCCCACCAGTAACCATAAGGGGGTGTAATATCGGGGTAATGGGACGAGTATGGGAACAAATTGTTCTGCCACCTTTTTCAAACTCGTCTCCATTCACGATCGCTTCCGTATGAGCGCTTTGATTTCAGCGTTCCTTTGCTATGGCATTGTTTCCACATTTTTGTCCGATATCTTTTATTAATGAGAGAAGAGTCGAAGCTTTCAGTGAGCTTATGATCAGGAATCCTGTGGTGGCCAGTTTGAGTGTGAAAGTGATTCCTCATGCTTACAGAACCACACTTTCACAATTTAAGTCCTGGAATATCACATGCCATCAGGGAAGAAAAACTCCACTGATGTGATGATCTGGTCATTCAGTACATTCAGGTCATTAGTTGGCTTCATTTTATTGTCACGTAACGTTGCTGAGCCTAAACCTGAGCAACCGAAGCAACCCCAGATCATAACACTGCCCTCCAGAGGCTTGTACAGTATCCATAATGCATGATGGGTGCATCACTCGATGCTCTTTCCTTCTTAACCTGAACCCATATCATCAGACCACATGACCTTTTTCCATCGCTCCAAAGTCCGATCTTTATGCATTCTAGCAAATTGAAGCTTTTTGTTTTTTTTCCTGATTAGTCTGACTTACAAGTGGCCACACATCTGTTTACTACTGATCACGTGAGGTATGGAAATGCTCACAATTTACAATACAACTTCACAAAGCGGGGCCATTCCTAATTTTATACTGACAGTTCGGCATCACCCTTTCAGATTTTGATAATGGATTGCACAGTTTTAAACACAATTCCAGTAAAATTCCCCTAGTTGTTTTCTTTGCTTGATGCAGGTCAAAGATTTCACTCTTCTGAAACACAGTAATGCGACGTTATATGTTTTTCAACTCTTTTCTAATTTCAAAGAAAGGCTTAACTGAAAATGGAAGCGACTTTGTCAGTTTACTGAATTTAGTAAGTTACCTTAATGTTAATTTAGTCCTAACCTGTAATGAGAACAAACCTTCTTACTCCTCCTTAGTGTTTCTGTGTCCCCAAACATGGACGACTTTGGAGAACGGCAGAGTGACAATGCTACCACCCCCTGGCCCTCCAGCAGAAGGCACTGTGCTCTATTACAGCTGTCATGCTGGCTTCCTCATGGAGGGGAGAAACGTTTCCCACTGCACCAAGCAGGGCAACTGGGACTCGCCCAAACCACTGTGTATTTGTGAGTTGTCATAGAGTTTATTAGTGCATTCTGCATTTCAAATATCAGAATTTAATGCATGTTAAATATCAGAACAGGAATCAGTTTTAATGGCCACACACTGTATGCATGCATAACTACTTAAACAATAAACAACAATTAATAACAGGAACTCATTCCTAACATCTTTCAAGATTGTTTTATTGTCATCAGCTTGCTCTGGGTTACACTTTCCTCTGTTCTGAGATGCATGAGACCACTAGTGCGATATACAGTAGCTGATACACACCTGTCAACGCTGTTGTGGGTTTTTTTTTTGTGTTAATTGTCTGCTTCGGTGTCTTTTAAAATATATTCTTGTCCTCTGGACACACACGGTTTTGACATATAAAATCGTTTTTCTTTAATGCCTTGCAGGTCTTTAAAATGCATTGTTTTTTTCTCTCCATACCTGCTAACAGATGACAGGAATTATACAGGTAAGACCTGGAAGTTCATTCACTCATTTATTTACTCACTCACTCATCTATACCACCTATCCCAGGACACTTAGGGCACGAGGTGGGGTAAACCCAGGGCACACACATACAGTACACACACCCATACGCTACAAGCAATTTAGGAACGCCAGTCAGCCTAATGTGCCTGTCTTTGGACTGTGGGAGGAAACCAGAGGACCCTGAGGAAACTCACCAAACACACGGAGAACATGCAAAATGCACACAGACCCGAGGTGGGAATCTAACCCGGACCCTGGAGGTGCAAGGTGACAGTGCTAACCCTTATGCACTGCAAATTACAGTATTATTCAATTTGGTTTAAAATGGTCCTACTGTATGGTAAATGGTACTGTATGGTAATGGTAAAATGACCTACTGTAATGCTTTGTGTCATTAAAAAAAAAAAAAATCCAGTATTGTTTTAGAATGTAGAAAATAAATGTGGACTTGTGTTTTTATCTTTTGACTGGTGCTATACAGTATAGCAAACATAGTACTGTGCGAATGTTTTACACAGGTGTGAAAAAATGTCACAAATGGATATTTTAAAAATAAATTTTTTCTAATAGGGCGATGGTGTGGTGGTTAGCACTGTAACCCCGCACCGCCGGGTTGGGGGTTCGTGTTGTGCTTCGGGGCCTGTGTGCATGGAGTTTGCATGATCTCCCCGTGCGGAAAGATGGAAACCTAAACACAGATTTGTGAGATTGGGGTATTAATAGTTAACAGATTATGTTCCAAACTTTGCTGAGTGATGATGGTAGAATAATTATAAAGGTCTTGACTAAAACAACACGCATAAGGAATCACAAAAGCGGGGTTTTCATTTTCTGCAATGGAAAGGTACTGGAACTTTTATCAGAAAGTAACGCTGTAATGTAAATAAAAGAGAACGAACACAAGAAAAATTTACATCAAATCAATTTTTGGCATGAATACCCTTTGGCTTCTAACCTGCATCAATTTTTACACTTTGATCCTACAAAATCCCTGAGATTGTGCAAGCGTCCGAGTTAGGTGTAGCATTAACCAGTTATATCAAGGAGGTGCTAATGATCATCAGCTTCATATGTAGGTTGAAATGCAGTCATTAACTGAAGCAGAAACACAGCTAAAAATGGGTGAGGAACAGCCACACTCTGATTATACACTATGGCAAGACTGAGCATAGCAACAAGGTACTGCATCAGCAAGGTCTCCACCAGGCAACGATTTTAAAGCAAATGGGGTTTCAACAGCACAGTTCAATCTACTATGAAGGAGCACAGAGATATGGGCAATGATGAGGACCGTAGATGCAGTGGTCGGCCAAGGACACTTACTGCAGCAGATGAAAGACACATCATGCTTACTTCCCTTCGACACTGGAAGATGTCCAGCAGCGCCATCAGCAAAGAACTGGATTAAACCAGTGGGATCCATTTATACCCATCTACTGTTCGGCCTCCCATCTAATGATGCCCGGTCAGAATGGAAGAATTGCGGATACCTCCGTGAAAACAAAGCTAAGCAACTCCATTATAAATGAACACATACTGTACGAACTGAGGTGCAGAAAAAATGGCAGCAGGTGCTCTGGACTGATGAGTCAAAAGTTTAAATATGTGGCGGTAGCAGGAGGCAGGTTGTTTGCCAAAGGGCTGGAGAGCTGTACAATGAGTGTCTGCAGGCAACAGGGAAGTATTGTGGCGGTTCCTTGCTAGTTGGGGGCTGTATTTCTGCAAAGAGAGTTGGAGATTTGGTCAGGATTAATGGTGTCCTCAATAGTGAGACATATAGGCAGATAACTATTCCATCATGGAGGGGGGGGGGCAAATTTATACACCCCCAATCATACAATCAATATCATTAAGAACTATTTTCAGCACAGAGAAGAACAAGGAGTCCTGTAAGTGATTTATAGTTTATAAATCTATAATTTGCTGGTGATGTGTAAGCCTCAATTGTAATGCCTTTTTTGACCTCAAGAGGGCTGTCTTTTACCAAGTGAAAGAACAAGGTCTGCAGTGCAAGATGTAGATTTAAGCAATCAGGTTCAGCAGTGGTGGGTGTTTGAGCATGGTAAAAAAAATTGTATTTTGCTTGTATGTTTTTTTTGTTTGTTTGTTTTCTCCTACCGTACCCACATATTAATAGTATATTTGTCTTTCACTGTACGGAGAATTAAAATGACAGATTTTTCGAAGAGTGCGTATTAAAGAATATAGTTTCACCTTTTTTTTTTGTTTACACAGTGCTTTTGGTTTCATCAATCTTTACAGATATCTACCTCTTGTTTAGGGTAGTTATTAGTTCCATCCATCTATATATCCAGTCATCCTGCATTTCTTCTACCGCTCTCCTTCGTCTATTAACTGTACCATGTGCAACTGTCAGGGGTAGCTCGGTGGTTATGGAAATGGATAACAGTTCAGAAGGTCCAAGGTTCAAACCCCAAAAACAACCCTTGAGCAAGGCCCTTAACCTTTAACTGCTCAGATGTGTAACGAGATAAAAAAAAAAAAGTAAGTCGATCTGGGTAAGATTGATGCCGTAATGTAAATGTTTATTCATCTATTCGTCCACATATTCTGTTTTTTTTTCTTTCCTTCATCTTTACTACCTTCATTGCTTCCTGACCTCATGTCCATCCACTGTTAACTCACCCAGAGAATTATCTGAATATTTACTTTAGTGCACTCTCAGCAGGACGAGGATTATCTTTTAGCCCGTGCCTCTGTGTATATGTGTGTATATGTGTGTGTGTGTGTGTGTGTGTGTATTTTAATTTAAAGCTAACATTTTTTTGATAGTGTATTTAACAACAGTTGGTCTCACGATGAGGCTTTTCAGAGTTGTACTGATGATCAAGCTTAAATTGAATTCGAAAATTTAACACGGGAAGAATCAAGAATGTCAGGGAGAAACCTTGAAATGAACTCAAAACTAAAAAATATATAAATAAATATATTTAGGTGCCAGATGTCGTTGGTCAGTGGCAGAAATACAGCAGTCCAAAGAGAAAAAAAAACAGTCAAACAGAAATCAGTCATAATATGTGATAAATAAATGTAATGATTATCAGTGTGTCTAATTCAGAAATTTTGAAGATAGCAGGAGTTTAAATGGGAGGTGATAACAGTGTGTATGGTCTGTCAGGAGGGAGTCTTGCACATCCAGATGACAGTGTGCAGGAAGTAGTCACAGCACCTCAAGACTCTGCACTCGCAATTATCTCAGGTAGCAGGATGTAGAGCTTAGCAAGATTGTTCAACAGTACATGACATATGGTGTATATGATAATCGTAGCGCAAGCTGAGACTCAGACATGTCTGGATGTAACAGCCTAACTAAAAGGGATAGGCAGAAGGCAGCACAGAGATGAGGGCACCCTGAGACATCATTCCCTCTGCAGCACCATCAACAACCTGAATTGTGCCTCAGACTGGTGGGATTACAACAACGCCATCGCAATTTACCGTATTTCAATATTCTACAAACCTCCAGATCGGAACCCTTTATCTAAAGCCAAAGGTTAATCCCCAACTGAACATATTGTAGCATATTCTTCAGAGTTTGTCATTTCTGTGTGCAGGTCAGGGTAGCTGTGTGGGATCGTCTCCACTGTTAGGGAGCCAGTAGTGTACGATCAATAGATCACAAATCATCATCGTTTATGATTTATTTGAATAATAATACTGGTTTATAGACGCAGTGGTGCTATATTGGTACTGTAAGCACTTTCGCCTTGCACCTCCAGGGTCCAGGTTTGATTCCTCAGGGTCTGTGTGCATGGGGTTTGCATGTTCTCCCCGTGCTTGTTGTGTTTCCTCCGGATACTCCGGTTTCCTCCCACAGTCTAAAGACATGCAGATTAGGCTAATTAGTGCTCCCAAATTGCCCGTAGTGTGTGGTTCTTGACCGGATGTCCTACCATGGTGGTAAAAAGTGGAATAACTATAGTCGCCACCCTTGGGCTTCCTGGTCCCTAGTTGGACTACAGAGGTTCCTAGATGGATGGATGGAATGATTTACTGTATAATTCAGTAGCTGTATTTTAATGAATCTTGATTTTGTTCGTTGCGCAAGGCAAGGCAAGTTTATTTGTATTGCACATTTCATGCACAATGGTAATTCAAAGTGCATTACGTAAAAAAGAGAGAAAATAATCATAAAAAGGAGCAAAGAGAAATAGAAATAAAACTTTTAGTTATTTAAAACTTGATTTAAAATAAAAATAAAAACAGTTTGCAATAAAGCTTTTAAAACTATTTAAAATTTTACTAAGCTAAAATAGTTTTTAACCAAAATAGTGGTTAGTGTTGACAGAATTGGGTTAATAGGACCATCAAAATGATTGCCATGAAATTCTAACTGCTGGACTTTCATCTAATCCAAATTAATAGTAGTGTCAAGGTAAAGTCATTTGTGATCATCGGAGGTCAGAAAAATGTGTCAGCGCGCTGTAGATTTACATTATGTCCTCACACAAAGCACATTTTCTATTCAGATGCTGTTTAGTGTTGTTTGTAGATAACGCTACCCAATGGATATATACAGGAGTGTAAGGCATAAAACACCACAGAGCCTCCAGTCAAAGAAGAATAATCGAGAGTGAGGTTGCGGGATGCTTCCTGAAGTCGATTCTATTCTTACATTAGATCAATACTGCTCGAAAATTTTATTTACTCTTATACCAGAGCAATTGACCAACAATTGCAATGTTTAGTTTTTAATTATTAATAGACTATACCAGGAATATGTAGTCTATTTGAACAAATTCGCACGAGAAGAAGTGCTGTTGTACTTAATATGAGAACGGCTGGGATGCCATCGTAGCCACGAGGGTATGGTATTGAGTGCACAGCAGGACCTTGAGTGTGATATCAGTGTGTAGTTATGGATTCTTACACATACTACTGTATGTAGCTAAAATGTGAGGGGAATAAACCATTCAGGTGATCGCCAGTCCTGAGGAAAGTATGACGTTCTACTTATTCCACTTTAGAATAGCCTTAGATAACTAACTGTTAAGGGGTTGAATTACTTTAATTAAGTAATAAGTAATTTAGGATTTCTTTTGGGTACTTTTTGGACAAGTGCAGACCAGGAATGTCACAAAAGACATGCAGTTTTGGAGTTGCTCTGACCCAGTTCTTCAGCCAAATCCTTATGATTGCTCATTTTTTCTGCTTCCAACACATCAACCTCAGGAAAAAAGTTTCACTCGCTGCCTAATACTGTATATCCCACCCAATTCCAGCCACCTTTGCACTGAGATATTGAAAATGTACTTTTTAGAAAGGGAAAATTGTGATGGCTAGACAACTGGGTCCAAATTCCAAAACAGCAGGTCTTGTGCGATGGTTCCAGGCTGCAGTGGTCAGGACATGCCAAAAGTGATCCAAAGAAGTAAAACCGTTGAACTGGCAGCGTGGTTATGGGTTACCAAGGCTCACTGAAGCACATAAGGAGTGAGATATGGCTTGTGTAGGTCTGTTACAATAGGTGAGCTACTGTAGCTCAAATTGAGGAAAAGGTTCATGCTGGTCCAAAAAGAAAGGTGTCAAAACAGATCAATACTGGTGACAAAGAGGGGACATACTCAATATTAGGTGGGTGGTTATAATATTATGGCTGATAATTGTATCGTTAATGTAACAGTGCTGTTACACTCTGTATCAGCACTAATGGAATGCCTCTTGTCCAAACAAATGAACTGTTGTTTAATTAAAAGTTACTTTTTATTATCCCTTTTAATATAGTACAGTAGATATAACGACAGTTACCAAATATTGATCACTTTACTTTCATTTCTCTCTTGACTTAAATAAGATGCAGCTTGGCATGTTAGTAAGAACCTGGATAGTGCAAAGGCTTCTGTCTTAAAGACTTACTGACCTTTTCAGAGTTATACAGACCCATACACTGGTATAGAGTATAGTACCAAAGCTTGCTCAGGAATGGCAGCAGGCAGGTGTCAGCGCATCTGCACGAACAGTGAGGCGAAGACTTTTGGAAGATGGTCTGGTGTCAAGAAGGGCAGCAAAGAAGCCACTTCTCTCCAAAAAAAACATCCGGGACAGATTGATCTTCTGCAGAAAGTATGGTGAATGGACTGCTGAGGACTGGGGCAAAGTCATATTCTCAGATGAAGCCTCTTTCCGATTGTTTGGGGCATCTGGAAAAAGGCTTGTCCGGAGAAGAAAAGGTGAGCGCTACCATCAGTCCTGTGTCATGCCAACAGTAAAGCATCCTGAGACCATTCATGTGTGGGGTTGCTTCTCATCCAAGGAAGTGGGCTCAATCTTGCCCAAAAACACAGCCATGAATAAAGAATGGTACCAAAGCCACCTCCAACAGCAACTTCTTCCAACCGTCCAACAACAGTTTGGTGAAGAACAATGCATTTTCCAGCACAATGGAGCACCGTGCCATAAGGCAAAAGTTATAACTAAGTGGCTCGGGGACCAAACGTTGAAATTTTGGGTCCATGGCCTGGAAACTCCCCAGATCTTAATCCCATTGAGAACTTGTGGTCAATCCTCAAGAGGCGGGTGGAAAAACAAAACCCCACTAATTCTGACAAACTTCAAGAAGTGATTATGAAAGAATGGGTTGCTATCAGTCAGGATTTGACCCAGAAGTTGATTGAGAGCATACCCAGTTGAATTGCAGAGGTCCTGAAAAAGAAGCGCCAACACTGCAAATACTGACTCTTTGCATAAATGTCATGTAATGAACAGCCTTGGGCCTCTTATTCCCAGTAAAGGGAAAATGTAACTCATACAAAGACATCCTATACGCTAGTGTACTGGCAGCAATTCGTGGAAGGCAGACAGGTGTTTCTCAACGTCGGGTGTCCACATGCTTTCCACCATATAGTTTAATTGATGGAGTTGCTTTTTATAAAAGTAGCTGCTAAAATTGTAGATAAATTGAAGCCTTGAGAAAAGGATGTTACTGTTAGACGACACATGGGGATCGAGTCCTCGCCCATCATACATCAAAGTCCATCATACGTCATTGTCACACTTTTCTTCTATCCGCAACTCTTCCTAAACCATTCATTGGTGTTTGACCAAACCTCTACGGCCTACACTATACACTAGCTATTTCATTTTAAGACGTAGCACGCACAGTGGGCAGGCGACACGTCTACCTTGGAAATTTTTTCTAAGTGAAAATGTAGGTGTTTTTCCACTTGCGTGAGTGGAAATGTTCTGTGATTGTATTCGATATTCATATTATTTTTATAAACGCTGCCAGTAATTGGGGAGCTGACTGCATGAACGTAGATAGGCATGTTGGGCACAGTGAGATCTCTTAGCTCTTAGTAATTATCTAGCTTCATGGTAGATGTCACTTGGTGTTCTTTCGTTAAATACCAACTAAAGATCAGGAGTAAATAATTCATGACTGGCATGTGGAGAAACTGGAATTAAGCTCCGACACATGGAGAGTGGGAATTCAAGTGAGAGAGTGACTAGACTGAGCGAGAGAGAGAGAGAGAGAGAGAGAGAGATGCACCAAATGTCACCGTAGGAGATCAGGAAGGGCTGCGGTCACCTTTAAAGGGCAGCCCCCCTGTTTGTGTTCCTGAAGGCAAAGCAGTCACAGTGTACCTCATGCTCTCTTGTGTGTGCTAATAGAAGTCAAATCCTATAGGATTGGATATGAGATATGAACCCTGTAATTAAAAGCCATACTCTTATTAGATTTTAATAAAAACAAATTGATAGCCAAACCTAAATAAACAGGTTGAACCTAATCTCGGTCTATTGCATCTGTAGCATCTGTGTGATTTCATATGTTATTTTCATTATATAGTAGAATATTTTTTGTATGTTATACATGCATTTATATTTTTAAATATATATAAAAAAACACTCTAAGACTTTGGACACAAGGAGGGGTACACATGGACAGGGTGCCAATCCATCGCAGGGCAATCTATGCTAATTAGCTTAACCTCCATGTCTTTAGACTGTCGGAGGAAACCAAGCACACACACACACACACACACACGGACCTGATGCGGCAATCGAACCCTCGACGTGCAAAGGCCACAGTGCTAACCGCTACCTTACTGTATCACCCAAAAAACTGTTCTTATGCACTTTTAGAAAGTTATTCTGAAAAGTATTCCCATTTATGTAAAGGATTAACTATACAGGATTACAACCTAACTTACAAATACATTTGACGGCAGAATCCATTAAAGCAGTGAATAGCTGTTCTGCCTCACAGCTCAGAGTCCCCGGTTCGGCCCAAAGCTAAAATGTGATGTTCTGTACTTCCTGTCTCATGTTTTTCAGTTTCCTCCCACCTCGTAAAAGCACACTAGTAGGTGGATTGAGATAAATTGCCCCTAGGTGTAAATGCACGTGTGAATGTGTGTGATGGGGCGATGTAATGGATTGGCTTTCTGTCCAGGGATTTATTTCTGCCTTGTACCTAGTTCTCCCAAGATAAGCTCCGGATTCATCATGACCCCGATCAGGATAAAGCTGTTACTGAAAGTGAGTGCGGGTGGTTCTCAAATTGGTGTCCAGGGATCTGTGAAACCACAACTCAGCATTATGGAAGCTGCTTTTTTTTAAACTGTTACTCTGTTTAAACCAAATGTCAAAACAAAAACTCAAAAATAAGTTTTTGACTAAAATTATTGTCACTTGGATCTGGCCAGTGGAAAGTGATGGGCGTTCAAGTCAAACCGGGACTTTTGATTGTGCAGAATAACAGAACATGTTGTAGATGTACATAATTCCCCTGCTACACTAATGCACTTATCCCAGTGTATCACAAGTGCTTGGACATCATCAAGGTATAAAGTTTTCTCAGTACGCCAGAGCCATGATCAGACTGCTTGCTTCCTCCAGGAACTTCTTTAATGGTCCAAACATCTGGAAATGGCTTGGTGAGAGGTCAGGACTATACGGGGGAAGTGGCAATAACTCCCAGCTGAATTCCTGTAATGTGCAAGTGATATTGGTTAATGACTGTGTGAACAGTTCCCATGGACAGATACATCTATTTTCAAGGAACAAATGTTCCACCTGCTGAATATTCATGAGAACAGTGCAGTGGAATCGTCATTCACGGACATATGGATTTTTTTTAAATGTTTGCGCTTTTTTACTACTGTACTTTGGTTGAAGTCTTCTGTAAATGTCAATCAGTTAAAAAAAAAATGTTAAAAGTGAGTCCCGGTCTGACTTGAACGCCCCTCGTATATTACTCTACACATATTATTATAATATTTTTGCAAAAAAGTCTGCGCTAAGGGAGTCATGTGATTTAATATTATTGTCCACTAAATGTTTGATAAACCCCCTGAGTTAACGTGTTCTATGTAGTAAAAGTTTTTCTACTCATTTACTACAGCAGCACAGAGACTTCGATTATAAATAAGTTTTGAGTAAACAGTTTTTTTTTTCAGTTTCCTTCGCAGTACAGAAAAAGGTGTAAAGATTCTTGCCACTGGCAATCGCACCTGCACTAGAGGAATCTCAATCTGTCAGTTTGCACGACACTTATTGTAGTCTGGCATTGTGTGTGTGTGTGTTGTATCGGTGGATTTCATATGTCATAATATCCTGTAATATTGATACGCTTGCGGCGAGTTGTTTTTCTGTGGTGCACTAATGTTGGCAGGTGTCTCTCACCTATAATACCTGACCGAGCAGCAATTCTGTCCCACAAGCCTGAGCGAAAAAAACGAAAGAAAACACATTCAGTGTTTCAGTGGATTTATGTTGTAGTGGCTTCAAGGCATGACCACAAAACCCAGTGGAAAATGCGCCTACATTATTCCGTCAATATCAGTTATTTGACAGAGATCATGTAGGCTGCTACTTGATTTATCGGAGAGGAGCATGCTGTGAGGTGCCGCTGTTAATGGCATGAGAGATTGATTGTTTATCTGAGTAAGCTTGGTTGTGTTCGACAGAGAGAGAGAGAGAGAGAGGGAGTATGTGTGAGAGAGTGAGGTGAAATGCAAGGGAAAAAGGTGGTATTGACTAGTTATGCAATGTTCCTCAGAACTTTCTGAACTGAAATATTCAAACTGTTCTAAGGTTGCATATAACACAAATGAGATCTTTATGTTTCCACAAGATACAGTAACTTATGGATTGAGCAAAAATACAGTACAGTATTTACTGTATTTTGCACACATGTCCAAGCTGTCTACAGTAAATTCTCTTGTGATTAATTAATTCTTTTTATTAGGAGCCAGTGAGTGCATCTAGGTATTGTGTGTCTGGTGTATTTATCTTCTTTTGCACACATTAGAGTAATTATGTAGATTTTCAAAATGCATAAACAGAATTGCATCAGTGGATTCTAAGGCATACATGTCCTCGGGTTATTATTAAAAGGTAATGAAGAATAAGGTAAATGGTATATAACAAGCACCAGCTTATGCAATAAAAGTAAATAGATGGTTGGTGAATGCTCTATTTAAATTTCAACTTGTTTTTTTTTTTTTACAGTAGGTGTAACATGACACCGTTTTGGGACCTAGTTAAAAAACTACTTGGGGAAAAATCATAAGTGTATTATTATTTTTTAATAATTCATAGCTTTGTTAATGTGCATGGAGTGGAGTGTGTGTTCCCTCTGGGTTACCTCTAGGTACTCGGGTTTCCTCCTACAAACATGCAAAACATGCAGTTTACAAATTGCCCTTAGTGTGTGTAAATGAGTGTGTGAGTGAGTGTGTGCTTCTGTGCCATATACAGTCCAGGCTACCTGCAACTCTGTATATGATAAGCAGTATAGAAAGTTTTGTTAATATTACATTTCTTTGAGTATTAATGATGTTGAACTTGTACAAGGTTTAAATGATGAGCAACCCTTTTTGAGGACATACAAATACATTAAATTTAAAAAATTACACCCGAATGACTTGCATATCGATTTGGCATATTGGTGTAAAATGATGTTCAAAGGCATCAAGCGCATTTTTGTTTTTATTCAAATGCAACTGTTTTGGCTTTGTTTTAACATATTTCATTGACTTTTCCCCCATTAATTAGAAGTAGTGATTAGTATCCTGTATGTAGTGATGTCAGGGTTAAGCCAAGTTTCTGTATATTCAATATGAAGATTATTGTCTCTTATTTTATGTTGGATTTCTTATTATAACTGCTGAAGTATTGCAAATATGTCAAAATGCTTGGACTGTTATTTTTAGAAGCTAATAGTAAAACATAGCGATTCAATACATTTTTGGTTGAAATATCTGCTACACAAATGACCTTTTTTTTAAGAAAGCCATTCTACGTGTCCATTGAAAAATGCTAATAAATACATTTATACTTAAAATCCAGTTTTCATGACAACGTTTAGACTTTTATCACGTGTAAATATTAGCTGTACACTGTACACTGCTTTTCTGGTACAAGAGTATAATCCAAACTTTTTGATTTTTGTACATAATGATCTCAGCTTGCATATTTTAACAAGGCAGCACACACTTGCACGATGGCACAGTGGGTAGTGTTACCACTTCACAGATCCAGGTTTGATCCTAAGCTTGTGTGAAGTCTCTTTTCATGTTTTCCATACGTTTCTTCTTCTGGGTTCTCTGGTTTCCTTCCATCTCAAAATAACATGCCAGTAAATTGAACCACTAAGATCAACTTCACCTAGCTGTGAGCGAATGCACATGCATGGTGCCCTGTAATGCACTGGTGTCCCTCTTGCCTCATATTCAATTATCCTGGGATTGGATTCAGACCAGGATAATGTGATTACTGGAAGTGAGTGAATTGGCAAGAACATGACAATTATTTCAATATAAAGATTTTATTATTCAGGGTAAATCTTAAATAATTCACCATGTGTAAAACCATCCATCCATCCATTCGTCTAGGTACCTCTGTAGTCCAACTAGGGACTGTGGAGGCCAGTGATTACCATTGTATTTGTTCCCAATTTACAGCCATGTTAGGACCTCACACACAACATTCACACACACGCATTCACACACTGTGGGAAATTTTGTAAGTCCGATTGTTGGACTGTTGGAGGAAACCGGAGTACCCAAAGGAAACCCACTAAGCACGGGGAGAACATATAAACTCCATGCACACAGACCCGAATCGACCCCGGACGGAGGTGCGAGACGAAAGTGCCTTAAATCATGCTGCCAAAAGCATACAGAGATGCCTTAATGAATTTGATAAGACAGGGGACAATATGCCCTGAAATTTGAACTCAGTGTGCATCTCTCTCTCTCTCTCTCTCTCTCTCTCTCTCGCTCCGTAAATATATATAGCGATGCTCTCCCTCAACAGTGCTGTACTTCTCCAGTGCTGTTTGGAGCTTGCTGTTTTTTTTTCTTTTTCATCTTCGTTTCCAGCGGATTAAAGGATTAGAGTTGCATGCATTATTATTATTATTATTATTATTTCTTTTTGCAACATTTTCAATAATCAGACCTCTGATCTAAATAGCGCGCTGTAAGACGCTGTTCACACTCTGACTAGCAGATTTAGATTAGACAGCCTCAGTGATTTACTGCTTTGGGAAATAATCTAATGTTGCACGAGCCTGCCTCCGACTGGACCGGGGTGATGTGTAGTGATATTTCTCGGTAATGATGCACGTGTTGGTTTGGGTTGATTAAGCGCTCGAGCTGTCGCATGGTGATAACTTGCCTTAAACTTACATGCATATTAGAGTTGCAATAGCAGTCGATTATGTCAGGACGCGGTAAAGCGCGGCGCGGCGCGCGCACATGCTCGCGCAGGGCTCCGAGCTCGCGCTGACGCGCACGGACCGCTTTCTGTCAGTCAGTTCGCCTCCGAGTTTAAACGCTTCGTCTCTAACAGTTCGGTAGCCTTCATGGGGATCCCGGGTGATTTCAGGAGCCTGTGCATGAGCATTGCGCTGTGTTGCTTTACACTGCTGCTCTCCTGGCCGTGTGCGGTTGCAGGGAAGAAGAAGCTGTACATCGGCGCGCTGTTCCCCATGAGCGGAGGCTGGCCGGGGGGACAGGCGTGTCTGCCCGCCGCGCAGATGGCACTGGAGCTCGTCAACAACCGCACTGACATCCTGCCCGACTACGAGCTCGAACTCATCTATTACGACAGCATGGTAAGGAAAGAAAAAAAAAACTTATTGCACTTTTAAACAGCAAAAAAAAATAATGGAAAAAAAAATATATTTATATATGAAAAATAATTCAAGTGTTTATTTGTAATGTGAGACAATAACTCTTTTCACTTTGTTCATCATCACAGCATCACTGCATAACATTCCAGATTTGGGTGACTAACTATGAGTACCATCATTCAAACTAATTCTTTTTTTAATATTAATTTTTTATTTATTTATAGAGATTAGATTGAAAATGCTTGAGAATTCTTTTAAATCTAATCTCTATTTGACTTATTTTACTTTTACTTGTTTTAGTAACCCAATGTAAAGATCTCTCCAATGATGGAAAATTCAAAGCACTTTTGTACTGTAAGTCCCTCTGGATAAGAGCGTCGGCCAAATCCCTAATGTAAATCTAAATGTCTATCTATTACACTTGTGCGATTTCACATTAACTAAAACTGGATGTGACAAACACAAGTAATAGCTTAAAAAACATAACAAACCATGGCTGAAGATCCATGAGGATCCATCCGTCATCCACAGTTTCACAAGGAATAGTGGAGTCTGTTTGTTTCTTCCCAACATGATGCATCCGTCAACTTCTCATTTGCAATCTGTAAGGTTGCAACTGTTGAAGTGTTCTGTATACACACATTTCTAACCTCTAAATGGTTTCATGTACAAACATGGCAATAATAATAATAATAATAATAATAATAATCAGTTAGAATAATTAGAAATAATAAATAATCACACAAGGAATTTTATTCTGGCTGTTTGTGTACAAACCAACATAAACACTGTTAAGGAGACTTAGGGTACGTGGCAGGGTACACCCTGGACAGGGTGCCAATCCATCGCAGGGCACACACACACACACACACGCACACTCATTCACACACTACGGGCAATTTGGGAACACCAATTAGCCTAACCTAAATATCTTTGGACTGTGCGGAAACCGGAGTCCCCAGAAGAAACCCACCAAGCACGGGAAGAACATGCAAAGTGGCCTTGCACCTCCAGGGTCGAGGTTTTGATTCCCATACTGTATCTACATGGAGTTTGCATGTTCTCCACATACATGGTGTGTATCCTTCAGTTATCCTGGAGGTCCAAAGACATGTAGATTTGGCTAATTGGTGTTTCCAAATTGCCAGTAGTGTGTGACTGTGTGTGCATGTGTGCCCTGCAATGGACTGGCACCCTGTCCAGGATATACCCCACCTCATGCTTGAAGTCTCCTGCGATAGACTCTAGGCTTTTATATATAAACTATAAAAATATAATATATGAGTAAATAAATGAACGAATAGTAATATAATAACAATAATAATAGCTTTCTTTCGTCTACTCTCGTCAAGGGGTTGCCACAGCGAACCCTCTGATCCGTACAAAACTTTGGCACAGGTTTACGCCGGATGACATTCCTGACGCAACCCTCACATTATATCCAGGCTTTAATGGATTGCAATAAATAGATTATTGCAGACTTTAAATCCCTGCCCTTCCAGTGACACTGGAATAAATTTATTAGTTGAATAATTAAGAAATCAAACACAGCATGTTGTGCTGTTATGGGAAGATAATTAACAGTAGTGTGGTATTATGCTTCAGTTGATCCAGGAGTGTTATCTTATGCTGCAGCCACTTTGCCAGCCGTTAAATTTTTTATTAATTTAAAATTGAAGCATTTTACATTTTATCGGGTGTGCGGAGTGTCAAGACAAATTAGTCCCTACTGTTCCTTTCCCTCTTCAGTCTCTCTTTTTTCTCTGCCTTAATACAAAGGACAAAAAAAAAAAAACATAGTCTGTGGAAATGGAAAAGCTTAAAGTTCTTTTGTGTTAAAGTCTCTCCCGGTGTTGGAAAAGTTGAAACCGACACCCAAGACTCTATCGATAGATATTAAATAAACATCCATACAAAAGCCACAATATATTTGAGATAATAGTTTTGTTAGGAATAGGAACACATTAAAACTATAGTGTTAAAACAAATACAATAATATAAACCTGTGGTCTGAATTTCAGCTTTATTCTCAGAGCTGCTTTTATAGAAAATGAATCAGAATTGAGAATGCAACTGCGCCGTGTAATAACACTGGGTAATTTTATTCATATTCCTTTAGGAGTTTATTACAATTATCTTTCTTTATGATAAAGATGCTAGGTAATATCAAGCAGACCCTCTTTTGAATAAAAAACCTTCAGCTACTATTAGGGTACGAAAGCTTCAATATATATATATATATATACAAACATTTTGATTAAACCATGGGCATCTGCTGGATATATTTTTTATTTAAATGAGTGAAAACTGCTCTTGTACTGTAGTTGTATGAGTCTCAGCTGATCGTGCTGTGGAAGAAGAAAAAGCAAAACATGAAACCAGAAAAAAAAAACACTTGAGTAAGCGTAATATTAAAATAAGAATCGTTCACTGTGAACTTTAGAGAACAGGTATATTAATATCGCTTAAGGTCAGTAAACAGAGAGGGAGCTGTTTTGGAGTGGGATTGCAGCAGGTCTGAGTTTGGTGGAGAGCACTCTGCACTGGAATCACTCTCAGCGGTGAAGAGCGAGGAAAAGGGAAGGAAAGTTGGCATGGCAACAGGCACCAATGAAAGCGCTATGCACGCTGAAGTGCATTTTTGTAAATCTTACATCAATAATATGAAGAAATACTTTTGTAGATTAGTGTGTGGTGAGAGGTGAAAACCTAGTGCGTTTGTATTTCAGACAAATAGGAATACTGAGCTCTAAATTCTGGAAGAAGGACTTGAAGATTCTTTCATTTACATTTACACACTGCACTGACTTTACTGACGTACAAGTGAGATGGAATACAATCCAAGCGTGGAGCTGAAGAGCTGGGGCATAAAAGTCTTGTTTAAGGGTCCAACTGTGGCTTTTGAAGAGGCATGGATTTAAATGTATAACTTTCCATGCTCAAGCATGATACTTTATCCGCTATGTGAGTATTGTTCTCTTATGAAACGTGCTTATAAAACTTATGATGAATACAGTATAAACTTTGCAAATGAAGCATTGATTAAGTATATTCTAAATATATATATTTCATAACTAGTATAGTATATCCAGTGTGCATATACAAACAAAAAACTTAAGCTAAAAATATTCCAAGGTTTTTTGGCCATGTTCAATTTTTGGGCTTGTACTTTTCCCCTAATGTGAGCTTATATAAGAAAATACCCACCACTGATTTGTTGCTCAGCCCTGCTGGTCTTTGGTGGGGTGTGGCTAAACATGGGGCTCATTTACATAGACACTGAAACAGTTTGTTTGGAAGTGGAATGAAACAGAGAACACGTATGAGATATGAAAAAAAAAGCATCATCTGAGAGGTGTGTCAGCTAGGGCATTAATACACGCACTTCCAGTGACATCTGTGACCTGTGCTAACTCTTTACATTTCACATGTAAATAGAACTTATCCTGAATCTAAAAGAAGAAAATATAACCACAGAAATGAATGCTCAAATAGACAACCTCTGAATTTGCAGCACTAGTATTCGCATTTCTTGTGAACATTTTATAATGCATCAGAACTGATGTTGTTAAATGCTTTGCTTCTTAAGTGCAGTGGTTGTTCCAGGCCGATTCTGATAGTCGAGTGGTCTGGTTCTATTCAATCTTCTGTTGGTAGTTTTAAAACCATCTTGGGATTGAAGTAAAAAACTACATAAAAATACTTCTTGTAGAAGGAAAAGGATGTATGACATCCGGGCCACACTGCATTTAAAATGCACTTTTATGGAATTAGAAAAAAAGAGATTACTGTAATATACACTAAATTAGCTCAGATATGTCAAAAGCTGGCAGTATACACAGCCAGAGACAAAGATAATTACCCAACTTATACCTGCGAGCAAAATTAAACTTGCTGCATTGCATGAAAGGATGTGATGTGTTTTTTTGTGATCACTGTCATGCAGTATGTTTAATTCTAAGGCATGTTCTAATCTCTAATGCCTTTTTCAACTCCTCCTTTAGTTCACTAAGGTGTCAGTGTTCACAGTTAGACAAGTCTGCATGCTCAAGTCAGGGCAGTGGTTATAAAAACATTTTTCATAACTTTTCGAACTTGAAGCTCCAGAATGCTTTTTCCCTGTGACATTTTAATTCACATGGGTATTATATGATTTGTGTCTTTCCTTGAGAGACTCAAGTAACTGCATACTCGAACAAGATTATAATCGAAATAGCTTTTGGTGCCGGAATAATAATTACAAAACAAAACTTTTGATTTGGGTTTGCTTTTAATTATTCTTCAAAGGACCCAGGATACGTGAGTTGATTTGCTTAATCCTTTTCAAACAAGTAATTGTCATGCATATCCATATTTCCACAGAGAATTACTGTTTCTAAACTGTTAATTTAATATGACATTTGATTAGTGCTGATCAATGCCTTGGATCATGAGCTTAAAAATCTGAAAGTAAAAATTGTGTCTCATCCTTAACAATAGATTATGCCTCTTGAACTTTCTATTCTGTACTCCAAACATTTAATTAAAACATTGAAACAGATTGTTTAGTCTCTTTAAACCATGCTATAGGCTGCTGGCAATGAGAAATTATAATTTGTTTCAACTGGTTTTAAACCAGTCTTTAACCTCTTTTAAAAACATTGCATATGTAAATTGTTTTCTTTGTTGCTTAAATTAAAACTCATTTAGATTTGGGCTACTGGTAAAATATTTCTCACTACATTTATTTCACACCTTCAATGCTTCATATTTACACTGATCAACCATAACATTACCAACTCTTACGGTGGAAGTGAAGGACATTTTGTGTATATCTATATACACTGTCCGGCCAAAACAAAGACACAAGCTCTAATATTATGTTGGACCTGCTTTGCTTTGATGACAGCACGCATTTGCTCTGGCATCGTTTTAATAAGTCCATGCAATGTCACAACATTTATTTTGGTCCAAAGTCACATAATTTTTTTTCCCAAGATCTTGTATTGATGATGGGAGAATCAGACCTCTACAAAAAGGCTTTTCCAGCACATCCCAAATATTCTCAATGGAGTTAAGGTTTCTTGCTCCCTGAACAACTCTTTCACATTTTGAGCTTGATCAACCCTGTTATAGTCATATTGGGATATGCATGTGGCATTATGGGAAAAAATCAGTTGATGGAAAAACCTGGTCATTTAGTATATTCAGCTTATTTGTGGCGGCATAAAATGTTGCTGAATGTAGACCTGACCCACAGAACCAACTGCATATTCTAACACAGCCCCCACAGGCTTGTACTGTAGTAACTAGGCATGGTGGGTGCATCACTCTGGAACAGGGTAAATGTTGACCTGTCAGAGGTCATACTGTAACCTTTTTCTAATGCCTCACAATTTATTCTAGCAAAATGAAGCCTTTTTCCCAATTAGCTTCACTGATAAGTGGTTTTGTCGCAGGTTACACAGCTGTTTTGTTGCAATCCGTTAAGTATTCTTCACATTGCATGAGTGGAAATGCTCTTACTGTTAATATTAAACAGAGTTGAGTGTTTTTCAACAATTTGATTTCCCAAAACATTGAAGATCATGAACGTTTAAGAACGTTTAAGATTATGATCATGATCAGTCAATTTTTTTTTTTCATCTACACTTCCTCGAAGATGATGATAATGATTTAATAATCCGTTGGACAGTTTTCATATAAATTTAAGTTTTCACAATTTCCTTAGTTGTTTTCTTTGCTTGATGTATGCAAAAATTTTGACCTTTCTGAAAAAGGCCACAGTTAGGGTTAAATAACATGTAATTATCCAATTGAAGATAATAGGCTAAGCTATTTGCTTAGGTAAATCTAGGTGGTGACTTTTTTTTTTTCCTTTGGCCTGGCAGTGTATTTATGGTTCTGCTCTTGATGCCACTTGTCTAAACCAGATCTCTCTATGAAAAAAAAACTTTACATCTTATATCTGTTTGAGATGCATTCAAGCATTTATCCCAAATAAGGATATTGATCCCAATCCCTAAATTAGAAGATTAAATTATGTCTGTTTATTTATTTATTTTTTATTTAAGAACTTGAGTATACAGATTAAATATTTAATATGCATTAACAATATGATTGAACAATATATATGAATGTATTATTAATAAACAAATATAAACAAAAATAAATCCTGTGCATCATAAGGTGCAGTAAATGATTTAGAAAGGTTTACAATTGAGTTTTTTTTTTGACTGAATGTGTCTCTCTCTTTCTTTCTCTCTTCCTCCCTTCTCTTCCTTCTCCCCTAGACTGCTGTCAAATCTCACACTTTGATCAATTATTAACTGGGATAAAGGGAGACAGGGGTATAGGTAGAGTGAGAGAAAAGACAGACAGAGGTGCTTCTCAGCTTCTTTGTGTTTTAATTGGCAGCTGTTGTTCCCAGATTGCCTTGGGTAGCATTACCATATCTAAATACATGCTTTATTCATACACATCAGTGTTTCCTGCTAAGTATCAAAGTGCTGAAATAACAACCCAGTACTTGAAGCTGACAGCAGAGACACAATAAATGCATGCATAATACATGTTGAGAAACTCTTACTCCAAACTGTAATATCTGGAAAAAACAAGTGGGCTCTAAATAATGCCAGCTTGGACCAGTGTGTGGATCGTTTAGGAACTCAAAGCTGCAATGCCGTAATAAATGAGTTTTTTTGGAAAGTTTTTTGTACATAGTTAAATAGGGTTATTTAGGAAATGGTTGACGCTCCATGGACGTGTAAGTCCTGGTTCATGTTCAGTACATGGTTTAACTGTTGGAAATAAACCTGTGACGTAAGGTTATATTTATAGTCAGCCTATGCAACTTTATTTAGATCACTTGAAAAGCTGTTTAACATTAATTACCCCGTCATTGTTAGACTTAACTAATACTTGTCATTACCTCGCAGTATACTGTAAATAGGTGGTGCCATGTAACAATGGCAAGGTTGGGGCCAGTACCCTGTTATTTCCTGCTCGCTTTGTTGACCGTGATTGGGTGCTCGATAGAAAGCCTGCTCCACATAGAATTAGCAGGTGGAGGGGAAAGATTGTTTCCCTTTTTTTTTTTTTTTTTGCCAACCAGTAATGCTACTGTACAAAAATTAGGACTGCTACTAAAACCATAATAATCGGGATGTAATATAATTTAAATATAGACATTAGGGGCTAACATCATCCCATAAAACTCTACTGATATTGAATCCGAAATTCGAATCATTTTCTGATCAGATCCGCTGCGGCGTTTCATGCAGCACATATGTGTGATGTTGATTGACACGATATACATCTTGCATGAGATGACACTCAGGGAACGCCAAACACATTGATGTCACATCTCTGATGTTTTGCAACACTTGGCAGGAGAAGCAAGTGGAGGAGTCGGCTCAATTCATGTGAGGATGAAATTGGATCAGTATCACTTATATACAGTACAGTACAGAGAGCTCTGATATCAGAATCATATTGGAAATGGGAACGGTGGAATTTGGTGTGATCAGGGAAATAAAGGACCAAATATTAATAATTGAATAATTGAATGTTGTTTCATGGAATTATTAGAAACAGGATATAAAATCTCCGACAGAAATACAGAAAGGCAAAGTAACTAAATTCTACGTTGAACCCTGTGAACCATGATCTTTAATCACTATGTCATACCAATGTGTAATAGTACATTATTTGTTGTGAGTCAGAGCCACTGTTCAGCCCTTGAGTCAAATCCTTAAGGGCTCCTTTATTCTTTTTCATGAACAGACTACTGAAGTCTTGTAAAAGGAAGCGCAGAAAAGCACTTTTGGGGGAAGTTGTTCTGAAAAGTCATTTTCGGAAAATGAAACCTAGCTTGCTATGAAGCAATTGGGGCCAGTGGTGGCTCAGTGTGTTAAGACTCTGAGTTAGCTCCGCCAGGTTGCTGCTGTTGGAACAATGCAGGAAAAAATTTTTATTTACCTGCAACAGGCTACAAAATGCCAAAAGATAACATTTTAATGTGTGTGTATGTGGCTTAACGCATAGTGAAACATTCCTCTGGAACTGGTCAGGTGCAGGGACTACACTGGAAATGAGAGCCAAACAAATCCTTCAGGAGGCCTGGAGAACTCTTTCTCGAGACTACATTAAAAAATACAAGAAGGTCTGACTCCTTGGAAGTAAAATATGAAGGAATGAGGGACGGCCCCAGCACAGTATTGTATGCAAATCCAAATGACATGTATGCACGTTCCAGCTTTTGAAAGACTTTGCGTGAAAGTGTGTAATAATTTTAGTTTAGTTTAATAAACTTTGCAGGCCAGCACAGTTTGCCTTTATTAGACAACCCATTTTCAAATGTATTAAAAACATAGTGTGTAATCACTAAACTGGGCTCGACTCCAGGCGTACAGGAAGTCATCTTGACCACAAACTGAACAGTATGTAAGTGAGCTGTGACCACATTTAGTTTAAACTCGCTATAACCACTAAAACCCCCTCCTCTGTAACTTTTTTATATGAATGGTATTATGCAAATGTTTACAAATTTGTAATGAATTACAAAGGGGTTTTGCATTACCTGGTGTTTACACTGTGTCTCTGTTTCTGTCTCAGTGTGACCCGGGGGAAGCCACGAAGCTCCTGTACGACCTCCTTTACACCGAGCCAATAAAAATCGTCCTGATGCCAGGATGCAGCTCTGTTTCTACACTGGTGGCTGAAGCAGCTCGCATGTGGAACCTCATAGTGGTGTGTTTCTCTTCGCAAGCTCTGTTGTTCCAAACCCATGCTAAGCCTCATGTAAAAATAGCTTCGACTTTAAGCTCATGTAAGCTACGTCTTATATTTCTGTTAGTTAGTGGTGGACACATGGAAAAGGTTCATTTCTTACTTCCATCACTCTGTGGAGGGGGGTGGGGGTGGGGGTGGGGGAGGGATCATGGAGAGAACAACCAGAGAAAGTTGAAGACTGAATTGAAGAGCATGTAGGAAAGAAGGAGAATCTGTCACAAACCGGGGAAGGAGATTAACTTAAAATTAATTGCTTTCTGAGTTTGGAATTAGTAAGTCATTTTCATGCAATTTGCTTAAATCTGCTTTGGTGGTGCATCATAGAAATATGCCATGACGTTTCTCATTGATGCCTCACATCCTTGCAGATTTTCAAGACGCCACATATACATTACATTACTGCAGATTTCTCCTGAGTGAATTAGTTTGTCACATTTTTATCAGCAAAAGTTAAGCCGAGGCAACACGCAAGCAAGTCATCCGAGGCATCCAGGTGACAGCGCCGTCTCAGCTTCTCTGCTTGCTGATACGTCCGTTGACTTTTCAAATTCTTTAACTCGGTTACAGTTTCGCATGGAATATAATTAACGTCAAACCGGCATGCTGCGGTGAGCGAGTACCAGTGTACAGTACGCTAAGCAATGAAGTCACGCAGTGAATTATTTATTAAGGCATTAGGTTCAATGAGATAGTCGCGTTTTTATCAATGGAAGATTGGCCCATGCATTATTCAGAGAGTAGATGAGCCAGAGCTGTAGTTTTTGAAACAGTGACAGCACAGTGTCTCGCTTTTTCTGCTGCTGATACATTGACTTTTAAAACTCACAACTCAGTTACAGTTCCCCATGGAATATAATTAACGTCAAATCCGCGTCCTGTGTCTAGTGTGTAGACATACGATGAATTATTTATTAATGCATGAGAAAACATCTGGTCACACCGGGTTGACATTAATCTACTCTTACAATTTGTTGAAAGAGCGCTGCCTCACAGTTTCTGGGTAGCTGAATTGATCCTGGGTTACCATTTGTGTGGTTTTCCTCCATGACCATGTAGGCACAATAACTTTGCTAAATTGCCAATAGGTATAAATGATCGTACTGCATGGGCTATAACAGGAAATCGCCTGCCTTGTGTCCAATATTTTCAGGATAGGCTTCTGATTCGCTGTGACCCAGCCCAGGATACTGAAGAGGAAAATGGCTGTAACTGTGCAGTCCTGTGCAGTGCTCTAACCAGTGTATTTTTTTATGATTGTACAGTTCTCCTATGGCTCCAGCTCCCCAGCGCTGTCCAACAGGCAACGTTTCCCGACATTTTTCCGCACACATCCTTCCGCGACTCTGCATAACCCTACCCGCGTGCACCTGTTCGAGAAGTGGAATTGGAACAAGATTGCCACTATCCAGCAGACAACAGAAGTCTTCACTTCGGTCAGTTTCCAAAAACAGTTCACTTTAAAAGATTTTTTACCTATAAAAGTATGTGTATATACTGTATATATTACTAACGTAACTCTGACTTCTGGATTAATCAATTAGAGCCAACATATTAGTTATGTAAAACAAATCTATAAAAAATATCTTGAATATTGTCAAATCTATTTATCTTTTTTTCACAAGTCAATCCGAGACTTGTGATAAAATTTCTAATGAATAAAGGCATAAAGCTGATTGACATTTACAGAAGACTTTAAACACAGTATTGTGACTCTCGCAGTGAAACCTTTGAATGGTAGAAACTTTTTTATATTTAAATGTTTGCATTGTATTAGTCGAAAATTTAGCTAGTTTCATTGTTTTAGCTTATTTCAAATAAGACAAGCAAAACTAGAATAGATTAAGGATGAAGAATGTTTGTAAGAGAAAAATATACTGGCATGAAGTCAGCGGGTTAATTACAACACATGCATCATGAGTAGAGTGGACAAATTCTAAATTTGTCTAATTCACAGAGCAATTTGAACCCTTAAAGTTTTTTTCCCCAAAAAAGCGCAGTTAATAATATGTTTTAAAGAAATTTCCTAGTACAAAGATAAGTGTGCATTCAGTATGTTCATACCATGTTGTTCAGTTATTTGCTGAAATTACCAAAAAGATGGCAAATATTGTGAATTTATATCATAACACCTGCCATATTTTATAATTTTTCTCAACGGTATAATAGTAATACATTAAAACCCCATAAATATTAACACTACCGTAACATTGATTATCAATTATATATCAGGAAACTGGTGAAGGGATAAAGGCTCAATGCTTGTGAAGAGCAAAGGCCAGAATGTCAGGTCCGATCCCACAGAAGCTCTCAATGTAAAAAAACAAAAAAAGTCAATTTTTGGCCATGATAGAAAGGTGCCAGAACATTCTGTGCCCAAGGTCACCAACCCAGCTTCCAAACTCCCCAAGTCCACAAAAGTCAACATCCTGGTGCCATACACCACCCATATTCCCAGGGGTCTTGTGGGGTCATGTCCCGAGGGGCCAGAGCTTCCCAGGTGGCACATGGGGAATCCACACAATACTGGCCATGAAGTTTTGCATTGTTATGGCTGATTCGTATGTGTAGCACATTTAAAAGTGTATAAAGTTGCTAAGGAAACTGACTTTAGATCTGGAATGCTTGTTTGTGATTGGATATGCCTTCTGTCAGTAATGTTGTAGACACTTTACTTTCTGGGCCAGAGGAATGTCTTAAACATGTGCAATTGGAATTATTAAAATGATAAAAATTTATATGTGTAAGAAATCTGGATTTGCCAAAAGAAAACAAAAAAATTACAATAAAAAGAAGTTAGCTTTATGCTAGGTTGCTAGCTAGCAACATTACCTAAATATAGCAAGAATATCATAGCTTAAATAATGATATTTATGGACAGCATTGATGCTTGCGTGTGTTTTTACAGAAGGTTTTATTAACAGAGCGAAAACACAAAGCAAAAGTCGTAAATTGCAGTAGACAATGTTAAAACACGTATCACTTGATGCAAGATACTAATCAACTGTACCATCTAGTAGGCAAACAGTAATCAACAGGGAATACAAAGATTATTTAAAGAGAAACACAGCTGCTTAGAAATGTAAGACTATGCCGTGATCAAATATATTGTATCTTTATTCTACACTTTTAGGAAGTAACCCAGAAGCAGTGAGCTAATAAACTCCTTATTGGCCAGTTAGTGTACGAGGTGGCATCAAGTCATTTCGAGACAGTTTTGCAATACACCAAAAGATGGCAGCACAAGGTTGCACACACAGTCACAGGGAGCATCGACCTTCATAAGTCAGTGTGCCAAAAGACATCGTCCTGTGTACATCGCTAAGAAGCTGATGTTATTCTGACCACGTTAGCCGTCTTTTTTATGGACAGCAAGTTAAAAGTAAAAACAAATGTGAAATTCCGTTTGAAACTAAAGAGAAGTTTAACAGGATTCAGCAAGTTTACTGCAAAGCTGCAGTAAACTTGCTGTCGTTGGAGGTGTTTTGAGTGGCATGCACTTTTCAACATAGGAAGAACATCACTGGAGGACGAAGAAAGATCAGGAAGACCTTCACCGTGCTCAAACTCTGAAAATGTTGGAACCATTTGGCAAGTTTGCCCATGATGATCGTCAAAGAACGATTGGTCAGCGTGTCATAAAGAACAGTCCAGGCTATCCTTACGTGTGATTTCAACATGCGCGGTGTTGCTGCCAAGTTCGTCCCCAGGCTGCTGACCCAGGAGCTAAAGTCTGCCAAGAACTCAGTCAGCATGCCGTGGATGACTTGTCCTTTTTGTCGAGGATCATTACCAGTGATGAAACTTGTCTGTATGGGTATGACTATGAGACGAAGCAACAGTCTCACGGTGAAGAGCCCATCATCTTCACGACTGAAAAAGCCGAGGCAGGTCTGCAGCTTGACCAAGTGCCTGCTCATTGTCCTTTAAGACATTTGCGGCATTGTGCATGGAGAATTCTAGAAAGGCAAATTCTACTGCCAGATTTTAAGGCATCCAAAGTGAAAAAATGGAGCTTGTAAAACAGAGCTAATCTCGAAAGCTTTTGATACTCCTTCGTACTGTCCTGTGCCAATTATTTCACTAATGTAACACAAATACTGTACATGTTTAAACAATTATTTATCTAGTTAAGTGCGTACTCTTGTACTCAAGTAGGTATTGTTTAGCAGAGTTTCAAATTCAAATTTAAATTCAAATTTTATTTGTCACATACACAGTCATACACAGTACAAAATGTAGTGAAATGCTTACACGACCGCCATTGACCTTAAAAAGAGAATTAAAGCTTATAATAGTAATAAATATGAATAAAAGAAATACGATAGAAAATTTAAATAAAAAAATAAAATAAATAAAATAAAATTTAACTAGGAAAAATAGAACTAAAAATAGAAATAGAAATATTTCTATTTTTAGTTCTATTAAGAGAGTTTGGTCTCTGGTTTGTCGATAAGAGAAGACAATGCTAGTGACCAGAATTTAAACAGCCTACTTAAGTTGCTTGTCGTCCAAGCCGTGATTGATTAAAAGCAAAGTGAACAGTAGGCTGGACAGATCTGTTCGCTACAGAAACAGGGTAACTGATTTGTCCACCCCTGAGTTTAAGAAAAAAAGCCTGTAGCACTCTGTTTCTATTTTGAAGAGCGTGCAAAGGCCACAGGGCTGATGAAGGTTCATTCGTCAGAATGCTGGTCATGAATATTACCTAAATCATATTTTTTTTTCCAGCACTGGTCAAACTCTCCCATTTCTCTTCTTCTTATACAGTAATTATTTTTTAATAATTTCCCTTTTTATAGTCTTTATCGCTTACACTAGGTCATTCATGCTTCTTCATGCGGTTAGCTTTTCTTGCTTATCTTTTTTTTTTCCACTTTCAGCACCTTTTCCACTGTATCCTGCTCCTTTTGTACTGTAGATTTCTCTCCACCTTTGATGCCCTCATCACTAGACATCCCAGGCTGCTGAGTTTATCGAAAACTTCTATAGCTCTTTACTCACCATCCTCTCTCCATCCCTGTTCTCTCTCTCTCTCTCTCTCTCTCTCTCTCTCTCTCAGACATTGGATGATCTGGAACAGAGGGTGAAAGAAGCTGGTATAGAGATAAGCGTGAGACAAAGTTTCCTCACTGATCCCGCCGTGGCTGTCAAGAACTTGAAGGTACTTTGATGAAAAATTTATCAGGCTTCACTTTCTCACGGTGTGCCATGTGGTTAGCCAGCCTGAAGATGATGATGGACCACATGAAAACATTATGTGAAATAAATCAACACTCCCAGGACCTCAGATTAAGTGACAGCTCACATGTCATATCTATGGTCCAGGGCTAAACTGACAGGAGATGATGAACACACAGCCTTTTTATTGCTGCACTGATATTACATAAGAGCCCCATAAGATTTACACTCCCTCCCATCAAGGTGCAAGCATGCTTCCCTTTTCAACAGCATTGTAAGTGCAAAGCGAAGTGTGTTAAGGACTAAGGAGAAGATGTAACAGGACCATAATACTTTCTGATGTAATGGAAATTTGCAGGGTGTAAAAATAATTTGAATTTATGTAATATTTTAAATGCACACAGTGCATTTAAGCTATAATCCTGACTGTACAGTATGAGTTGTTTTGTCCATTTTTCCTTAAAAGACTTTTTCTTGTTTTATTATCCAGCGTCAAGATGCCAGGATCATTGTTGGCCTTTTCTATGAGACGGAAGCAAGAAAAGTCTTTTGTGAGGCAAGTTATGACGATTGATATTCATGAATATTATGAATTATGTATATATCATACATTAGCTGTTAATATAGAAATAAAAAATAAGTAGGAAAATCTCAGTATAAACTTATGATGTGTCTTTTCTGGAACCTCCTTACCAATCATAAATATGTTTATACCACATGCTATATGGTACATTAGTGCCATATGGTATACAGAATACTAAAGTGCGTATCGTACCATTCACACATAATGGCATATAACACTATTTTCAACTTGTGCATATTTCTCATACTGCTGATTGACAGTTAGTATACTTAACGATTGTTAGAACGCCTGGGATACATATAGTCAAACGTCCCAGTGCTGTTATGCTCTACAGTATATCACCACTCATGGGATGCCTCTCGTCCAATCAGATTACTTGGTTGAAATTAACAATTGTATAATAAATGTAATCTGTGTAGTTTTATTCAAGGGCACGACTGTAATTCTAGTATTACGCTTCTCTGCAGAAACACAGTCGTCGCACATTGATAAGGTTTGTTAGTCATTGTTATTACCTTTCTCTGTCTCTGGCAGGTCTATAAGGAGAAACTCTATGGAAAGAAGTATGTCTGGTTTCTCATTGGCTGGTACGCAGACAACTGGTTTAAAATCAAAGACCCAGCCATTAACTGCACTATGGAGCAGATGACGGAGGCTGTGGAGGGACATGTTACTACAGAGATAGTCATGCTGAACCCTGAGATTGTCCGTGGTGCCTCCAATCTGGTAAGTGAAATATAATTATATGTATTTTGATTCTAATACTGTTATATGTAGGCTTAAGAGGGTGCCGTTCAGCCAGATATAAAGAAATTCAACAAGTCTGGGAATTGAAACACTTTTAAATAAATGAGAATAAAACTTGATTTACTTTACGTTGAATGCAGCCTGATTATAAATGTAAAGGCCAAGTCTATTAAACTCCCAAGCACTTCTTTCTTCTCAGCACTTCAGCGCCTCAGTTGAAATATACCTTTAAGTAACCCTAGTTCTAAGCTTCTAAATAATGCACTATTGCTCTAAAAAAAACAATTTTTATGGTATCTATTCAGACTTCCCAGGAGTTTCTGGCTCAGCTCATGTCTCGTCTTGGTGGGAAGAACCCTGAGGAGACTGGGGGTTTTCAGGAGGCTCCCTTGGCATATGATGCAGTCTGGGCTCTTGCTTTGGCTCTTAATAAGACTGTTGCACCGCTACGAGCGAAAGGAAAAAGACTGGAGGACTTTAATTACAACAACAAGGACATCACAGCGGAAATATATCGTGCTCTTAATACCAGCTCGTTCGAAGGAGTATCAGTGAGTAACACATGCATGTTAGTGGTAGGAATTAAAACGAGAGCTAAGCAATAAGATCAATTTAGTTTCAAACTTAACAATGAAATGGTGGATAATTCCTCATTGGAATATGTGAGCCAATGTAATGTCAGGCCTAGTGCAATAATTGAAATATTTTGAACATAAATAAATACAGGAGGACATTTTTATAGATGTACTGTACATTCTTTTCACTTATAAATGCCCATATTTGTGTCTTTCTCAGGGCCACGTAGTCTTCGATGCCCAGGGATCTAGAATGGCTTGGACACTCATAGAACAACTTCAAGGTATTATTTTCTCATCAGTTTTTTTTTTTTTTTTTTTTTTACATCAAATTAACCCTTAGGGCTTTAATAAAAAAAATAATAAAATAAATACATTTTCATAAAGCTGAAATAGAATTTCTAAAAATTTCTAGGCTTTTTTTTATTACATTGCATCAGCTTACAGCATGTCTCCTTATTTCCATAATTATCTATTGTTTTCAAAAGCACTGACTTAGGATTTAAGCCTCATTATTTTTGTAAATGACTATTTTGTAAATGAATGTTTTGCTAATGATGAGTTAATCTCTTTTCCTTCTAAAGTCTACTTATAGAATAACTTTATTTCATGCCATCAACAATCGCTAATAGGATGACTTTTTAGTATAATAGTCAATAGTCAATAGCTAATAGTCAACTTGACTGTTTTTTTTTTTTTATGTCCTTTGAGAACTCTTTATCATGCTTCACTGTTTAATTTTGTAGGTGGGAGTTACAAGAAGATTGGATACTACGACAGCACAAATCGCAATCTTTCGTGGTACGGAAATGACAAGTGGATAGGTGAGACAGATTGATTCTTTTCATATCCGTCTGGACAGCTGTCGCCAGCTTTGTCCATTTCTATCAGACGTCCTGTCTGTCCTATTATATTTGTCATTATTGTAGATTACATCTATTGATTTTTTTTTTTGACAAAGCGCTGTTTCATTGTTTAATATGTCACTAGATCAGAACTGCTCTTTGTTCTGGCTGTGGTTTTAAACGCTGGAGAAAACTGAAACGCTGGAGATGAAATCTATGTGAGCTGTTGATGAACTCTGCAAGGAATTGACATTGTAGTTTTAAAATCAATATTAAATATTACTGAGACACGGTTTTGTAGCTGATACGAGAATTATAGCTTCACCTGAGCTCTGCTTGGCCAAATCAGCATCAATCACAAGTGTTTTGCTTTAAAGGAGAATAAGGTTCTTAATATATATAAAGACTATTTTTATATAAACAATATATAGTCCAAACTAAACATAGAGAAGTTCCTAATAAGATTTTTAGTACCAGGTAAGGGGAAACCAGAAGGGGGAAAATGGACTTTAATAAAATAACTAAACATTCATAAAAAATGTTATCGTTGTCTCTACCGCTTAATCCTGTATACAGGGTCGCGGGGGGCTCTAGCATATCCCAGGAGACTTAGGGCACAAGGCGGGAACACCCTGGACTGGTTGCCAATCCATCACAGGGCAAACACATTGACACACTCACACTCATTCACATACTACGAGCGATTTGGGAACACCAATTAGCCTAATCTGCATGTCTTTGGACTATGAGAGGATAGTGGAGTAGATGGAGGAAACCCACCAAGCACAGGGAGAACATGCAAACTTCATGCATGCAGACTCGGAAGTGGGAACAAAACCTGGACCCTGGAGGACAAGCCCACAGCGTTAACCACTAAGCCACCATGCTAGTATTTATCATTTGGATTTGGACATTACGTTAACAAACTACACACATATTTGTGTTACATTTATAATATAATTATACATATAATTCCGACGTAAATGCCATGACCAGATTGTCAGTAAACTACTACCATGGTAAAATGCCCAATTACTGAATATTAAATAAGGATTAAACCTTAATAACATTCCAGACTGTCGAAAGCTGACTTAAATGGCGTGTATTTGGGATCAGGGGCGGACAGGCCATCGGGAGCACCGGGACATTTCCCGGTGGCCTGACGGTCGTTCTGGCCTGCCGGCTGCCGCTGTGCAGACGATCAGCCTGGCATGTGATAGGCTGGTGTATACCTACGAATTAATTGACGGATCTCTCAATCTACGAATCAGGCAATGGAAAGGGAGGGAAAGATTAGAAGATCGGGAGGGAAAATTACACTCCCACATCACATGACCCAACGTCAGCGACGCACTGCTTAATATCTGGCCATATCCAGAGACAGGGTATATCTGACTAAATCGTTCAAAAAATGGAGCGTAAACACAAAGGAGGAGCAGAGAGTCAGCGTAAAAAAAAAAAAAAAGCCCTGGCCGCAGACGCAGCATGCTGCTGCAAAATCCCAGCCATGTTCGCCAGTAAGGGAACAGGTCGGTCAAGATTACATCTACATTATATTTATAATAATTTGGCAGACGAACACTTTCATCCAAATCACTTACGTAGATCATCACAATCGATAAAACTAAACCAACAAACGAGCAACAATATGTAAGTGCTGCTGTGCTGTGTCAAGTCTCGTTTCGTCTGAAAAGGTGATGAAGGAAGCAGCAGTAGCACTAGTGCTGTAAATGCTCCTGCTGTTGAGCTAGAGGTGGTGGACAGTTCAGCGTTTGAGTCAGAGCAGGGACCTTCAGGTAAAGTTAAAGATAAGCAAAACTAAACATGCAGGCAGCAGGCTATACTTTTTAAACAACATGTGCTTTTTTATGGTTTATAAGATCAGTAGTAGGACTGTGATTTTGGGGACATACAACTGATGGCTGCACAATTATAAGTACAGATTATTGAACACGCTTATTTCATATTGCAGAGCAACTACATGTGCAGAGTGAGAGAGAGAAGGATTCAGGGAAAGATTAAGGAGACAGTGAAAGCCTTTATATCTCTTTTGATTATTTTGCCTGTCCACAGTCTAAGGATTTAGATTTTTTTTTAAGTATCACCCAATTCAAACGCCTACTGGTGTACTAGTAGTGCTAATTACTTACTGTTTACTCTTACTGGTCTGTTCCACATAATGCCATAATTGAGTAAACATTGGTATCTGTTACTTACGCTGTCATAGGTTTTGTTAAGTTTATTTGTGTTTGTGTTTCTGATGCATTTGATATACTAGAGTTGAGCACTGAAAATACATAAAATGTAAATATTTCAACATGTGAATGTGTCTCTTATTATCTCTTTTAAAAAGCCAATTTTCTATTTGTCATTGGTTTGGTAGTATAAATGGTGTATTCCTAGTGAGTTGTTAAGGGCTATTTTTTTATTCATTTATATTGCATCTGGTAGTCTACCTGTTACAATAATAGGGTTAGCCTACAAGTAGATTACACGAATAGGGTGGTGGTGACTGCAGCAGCAGAGGTGGCCTGGGAGTGGAGTCAAATTCCCGGCCTGAATTATTGTCCCAGTCCGCCACTGTTTGGGATTCATGTCCTACTCCATATACTTAGAATGCTGTTTACATGCTCAGCCACCCCCATGAGTCAGACTCGATTGAAGCTCTAATCAATCCTCCATGCTTTGGTCTCATTGAGGAGGAAGTCTCTGGCAGCATGACTTTAGTGAAATGACATTGCTTCGTTTTAAAGGAGAAAAGTGAAAAAAAAAATTTTTTTTTTGTGTATATTATGTTAGGAAAGATTTAATGGGAACAACAAGTAGAGTCAGGTGGGAGAATTTGATTATTTTTTGTCTTTGTAAACCACCATAATGGATTTGAAATAAACAAAGAAGATGTGCTAGAAGCGTCACAAATAGTGCATTGGGGAGTTACAGCAATTTTTTTAACTAATATGAAAAAACTAACATAAAGTAACATAATTCATGCTTGATTGTGCCTTCAGTTTGATCTCAATAAGTAAAAAAGCATACTCGACTGGGCTCGGGTCAAATGACTGGCTGTTTAAGACCATTCCGGTTCTTTGTTTTTTTTTTGTTTTGCATCACTGAATCTGAACAGGAAATAAAGTCACTTCAAAATTCATCCTGCTACTTCATACCCTCAATAAACACCAGTGTACAGTAATAGACACCTTCCTATGCCATAACACTGCCTCTACCATGTGAAGTGGTACGGTATGCTCTGGATCACCTTTGTTTCATCTGTCTAATGAGTCCTGTTCCAGAACTGACAGGACTCATTCCTCAGGTTTTCTGTTCTTGCATGTTATCTGGCCTTTCTGTTATTAAGTGTTATTAGTGTTTTGCATCTTGTAAACTACCTGTGTATTTACATTCATGTAGACGTCTCTTAATGGTACACTTTGACAATGATCCGCCTGCCTCCTTCAGAGTGTAGCTAAGTCTTTCTACAGGAACGAATAATTTCTGCAGTCATCCACTTTAGTTGTCTTTGGCTTCTCATGGTTTCTTTTTTTTTGTTCTTGGGTTGGTGAACTGAGCTAGGCCATTCCTTTTTTTTTTTTAAAAAAAAGGATGCACCAAAATGCTGATTTGGTCAATTCAAATGTTGGTGCTGTCTCTGATATGTCTATTGTCCCACTTAATAATGGCCTCTATCACTTGCATTGTCACTTTCTTGGAACACATTGCACGAACATCTACCAAATGCAAACTTAATACTTGAAATCGATTCCAGAACTTTTATGCTCTTAATTTGTCATGATACAATGAGGAAACAGGTCACAGCTGGCCACGAAACTACTTATCAGTCTGTCTCTAATCCCTAAATGCCTCTAATTCCTAAACCTTTAATGCAATGTTTTTGTTAAACCCTTTAAATTCAAGCTGAAAGTCTTCATTTCCATCGCTTTTTGATTGCTTCATTGCAAATCCATTGTAACGATTTATCATGAAAAAAAAGGAAAATTGAGTGATTGTTCAAATAGTTATAGAACCAGACTGTAAAGGAAAAAATGTCTATGTGCAGCATTTTTATAATGACTATATTCAGCAAACAAGCTCTAAGCCTCCAGATTAAAATGAGCTGATGCTAAAGTTCATTTGGTTATATTAAATTGCAGCTCAAACTTTATCCAACTTTCTGATGCATGCTGTTTTAGGAAGAAAAAATGCCCACCAATTGCTCATAATTGCAGTAATCTGTATCCTGATGTGTGACCAATTTATTTACAGCACACTTTCTTCACGCCTACGAAATCAGTTCATGTCAGTTTTGCTCTTGCTAAAAAAATGCAAAACATATGCAGAATACAAATCACCTAGAAACTCTCAAGGTTCTCTCTCTCCCTGTCTTAACAGAGGATTTAGGATTTAATTAGCATTAGGCTGATTGTGCTATTTTCAAGCGAATCTTTGACTCCTAGCTTTTTAAAAGAGGATAAATGTTCAAATTGACCCCAAACTTTGAAACTTTGAAATGTACTCATTTCGAATTTCTGTGTGTGTCTGCGACATATTGCGTCCTCATGCTCTCTTAGTTCCTGCACGGTAGCCCCTGACAACCGCTCGAGCATGTCTTTCCTTTCCAAATAGCTTTGGCAACGGTTGTGAAGAAGGGTCTCCATGGCAACACGTCGTCCCGATTCTTAGATCAAGGACTAAGGAAGGTTTTAGTGTGTAGATTCGTCAAATGACAGCGCTCTTGAGCTCACGCCCACGCTCTTCGTTTTCAATACATGGCCCCCAAACATGTTTTTCTATCCTTCTGAGGACTTTTCATTAACATAGGGATTACTAGAGATAATGAATGCCGTGCATGCTCCTACCCATAACCTTTTAGTTTTAGTTTTTCAAACAAAGGCTCTTAAACTACACTTTTTTTTTGTAAGGACATTGACTCTGTCCTATCATTTGGACCTTTTTTTGGGCAAAGTGTTTGTATGCACACACACACACACACACCAAGGCACACACTGCTGAGCACAGTGACAGGAAGTCAGTGTAGACCCATCTGCACCCTGAAATTATGAAAAGAATCGAAGCAAACACGGATGTCATGGCACTCCATGGCACCTGGGAACTAACTGGGACACATTGCCCTGTTAAAAATCAATTAATAAGGTTTATATCTATTACATTTGTTAGTGTAAATTTAAACATTTGCCTTAAAAATTGTGGTTTTAGAGCAAGGAGTGTCAAATTTTGACCCTGGAAAACATGTTTTCCACCCTTAACTTTTACATATTTAATTAAATTTAATTAAATTTAATCATGTAGATTAAGTAAAAAAAATGGCACAGTGGCATAGTGGTTACCACAGTGGCCTTGCACTTCCAGGGTTGAGGTTTATTTCTGGTCCCAGGTCTGTGTGCATGGAGTTTGCATGTTCTCCTCATGCTTGGTGGTATAGATACATGTAAAAAATACATGTAAAAAACTGGAACTAATGTTTTATTATAAAAGAGTGACTAAAGAAACAACAGAAACTTTATTTCCCTTCTCATCTGTTCCAATCACTCAGCATGCAACATCAACAGTATACTAATCACCGGCCTGATCATCTGTCATCATCTGCACCTGTTTCTCACTAATTCATGCCTTAACTTAAATGTTTTTTTAATGCTTGAATGATTCATAGATCACTGTGTGGCTTAACAAACTTGAAGCCATCCATAGTCATAAACTTGTCAAAACTGAGGGTCAAAAAATCCTTCAGGAAGCCTGGAGAAATGTTCCCCAAGGCTGCATTAAATATACAAGAAAGTCTGGCTCTTGGAAGCAAAATATAAAGAAATGAGTGTCTCAATACTTTCGCATAGTACTGTGTATAGCAGAGATATTGTTTATTGTCTCTGCGATAATTTTATAGTAGCTATAAATAGTTTCCTTACCATGTTTTTTTTTCTCTTCTCTCTTGAGTTAATGAAACAAAGAATGCAGTTTGTGATTTTATTGAGAAAATCCTGCTCTGAAGACATTTCCTCCACTAATAGGCTTAAAAACAACATTTTTAGATTTTAACTGTTACAAAGTGCTGATTCTCCTTCTATAGTATAAACATTAAATAGTATCTCTCTATATAATAATTATATATATATATATATATATATATATATATATATATATATACTGTATATACCCCATCAGCCATAACATTATGACCTGTATAAAATAGAGTAGGTCCCCCCTTTAGCACCCTATCAGTGATGCACTGTGTGTTCTAATGCATTCTGTCACGTCACAACCAGCATCTGTCACGTCACAACCAGCATCGCACTACACGGACCAGCCTTCTCTCCCATCCTGCCTCGGTACGCCTTGGCCATCCATGACCAGTTAACCTTTTTTTCTTCCTTGGTTTACTGTACATTTTCGCCCTTATCAGAGTCACTCAAATCCTTATGTCCATTTTTTGCGTTTCGAACACAACTTCAGGAAAAAAGGTTCACTTGTCGCCACTCCCAGCTGCCATGGTAATAAGATAACTGCAGCTTTTGTGAGATGTTTCCAGGATGCAGTGGTCAAGACAATGATCATGATGTTATGGCTGATCAATGTATTTAGGGTGGACCATTAGTTTCAATACATAAGAGAAATAATTTCATTAACGTAAAATATATATATATATATATATATATATATATATATATATATATATATATATATATATATATATATATATATATATATACATACATACAGGTAAACCCCTAAGCAACTTTAAGCAACTATGTTAATGTTTAAGGAAACTACGTGAGGATGAGATTCTGATAAACATTCTGTATTTATTCCCTGCTGTACCCCATACGCATATATCTCAATAAGTTCTTTATGGACTGAATATTAGGGCAATTTTAAACCTGCGCATTTAGCTGATTGAAACTTAATGTAACTGAAATGGCACAGCTCCATTACCCTACATTCCACACCTGAAAACTTCAGATGAGGATACAGTATGTATGCTGTGATCTTCCACAAATAAAGGTCATGGTGCCAGGCAGCATTATTTCCTCACTAATGCTCCTCTGCGGACTAATCTTGAGTGCTCCCTGCTATCATCTCTTTATTCCTTTGCTTTGACTTTTGAAGCCTTTATCATAAATGAGACTTCCATCATTTTCTTCTACAACTGAATTTCTATCATTTGAGCTCTTTAAATTCATCATTTTGTCCCCCTGACCTGATTATCTGAACCTTGCAGGCGGATACCCTCCAAGAGATCAGACGATGGTGTTAGAAGAATTTCGCTACCTTTCCCAGAAGCTGTTTGTTTCCGTATCTGTTTTTGCTGGCCTGGGAATCGTCCTGGGCATCGCTTGTCTTTCATTCAACATCTACAACAGCAACATCCGGTAAGCACTCAGTACAGATGTGCAGTCTAATTAGGTTCTGTGTCATCAGGATATAAATAAATGCTAAGGAGTTTGAATTCTGGGTTTGGATTATTTATCCTGTGGAACAGAAATTACTCAGTAACTCAAGATTTCTTCCTCTTTTGAAATGAAAATCCTCACGACCTGCAGTGTGTTTACTCTGCATAGGATCCTCAGTTAAATAGCTGCACATAGAGGGTTGAAATCAATTAAACTGCCTTCATTTTATACAAACATGTCATATAATAATCACAGCTCATGAATTATAGATGACTTTATTTGAGTTTTGAGTTTTTCCCACCTGCAAAAAATTTTTTTTGGGTCTAATCATATTTATCTATAATTCCTTAAAATAAGACTACACCAACCCAAATACGGATGGTGACTATACGAGTGGCGCACGCACACTGAGACCGGGCATGGGAGACGTTTACCCGCAATTCCGCAGCATAAGAGAGAGAAGAACCATTGGCTCAGTTGTGATCATGTGACATTACAAGTCGTATACGTACTACTCATATTTCAAAACTTCGCTCATTTATCAAGTTAAAATGTATTACGAAATTTTGTGCTCTGTTTTTAGTACATTTTTTTCAAACATGTTAACAAAAGATTTTTCTATTATTCTTTCACGAAATGAATTCCTAAAACTAGCAAAATTATCTGCCAATAGATAGATATATTGATAAATAATTAAAAAAGTTTTTTCTTCAAAATGTGTCTGGAAATAAACTCACATTCAACAATTTTTCCATCTAGAGCTTATATAAATGAAGTGCATATTACAAGCTATAAGCTATAAGTGCATATTACATAAAATGTTTTGAATGGGTCATATAGACACTTTAAAGTGTAGAGGAATTTTGCCATTAAAAATTGGTTCTGCAATGTATTTTTTTTCCTTAACATGCAGCATGTGCGTTAACAGGTACATCCAGAACTCTCAGCCCTACCTGAATAACATTACAGCAGTGGGTTGTGTCCTTGCCCTGGCAGCTGTTTTTCCACTGGGTATCGACGGCCTCCATGTAGATAAATCTCGCTTTCCTGTGGTGTGTCAGGTAGTAGAATGAATGCATTGTGATTTTATGTACTGTACTGCCATGTGCTTAATACCCTGCTGTAACTGTCTGTGAGAAATGCATTACTTTACCCTTTTGTATCCACATATTATTTGTTTATCCAGTTTCGCCTGTGGTTGCTGGGGCTGGGGTTCAGTTTGGCTTATGGCAGCATGTTCACTAAGATTTGGTGGGTTCATACAGTATTCACAAAGAAGGATGAGAAAAAAGAGAAGAGGAAGGTAAGCAGTGGGATTTCATGGATAAAAATAGAAACAAAAAGCAATTTATGAATGTAATATAAGTTTGGTTGATTGACGCTATACAGTATAGGACACATTATAGGTCTACATAAAGCCTAAAAATAATTATGAGAAGAAATGTTTAGATTTTTTTTAATTCTAACAATACTTGCTAATTTGTCACTCACACCTCATGACCACGAGTGTAATATCGCTCTCACATCATCACAGCACTCTTAACAAGTTTTTTTTTTTTTTTTTTTAAGTAGAAGGCTCGCATTCCATTACACTACACTTCACACTTGCATCCATACACTGCCTTTCCGAACACACAACCACACACAAACACACACACACATACCTGGTCATCTGCCCTTTATATTTACAGCATGTGTTTTCTACGATCTAGCAGGACAATGAAATCAGCTCTAATCAGTGTGTTAAACCCACTGCCAGGTGACTTGGGCATCATTGATTATTTTATTACAGTGGCATCTGTCAAGGGGTGTGATATATTAGGCAGTAAGTGAACAGTGAGTTCTTCGAGGTGATGTGTGAGTGAAAGGATGTGAGTAACCTTCGGCCAAATTGGGCCAGAGGGTTTTCAAAACGACAGGTCTTGTGGAATACACACAGTGAGGTATACAATGTGCGATATAAACTACATTCCTACAGTACTTACCAGTAAACAGTGGTTAGTACCCACTAAAATTGGTGCATGAAATGGACAACTGGTGGACCTATAACAGGGTCATGGGTGCCCTTTATGTGCTCTTTATGTGTGTGTCACCTACATGGGGAAGAGCTGGCACCAGGATGTGCAATCCAACGCAGGCAGTGTGATACTCTAGGTATTCTGACTGACAAATACCCTTTACAAACTTGCAGATCAAGTAAGCCGGTTTATAGTAGAGTGGAACCTTGGATTATGAACATAATTCATTCCGGAAGCGAGCTCGTAATTCAAATTATTCATTCCACAGCCCAAAAAAATTAAAACATAAAAATAATTAATGCAAAATATAAAGTAAAAAAAAAATAATAATAACCTGCACTTTACCTTTAAAAAAAGTAAAAATAAATCTAGACACATAAGTGTTTCTGTTTAAGTGTGTGTGTGTGTGTGTGTGTGTGTGTGTGAAGCTAAAGTAAGAGGAGCTAGCCCCATCCCTCTCCCTCTTCTCATGTTACACAGTAAACCTTCCTCCTCTCTTATTTATGTTTCACACACACACACACACACACACACACACACACACACACACACACACACATTAATGGAAAGACTGTTTTATCGGAAAGATTGGCAAGGAACATTGCTAATGACACTCGCGTGAGCGCATACTAATGGAATCCTTGCTGTAAAGTAAAAAACAAACAAATACATTACCCTGCACTTTACCTTTGAAAAGAATCGCAACAGAACAGTGTTTCTGTGTAGAACAGAGAGAAAGAGAGTGTGTGTGTGTGTGTGTGAAGGCAAGAGAAGGAGGTGTGTGTGTGAAGAGGCACAGTGTCCAATGATGCACATGCACACAGCAGGCTGATACAGAGAGAGAAAATGGATCTTTAACCTCTCTAATGACTTTCTTTTGCTTTACACATGCGCTGTACACACACGCATACAGACACAAAATAAAATATGTTTTACACACACACGTGGTCACAGTGTTAGTTAACAGTACACGCATGCACAGATTTTGATTATACCAGTAAGAGACGCACACTAAGACCCAGCGGGGGAGACGATTACCTACAATTCCGCAGCGCAAGAGAGAGAAAAACCTTTGGCTCAGTTGTGGTCATGTGACGCTCTGTGTCAAAACAAAAAGCGCATGCGTGATACATGAGCGGAATGTATCACGCATTCGGTACTCGTAAACCAAGACTTGTTCGTTTTCCAAGTTAAAATTTATTCAAAATCTTTGGTCGTCTTGCGGAATGCTCGCAGCCACGTTACTCGCAATCCGAGGTTTAACTGTAACACTGTTTCCTAATGGCATTGACCTCTTTCAGTTGTTCAGGAATATTTTGGAAAGCATAAAGGATCCAAGGTGTTCCCCACACCTCCAATTTCCCCAGATCTCAATCCAATGGGGAAATGCGGGACGTGTTGGATGAACACATTTGACCAATCTCACAGTCTATAGGATTTATAGGACCTTATGCAGCACAGCTTCAGAGGTCTTCGATTTTTTTAGGGCTGTTTTGGCGACACAAGAGAGACCCGAGAAGGCCTAAGATCACACCAGCTGTACATTATTCATGAATATAGATGAGCATTAAAATTCTTTGTGAAGATCTGACCTTTGAAGGCTTTATTATTTAAGACTTTGCATGACAAAGTAGATTTGCTCGCAGCGCTTCTGATGTTCATGCTACAGCAGTTTGGCATTTTAGAGTCATTTTAGAAATGCTTGAGAAAATCACATGTCCAGAGACAAAAGTTGGGCTTTAAAATGCACTACATGTACATTGGTAAGGAAGAGTATGCGTAGGACAAGTCATTAGAATGCTGTTTAACCAGTGTTATGGCCAGGAGGAAGCTGGCAGTGCTGGGTTAATGGGTGGATGAAACAGACATTACCCTGCATTTTGAAACATTTGATTTTATCCCAAGGTTTTTTGATAGCTCTTATATCTTCCAAAAGGTTCAACAATAAGATTTACCTGAATTAAGTAGAGCCTTTCAGGATGATTACCATACATTCTTTTAAGATCCACTGACAGATACATATCGTTTCTACCGTATCACTTGTAAACACCCACTTTTACTACTGGTTTCTGATTAATGCACATTAGTACCTGTTTAATGTGGCTTAACATTTAATTAATAGCTATCATTTTAATTTAATAATCCTTAGTGAGCTAGTTAGTTTTGTTAATTTATGTTGTTAATTTATGTTGTATGTAGCACCTTGGTCCTGGAAGAACGTTGTTTCATTTCACTGTGTACTAAACTGTATATGGTTGAAATGACAATAAAGGCCTCCTCGACTCTTTTGACTATGTGACTTAAATTGTTTAAATATGTTAAAAATGTTTTATTGTTTAATTATCATGTGACAGCACAGCTGTGATTTGCCTTGATCTGAACACTGCAGTTAAAAAAAAAAAACCATCAAGTTAGATCTAAATGTCTGATCTGTTGCTGTTTCTCTTTCTTACAGCATTTGGAACCCTGGAAGCTGTACGCAACAGTAGGAGTCTTACTGGCTATTGACGTCCTGTCTCTGATGATCTGGCAGATTGTTGACCCTTTGCACATTACCTTAGAGGTGCTACAATTCTATATCCAAAATGCAAAATTTTGTAGAAAATCTCTGCAACAGTGCAATTAGGTAGCTCTACTTTAAATCTCAAATAAATGGTCAGTTGTTGATTCAAAATCAAAGGATAGGTAACATCCAACCTGTTATTATGATGTTCAGTGGGGGAAAAACACACATGTTATACAAAAACATATACAGAAATCAATATATTTATTATTAACAGAAAAATGTAAAAAAAAAAAAAAAAGTTAACATTAGTTGGCTAGCTAGCTAAGCCAAAGGGTGTTGGTATTAGTAGCTTGCTAAGCTTGTTAGGTAGGGAAACAAAATTTCTAGCAAAAATACATTATCCTGAGCACTATTTATGTCTCTATTATTATTTATAATTATTTACCATTATTTAGTCGTACCCTGTGCATACAAATTTAATCCATTTCAACGTTAAGTTCTTAAGCGAGTTCTTTTTTTGTGTCGCTAAAGTAATTTTTCCATTAAAAAAAAATTATGTAAACACTCTTAATCAGCTCCAGCCAAATTACCAATGTTACCAATTACCAAATCATAATCATATTTTTGCATGTAAAACCATTTAGAAGAGACATGTAAATAAAGTAAAATATAAAATACGTAGACATTAAACATTACATACCCTTAATTTTCTTTTTTTTTTTTTTTAAGATTCCTCCTGGAACTGGTTGCTTTAAAAAACGAAACTAAGAGCGGCTCCCTTTGCTTTTTGCTGCGGTTCTAGCTAACATTTTTTGTGATCATGGTGCTACAGTATGTCTTCACTAAATCTTCCACAAACTGCAAAAAAGCCTCCAAATTTTTTTTTAACTTGCTTCACTTGGCTTTTCACTGATGCAATCAAGTTTTAAACAGCTTCCGGACGTACACGTAACTTACTCTGTGTCCACGTGCCGAGGCAAATTTTTTGCAAAAATACAGTTATTAAGGTGGAAATTCATAAGGCGTTTATATGCCGAGGTACCACTGTACTGTGAAGCCTGAAGGTCTGAGATCTCATTGAAAAACTGTGGATTTAGAAGGATATAGAATTTTAAAGAACAGAAAATGTGCAACATCGTTACCCCCACATGTACAAAAAGTTTTTTGATAAATCTTCACCTTCCCTCTGAAAGATGCTAGTGGAGTTGATCACCAGATTGAGTTGAACACCGATCACCAGATTTTACTTGTAGTGTCTGTGCATATTTGCTGATAATGTAATTTATAATAAAAACCTTTGTTACACACACACACACAAAAAAAAAATGCCAAAAAAAGAGAAAACCCCAGAGCTATTGGAACTGCACTGTACATTTAACACAACAGACATGTGAAAACACAAGTTTAATGCAGTGTTTTGGCTAGCTAGGTTAGCTCAGTCGCCTAGACAATGGCCAGTGTTGGGCGACGTTACTTTTTAAAGTAACTAATTACATTACACACACTCACTCATTCACGCACTACGGGCAGTTTGAGACTGTGGGAGAAAACCGGAGTACCTGGAGGAAACCCACCAAGCATGGAAAAAAACATGCAAACTCCATGCATACAGAGACGGGAATGGAGCCTGGCCGGGAATCGAACCCGGACCCTGGAGGTGCAAGGCGACAGTGCTAGGCTTTTACTCTATATTAAATCATTTTTTTCTCTTGTTGTATTGCCTACTATAACTGTGATGGAAATTAAATGTAATCAAGTTGATTTAGAATAAAAAGAAAAAGAACTTTAAAAGAACTCAAAAAGTATACTTAAATAATTCTTTAATTCTACCAAAAACATGCCATTACTGTAAATCGTGTACTGAAATTCTGTGTTGGGGTATATTTAGTTACCTTTCACTTCTTCTTAGATCCCACACTATAAGGGTATTTTAGGGTGTTCTTTAAGCAGGGTCGACGTTTGTTCACATGCACATGGTTTTATAGAAATGATGAGTAAGAAGCATTAAGGAACATTGTCATTTCATTAATGGTTCTTAGAAAAAAATTGTAGGACATTTGCACAACTGTAGCTTAGTACATATGCTTTTCTAAAAATAAATGTGTGAAATGAAACAGTGAGATTGAAACTTCTGTATGATAACTTTCACCCACTCGCTCTCCCTTTCTCTCTCTTTCCTTTTCTCTCACGCTCTTTGCCCCTACTGCCCACCACCCCTTTTTCACTTTCCCCCCCTTACTGTCTTCTCTTGGTATCTATCTGAGCAGAAGTTCACTAAAGAAGATCCTAAAGGAGATGTGGATTTTTTGATTCAGCCTGTACTGGAGCACTGCAGCTCAGAGAAGATGAACACATGGCTCGGTACTCGGTCCTTTATCTTTATCGAATCCCTCTCTTATTTCCTTTTCTATTTCACATTCGTTCTTTCGTTTTCATAGTCTTATCTAATTGCATTCTATATTTCATTATCCTTTATCCTTTTGGCCCATCTTTTTAGTTTCTTGTCCATCAGAGCACAGCAGGTTGGGATTTAATGATGTGGGTCAATGCAACTGTTTTGGACAAAGACAAGAATGTTTTCATCCTTTTATCCAGATCTTTCCAGTCTGGTTGGAAACCAGTGACTAGTATTAAGATTAGGTCAAATACCCTTAATTGTTACCCCCAATACATTGTATTGTATTGCCATGTCTTTGCTACAGGAGGTATTCTGTATGTGTGTTACACAAAACCACCTTCCTGTACGAAGTTGTGACAGTGCTGCAGGGACACTGGCCTAGTTTACTAAGCTACTGAGGCCAAACTCATACATATCAAAAGAGCATGGGCAGACAGCCTAAATTCATCATCTTAGCTTAGAGACACGGACATATGGTAAAGGAACGGCCTTAGTGATTTCTGCAGATCTACTTCATTGGGGAAAGACAGGGAAATAAAATCCAATAGATGTCAGCTATGTGACAGGTGATATGAATTTTACTGAATATATCTTTTATAAAATATATATTATTCAATAAGGTGTTATTCTGTATTGATATTGTTGTTTGTAGATCTTATAACTTTAGCAGTGGTGATCTTATACCCCCTGATAATGTGTTATATTATACTGTAATAATTATATATTTTAATAATCCATCAGTCAGCCATAACATCAACACCAACACTAGGTGAACTAAGCGAGCAAATTGGTAACAAGATCAGTGGCATCCAAAGCCCAGCCTTTCCTACAGAGTCTAAAGATGTGTGCGTCTGGTCTGATCCCAAAAAAAAAGAAAAAAAAAAGGCAATGCTGGCTGTGATAGAAATGCACCAGAACACTCAATGCACCACAGTCTGCTGTGCACAGAACAAAAACAACCGACCAGCTTTCAAACTCCCCAGATCCTAATTCGATCAAAGACATATGAAATGAGTCGGGCACAAAAAGTCTGACGTATGGAGGCCCCACACCGCAACCCACAGCACCGAAAGCATCTGCTGCCAACCACAGCACACCCCCAGAGGCTCTGCAGAACCATCAAAGAGATCAAAACCACCTGGGTGGGACCGGAGAAACCCAAACCCTGGGTGGTTTTAATGGTAAAGTTTTTAATGTTATGGCTGATTGGTGCTGTTATAATATAAGAGGCACAAAAACAATTGACAATTACAAAAGACTTCATGAGGATTCGTCTGTCTGTGGGAACTGTACACACAATCATCCATGATCATCACTTGCACACATGCCGCATACAGCCCTAACATCGCTAAAGTCATTTCAACATATTTGAGGTATTAAAGGAGTTCCTGGGAGGCCTTCAGACCTAAAGGAGGCAATATGCTCATGGCTCCGGTGTACTGATAAATCTTTCTCCGATGTGGGTATAAACCCTGGGATAAGTGTATTAGTGTAGCGGGGCATTATATAGAGACATAAAGGTTACTCTCATAACTGATCTGCACAATCAAAAGTCCCGATTTGAGTGGAACACTTTTATTACATAACAGCTTGTAATTACAACCAGTCATTGGCACCTTATTTACTCCTATGCTTTACATATGTATATGACATTACCGTTGCTGGGTAAAAGTGCCTTTAGTGTGGAAGTTTCTCACAGTTTCAGCAGAGGACAGCAGAGATACAGTCTAGAAGAAATGTCCAATATAGATAAAGTAAAGGGGAACTCTAAAAACGGCTCAAACGAACACTCGGGGGAAACCATGACTTAAATGAGACTGATGTCTCACCCTATAGTACAGTATCTCTCACCATTTGTCCTGTCTTAAGATTTATAAGTTTAAGCAGCAGAGGTTTCATTCAAGACACTACTGTGTGTCTGCATGTGTCTCTCTCACAGGCTTCATAACCCAGAACACTTGACTTCAGTACTCTGCTTGTGACAATTCTCAGCAACGTTATGAAGGTAGTATTGGGAAGCAAAGTTATCATTTATTACATAGTCTGGGGAATCAGAGCTAAAACAGAAGAGGGAAAATACCAGGGTTTTGAAATGCTATCAAACGAATGTGCATTGCCATTGTTTTGTGGATTTTTTTCTCTCTCTCGCTCTCATTTAATTTTCCTTCTATTACATTCCTCTCTGTAACTGTTCAGTGTTATTTATCGCTGGTATCACTTAAAGATAAAAAAAAAACATGACATTTCAAATCATGAGAATACAGTCAGACAGTTTTTTTTAAACAGGTCTTTAACCTGACCGTATTGACCATAGTGATATTTACCGATAAGTTATCATGCCAATCTGCCTTTTAATAAAGACTCATATTTATCTTTATAGTATGAGTAATGCTGGTCACTTTGACTGTGGTCAATGATTCAGCTCTGGAGCGCAGACACTCTAACGGGACAGTGATAGTGAAAACATACAGTCAAACACAACTGTCAGAAATAGACACATTTTTTCTTAGACGTGTTGGTAAATTACCAAGAATTTTTTTTTTGTACGATTAAAATTACTCTGTAACTACATTAATGTCAAACACTAAGTGAACTTCCATGGGTTTTCCCTGAGTGAGAATTGACAGCATTAGGTAATAGCTCGTGAGCTTAGATCTGTCAGAAAATTTCCACTTTCAAAGCAGGAGTGGGCCATTTGTGTAGGTTCTTGTAAACACGCAGATACTTTTAAGCTGCAAATGACATTACCTATTACTGTACACCTCAGAAATAATTGTCCTATGTGTGATACCATGGCTTGTATGTCCAATTAGGATACACTGTGTTCTTGGGATTCAGTGCAATACACTGCAATTAAAGCATGCCAGGTATCACCTGTCATTTATTTATGAAGAAATCTATAACCCTCAGAACACAGAGTAATTAACTTGATTTTTTCCCCACATGTGTGTTCTCAAAATGTATACAGGAGAGGCTTAATTTTCATCTTTCTGTCCTTAGGAGTGGTTTACGGCTATAAGGGGCTGCTTCTGCTACTGGGAATCTTCCTGGCCTATGAGACCAAATCAATCTCCACTGAGAAGATTAATGACCACCGAGCCGTCGGCATGGCTATCTACAACGTGGCGGTGAGTGTCACTGCTGGTTGCTGCCATTCACAGCGCTGCTAACGATTTCTTGCCTCTAGCGTCTCCCTACCGCCATTATGGTAGCGTGTCAACCACAGACTGGACATGATGCAAAAAATTAATGTGATGGCTTGATTTAATAGACTGTCAATGTCAGTCAAAAGTTTCTGAACATACTATATTGGAATATATATAAATTTTCGAATACAAAATACTTGGTAGTGAATTTTAAAATCTTTATTATTGATATTTAATGAACTGAGAATTTTTGTAATTTTGTTGGAACAATCTGAATTTAATCTAATCAGACAAGGACAAAGTCTTTATCAGTTTAATTAAGCACATTATATTTATCCATCCCTCCATCCAACTATTAACCTCTGTAGTCCAACTATAGACAGTGGAGGCCCATAGAGATCATTGTATTTATTCCATTTTTATGACCGTGGGTGGACCTCCAGTTAGCATGCAAACTTCATGCGCACAGACCCCGAGGCGGTTATCAAACCCAGACCCTGGTGGTGCAAGGCGACAGTGCTAACATTAATCCATTGTGACAGCACATTATATTTATGCTTTACAGTTAATAATAGTTCTGTCATTTATCTATTATTAAAGTCTTATTCATAGCTTTAATGTTCCAAGCCTTTTAGCGTTTAATATAGAACTCATTAAAAGTTCCATTAAGAATTTTTTCAACTGTTATGTAGAGTTTTGTTTGGTTTGTGGCACGAATGGTGATTGAACTGTAGGGGAAAAAAAAAACTTGGCTGACACAAGTATTCGCTCGCCTGCCTTCACATGCATATGAACTTTAGTAACATCTAATTCTTAATCCATAGGGTTTAATATAATATAATATAATATAATATAATATAATATAATATAATATAATATAATATAATATAATATAATATAATATAATATAATATAATATAATATAATATAATAATAACTAATAATATAATATATTAATAACTAATAATATTAATTAATTAGCTTCAACTGTTCTTGGAAGGCTTTCCACAGGGTTTAGAAGTGTGTTTATAAGAATTTTTGACCATTCTTCCAGAAGCACATTTGTAAGGTCAGTAAGGTCCACTGATGTTGGACGAGAAGGCCTGGCTCTCACTCTCCACTTTTCTGTTCTATTAGGTTGACGTCCAAACTCACTCATATATGTCTTCATGGACCTTGCTTTGTGCACTGCTGCGCAGTCATGTGGGGAACTCGTGTGGGGCTGTTTTTCAGGAGTTAGACTCGGCCCCTTTAGTTCCAGTGAAAGGAACCTAATGCATCGGCATACCAAGACATTTTGGACAATTTCATGCTCCCTACTTTGTGACAGGGACGGCCCCTTCCCGTTCCGACATGTCTGTTTCAATTCATCCTACGAATTGGACGTTACTCAAGTTCATATGCATGTTAAGGCAGGTGAGCGAATACTTTTGGCAATGTAGTGTATTTAAAATAGAAATGTGGATTGAAATGTCCTGTGAATTGTTTGGCCAAACCACATTTTTATTCAGTTGTGATTGGAGCTTATAATATTCTCCTCTCCTTTTTATCTTCTTTTGGTTTTTCTTTGTATTCTTCTTTTAAGCAAATAATTTTTAGACATGAAAGATCAAGGAAATGCTGAATTGTTATAGGTCTACAAATTAAAAGAAAAAATATTGCACATTTAAAAGTGCATGTCTGTGCAGTAGCACGGCCTTTAAGACATCTTGTTGTTCAGGTTTTAACCATATTTCGTTATTAACATCTCTCTGATTGTCACTTAACCACATTTTTTTTTTTATAATTCTCTCCCAAACTACTTATGATACCCAGTTTGTTTCATGCCTTTTTATTCCAGACTGAATTTGTATAACCAGACATTTTTTTCCACCCAAATTGTACAAGGGAGTTCTTTTAAATGAAGTCTAGTGCTGAATGCTTCACTCTCTTACCCTGGCTGCTTGAAAACAGTTCTGGTAATAACTGCAAGTGCTTTGAAGGATGATTTGCATAATTGAAACCATTTCTCCAAATCCCCTCCCTCTAAAATGGGTTTAATGAGAAAACTAGAAAACACTTGACTGGAACATGAGGGTGGCTGCTGCTTTAACCACCTGCAGAAGATCTCAGTTTCATCAGATAATGTTTCATCTCTTTGTAGGTTGTCATAGTCACTTTTATTTATAGCTATTATATTTGTTTTTGTCTGGGAAGGGCATGGAATAAATGCTTCAGTGCTGTGATTATGTAAAAATACATTAGTAGCACTGGAAGTACAGTTCAGTAGGGTTGTGTAATTTGTCGAGGCTCCAAACACAAATGAGATTCTCTGCATGTGTCCTTACTTATACATCATTTTACTTTCCTCTAGACACACGCTGACTGTTAGACTGTATGCAATATCTATCTAATGTGAAGTTCTTTAAGGTTGCTCATACCTTGGGCCGGATGAAATGCAGTTTGTCACATGGACCATGTTCCTCAGTCTGCCACGTAAAACTATAATAAGTGCATAAGCTGCATTTTTTTTTTTTTGTTGTATAGATCGAAAATACATTAAGACACCTGACCACTACACCCAGCACACAATCGTCTAGAATGTCTTGGTAGACTCTAGAATTTGGAATTTCTTCTCTGGAACTAAGAGGCACTTGGTCATGTGTAAAAATGTCCTGTGCACAAACTGAGGTTTATGGCGTCATGGTTTGCCAATTTTCTAGTGGAAGAACTCAAGTGTCCTGCGTTTGTCCCAATCCGGTTCAACTCCTCATCACACTGTGTGCATACGGAAATGCTCGTACTTTCACTTTTAAACATAGCCATGGCTTTACTGTAAAATCTTTTAACCACACAACTTCACAAGCGCTTAAGTGATCTCCATTCGTGATTTTTTCCGACCACATTTTTTCCACACACTTGTCGGTTCAGCACTATCCTCCCAGGTTTTGATAATGTGCTAAGGCTTCTTAACCTTGTTCCGGTAACTGTGAATCTCCTTAGTTGTTTTCTTTGCTTATGCCACCCTCATAATTTAACCCTTCTGAAACGGCAACTTTTTGGTTGTTGTCAATACTTTTGTAACTCACATTAAAATGCACTGGTGAAAATTGCATTGTTAGTTTAATTATGCTTCTGGCACTCAGTGGTAAGGGTATTTCTATAATTCAAATGAGTAACATGAAGGATTAAACTTGGTGGTTGAGGCAAGTTCACATAACAAACTATTATTTTTGATACATTTAAAATGTTTCATTAAAATGATTCTCTTTCTCTCTCTCTCTCTCTCTCTCTCTCTCTCTCTCTCTCGATGTAGGTTCTGTGTATGATCACAGCTCCTGTGACCATGATCCTCTCCTCACAGCAGGATGCGTCTTTTGCCTTTGCCTCTCTGGCTATAGTGTTTTCCGTCTACATCACTTTGGTTGTGCTGTTTGTGCCCAAGGTTTGTGAAACATAATAATTTTGCTTTATTTTACACTTAGCTTTCTCTATTCTTTTGCATTGTTGCTTGTCTTGCTTTATATGTTCCTTATAAACTCCATTTGTGTTTTTGTAGTTGTGTCACAAGTCTAACAAAGTGTTTGTCCTACTGTTACGTAGATGCGGCGTTTGATAATGCGCGGGGAATGGCAGTCTGAGCAGCAGGACACACTTAAGACGGGATCGTCTACCAATAACAATGATGAAGAAAAATCACGGCAACTGGAGAGGGAGAATCGGGAGCTCCAGAAGATCATCCAGGAGGCATGTTCAGTAACTCTTTTATGTTTCTATACTATAAAACAATACCCACATAAGACCGCAATATATGGCAAAAATTTACTAATCAATTTAAATCATGGAGGCCTGCTAAATGCTTTTTTGATTTAAAGGGATTAAAGGGAACACTGTTGGTTTGAAATGATTAGAGCCCCCTGGTGCCTGTGAAGTGAATTGCAATTACAATGAGTCAATTTTTAAAAGACAATGTGCGCCTTTAAATGAGCTTGTAACTTTAACTTTACAGTATTGTGGCCTCCATTCCTGTGTTTTATTGTTTTATTTATTTATTTGGAGTTTCCCCCAATTTGGACTTCCTGATTCCCACCCATAATTCCCCGATGGAAGGGGTGGGTTAGGGATGTGCTTCCTTTGAGATACATGAAGCCAACATCTGCATCTTCAAAGCAATGCAGCACAACACATTCAGAGGAAAACACTCTATTCTACATGCATGATCTCACAGAAAATCTGCTCTACCCTGCATGCATGATCTCACAGATACACTCGCGGTAAATAGCAGAGGAGTGAGAGAACGTGCTCTGAGCTCATGGCTAATTTTGCTAGATTGTCTCCTTGTTATGGAACTCACAGTTTCTTGATGGCTGAGTGACTGCTTTTATGTTCTTGTTTTACTTAATAATAATGACTTTAAGGTTTAACCCCGAGTAATATCTTCACATTTCCTTCAGTCCGTCATCTCCTACACAAACCATCAGTAATTATTTCTTATTCAGTAAATCATTCTGAGTGTATTTGAATGTAAATTCTTTTTATTTCTTCATTTCTCTCTCTATAATTTTTTTTTTATTTGTTACAGAAAGAGGAACGTGTAACAGAACTACGAAACCAATTAGCCGAACGTCAAGCTCTCCGTGCTCGGAAACCCACATCTTGTCAGAACCAAAACCAGAACCACAGCGTCTCCCCTCCATCCTCATCTGAGCCTCCTGGTTACTCGCCTGGCACAGAGCAGCACTCGGTGCCTCCCTCCTTCTCCAACAACTCCTCCCTCTACCAGGGCGAAGGAAAGCTCAGCCGGAATCACTGCCACAACAGCCGACTCCCTCTTCTCTACAAATGAGCCGGACAGAACTAAACACCACCGAGCTGTATGTCGATGAATCCATGTGAGGTAACACAGTGTAGTACAATACCTTTGTTTTTATTAACTCTATCACACCAGTTGCTTTTCTTTTTAGCAACATCTGGCAATATGGGTTTGAGTCTTGTGATATGCCAACTTCTGTATCACCACTGTATCAATATTAGTATCAATATCCTACCGTGTATCAATGTATATTATGGAGTTTGTCTTGTATTACAATTTGCAACTTTATAAAAAAGAAAGCACAAAAATGAAGGTAAATTCCTAAAATGAGCAAGAACATTCCTATATAGGGAAACACACACATACACACACATATATAGGAATGCATATTAGTATCATTTCAATCCGTACAATCTTTTTTTTTTTTTTTAAAGAAGTGAAACATGTGATGCTTTATACAAAATGTCACTCTCTCTTCTTCCATTTAATCCTCTTTATTGGGGGAATCCCTCAGGGGAATAAGAGCATTATCCCTTAGGCAGGGGAGGCCCCATGTTTGCAGAAGTGAAATTGATATTTAAAGCTCTCCAGGTGAGTCAGTTTATGTACAAGCTCATCATTCACTTTAAAAAAAAAAGGTTTGCATGATATCTTCCTTAAATGTCTAAGTCTTCCAAGAATGATTCTCTACAAACATAAATACTGCACACGTTTCAGGCCTGGTCTCCGTTTTAGGAATAGAAGGAAGGAAGTGAGAAGACTTTGGTTTGGTTTGGAAGAGTCTTTATGAACGGTGAATCCCCAACACTGCTTTGTTTAGCTTAGTATGAACCTGCTTTCAGAATTCATTTAAGTTTGGATTAAAAAAGAAACCCATGCTTTTTTTTTTTTTTTTTTTTTTTTACGTATCGCTTCTCTGGATTTTTTGTAATCTTTCTATATGTTTTCTTACTTTGATCCGTGTTATAATCTTTTTTCCCCTTTCCATTCGTTCTTGATTTTTTGCATGAGCACACCAACAGTACAGTACCAAATCATGTACTATAGCACACAATAAAAGCACACTGCACAACGAATGGAAAATTATTCCAATTAAAAAATTTTTGAAGTTCGATATTGCCATAGAAACTCCAATTAATATTCAGCACAAACAATAAGCCTTACTCAAACCCTTTACTCTGCACTTTTAGTATAGATACAGTATGTATGTGTCTTTAAGGTAGTGTTATTCAAAGAGAAAATACTGTATATATATATATATATATATATAATGTGCTTATAGTGATGAAATCGAATGATATTCAGAAACAGTCATAAATACTGATACTCTCGTGCAATATTTCAGTACTCCTCATCCCTTGTGTCTTTTTTAAAATACAATACTGAGCTTTATGTTCGCAAAATACTATTGATCATGTTTCACGCTTCGGGGTGTTCGTGTGTTACATTACTGTTGTAATGTGTTGGAATCTCATTCTGATAATGTGTCAAGTTTCTTTGTGTAATGACTTAGCTGAACATATTTACCCACGGCACGACATAGCCAATGTTCCTACAGCATGTAAACATTATATACACTAATTTAGCTCAGGGTATGTAATTATACTATCACTTTATATAAATAATAAATGTTTATTTATCTGATATGTGCACATTATAACTTAGACATACTCATAATCATTCCATATATGAATTAATAATCCAAACCCGATATGATTTTTGCTAATTTATTTGTAATTATTCTATGTATTGTAAATACAATAATCTTTTATCTATATGCAAACTTTATAGATCAATAAAACCCATTATTTTGCACTGACTTTAAATGTTGTCCAGATGTTGATTTAGTACATTAGCAATATGTGAAATTACTGGAAATTAAATGAAAAATACATTTAGGAATGATTTACTGTATTTTTTTTTTCAAAACAGTTTTGTACATGTAAGATTTTCCACTATACAATATTTCACAAACTTTTTCTAATTTTTCATTAGAATCCTATTATTATTATTATTATTATTATTATTATTATTATTATTTAGTAGTACAAACATTTCCATTTGTCTACATTTGCATGTTAATTAGATGAACAATATTGAAATTCTAAGAATTATTTATCAGACTAATATTAATATATAAGACGGAATATTTAAAGACTTTGCTATAGTGCACCTGTCAATGTGTCCTGTAGGGGGCCTCATGAGTCCACTACATTTACTGTATACTGTGCCTTATTCCATGGGCAGTTATTATTGGGCGATTATTATTATTTTTGTGATTATGGCTGATATTTAGTTTTAAATCCTGACATCACCTTATATAATTGTGTGGTTTGCTCATGTTTAATAACCCGTGACCGGCCAGCAGTGACTTCATTGTGCATGACAGTATACGGAAGGGGCAGGAAGTAAACAACCGCTTCCAGCCCTGAAGTCAGATCCTGTTTCCTTGTATCTAGTAAAAGGTGGGCTGCTTGCTCTGGCCCACAGGGTACACCATGCTGTTTCTCCTTTTATGCATAACTTTGCTCTATTTGTCAGTACAATAAATACCACATTGATGCTTATCTCCTAAACCACAAACAATAAGACTTTGAACAAGGCTATGCTGCAAAACCTTTGGCACTTTAGAAGACATTACATTATGGTGTTAATACATCAGGACCTAATCTCTACTTACCAAATTTGTAGTGAGACCACTTTAAGGAATATTAATTATATAAGTTGTTAATAAAGGTCAATAAAGATCAATAAAATCCACAATTAACTCTCATAAGAATTTCTTCTTAAATCTTTGTATTGGTTGCAAATTGGCCAATGTGTTATTTGTCACATGCAAACATACTGTGTATCATGTTCTTGACTTTATAAGATGGTCATCCTACAAGCCTGTTTAGTGTTTCTAAGCTTATTTAATAATAAGTGTAATAAAAATTGACTTCAGAATATGAGTCGCTTGTTGTAGAGTTATTAAACTGTAGGTCACCTGATGCTACCTGAACTATTCAGACTTAACACCTTTGCACTGTACTATATGTATACACTGACAAGAACTTTATTAATTAACTTTTCAACAACACAAGTTTAACAAGGTGTTTATTGCACACAATCAGGTGTCTATCAAGGTGTCTATATTGTTTTTTTTTTTCTGACGCTAAACAAATTTCATGACCTAAATGAACTCCTAATATGCATTCCTATAAAATTTAATTTATAGAGTCAATTCAATTTTATTTCTATAACGCTTGTAACAGTGGCTGAGCAGCTTCACAAAAAAAAGAAAAATGATGTAAATGTGTATAAAATGTGAAGAATGTGTATGAATCATAATGATAAGATTGTCCCTGATGAGCAAGCCGTGGGTGACAGTGGCAAGGAAAAACTCCCCGAGGTGGCAGTAGGAGGAAAATCTTCAGAGGAACCAGACTCAACAGGAAACTTATTCTCATCTGGGTGATAACACACAGCAGGAATTGATCCGCAGGCATATCGGGTATTGGGAGGCTGGAAGTTCAGTATAATAGTTGATGCATTCAAGTTAATATGGAATCCAGTTTATAATTGGAGGTTCAGGTAGACTGAAGCAAAATCAAGTCCTGAACTATCGAGCGACTGCAGTCACAAGTCCTCAGAGAACAGCTGTCTGCATCAGCCAAGGTCAGGACCGTCTTAATGGTAAAGTGGAATCGTCCCCAGTCACCGCACGGGGCCTCAATGTGACAAGATCTCCAACCAGAAGCGGGAAACCAGGATGAGTCAGACAGGTCTAAGGCCAGAGGGGGTCTGGATCACTGGCAGCTCAGAAGTGGGATGTGTACTGTAGCTTGACTGAGAGAGACAGGGAGATGGAAAGAGGGAGAGGGCGAGAGAAGGGAAGAATAAAGAGAGAGAGATAACAGTTACTGTAGGTATGGTCACAGTCACATAGTGTATAAAGTGAATGTATATTTAGTGCAAACAGAGACCCTGGCAGGACTAATAATGACAGCATTACTAAAAGCGAGAGGCAGAAGGAAACAGAAAGGAGGGCTCTTTGGGAAGTAAAGCGACCAATCACTTCACCATCAACAAATCTGAGTGATCAATGAGAGTGGGGAAGACAACATCTAAACATACCAGTTCACCATAATCCCCTACGTCCATTAATCCCCCAGACAATCCATTCACAAAAATGCTTGGCTAAATTAATAGGTTTTCAGCCTAGCCTTAAACACTGAGACTGTGTCTGAGTCCTGAGCATTAATTGGAAGGCTATTCCATAACTTTGGGGCTTTATTAGAAAAAGCTCTGCTCTCTACTGGGGTTTTTATCATACACAGAACTGACAAACAGCCTGCATCCTTTGATTGAAGTAGGCATATCAAAGGATGCAGATTGTAAGAAACCAGCAGTTAGGTACCTCCGGTACTGTAGTGCGAGACCATTTGATGCTTTATACGTCAAAGTTTCAATTGGAGCCAATGCAGTGTGGATAATATAGGGGTGATGTGCTCGTATCTTCCGGTTCTCATTCTTGAGAACTCTCGCTGCTGCATTTTGAACGAACTGAAGCTTGTTTATACACCTAGTTGGAACAACCTTGATGGAACAGAAAGGGCATCCAGAGTTACAGTATGTCTTCATTTACATATTGGGTGGTGTGGAACCTGGATCTATTGTGAGGAAGTAGAATAAGATGAGGAACATGTTACTGTAGCTCAGTGGATTGTTGATCAGTAAGTTGATGGTTCAAACCTCAGATTGAAAGAAAGAGTACAGTATGTGACAAGATAAAGGCTTACCCCATCCCAGGCAATTTAGGGATAACACAAGGTGGGATTCACCATAGATGGGGTACAGGTGGATACACATTACACACTTTGGAAACACCAATCAGCCTAATCTGCATGTTTTTGGACTGTGTAAGGACCTGGAGCTAACCCAGAAAGCATGGGCACAACATACACACACAGACTGTATGTGAGATTCAAACGCTCAGCCCTGGAGATGAGAGGCAAAAGTGCTATTCGCTGTCACTCTACCTCTCTAACACCTACTATAGCCCTTTAAATAAAGTGTTATCTCTTTAGCATTTCTGTGATTACCACGAAAAGGAATTTGCTGTACTGAGAAAATACCCGAGAATCTGCTTCCTCAATAGTAAAGGGCAGTTGTTGGGCTCCACTAAAGCTTACTAACGCTGTTCATTTGTAGTTTCACCCAACTTTTTAACACCAGATCAAAAACATACATAACATTTATACTTACTTCCTCTAAGTTTTGTGGTATCCCCAAGTCATCAGGGTGAAACTAATGTACTTCCATATTTAATAAGCGCTACAGTATGTGGAAAAAAAAAGTAAGAGTATGTCGCATTTTTTCTTATACAGTTTTAGAGCTTGACCTAACTCTGACTTAAAAGTATAAAAGGCATCTATCTATCTATCTATCTATCTATCTATCTATCTATCTATCTATCTATCTATCGATGTATAAAAATGAGGTTTAAAATGATGCAGGATTTCTTAAAAAGTTTTTAAGTATTTTATTCACACCATTAAATAAATACAATAATATAATAATACAACAATAATAATAATAATAATAATAATAATAATAATAAATAGACATGCATGAATGAAAAAGTACATAAGATAATGCCACAAAATAACATTAAATAAATAAAAAAATGCTTGTTTAGAGTCACTTTAAACACTAAACAAAAAGTACATTCATTATAACATTCAGTTCAGTTTGTACACAAGCAGTTTTTGTAGTGAGCTACACTTTCTCAGTATGAACATACAAGCTTAACATGCTGGTTTAAAAAGAGAACAGAGCAGTAGCGTTCTCCAAAGTCTCAGGTCAGTAGCCTTTTCACACACCAACTAGAACATCGTAATAAAGCAAGTACAATGGAGAACTTCGCAGCACTTTGATACACTGTATCCAAATCTTTACATTTACAAACATTAGTAATTTCACATTCCTCAAGTGATTTAGTATTCAAAAATCACCCTGAGAAATACAATATCTTAAAATTGGTGTTTTAACATAAAACACTTTGTCTTTCAATTGGTCAACAGGTGTCCTTTATAGCAAGCAGCATCAGCAGGTTTTTACAGCTCAAACACCCCAAAAAAGGTCTTGGAAGTTTGATCCTCAATGTTAGTAAGATGGTTGGTATCGGTTGAAAGTTTGTCCCCCTTATAAAGCTGAAAGACAGCACCTAGATAGATGGAATCATAGACAAAACGTCCATTCTGCTGATTCTCTGTGGCTTGGCACATTGATTTGACTCCATTGAGCAGGAAGTGTTTCTCTTTGGATGGTGACGTGAGAGATGACCACCGAACGCTGTAGCTCAGGTGTATGTTACTTTTCGCGTTTTCTTCGTCATCTGAATGGCACTTGATCTTGAATGAGGCTTGGCTGTAGACAAAGTATAGGCCGTCATGGGGAATGAGGATGCTGTTGTTCTCCAGTGTGAGGCCTCCTTTGGTGAAGGATTGGTCCACTCCACTCACCCAGCGTGGAGACCTAGACATTTGTCCTACGGCCTGTCTCGAAGCTAGAAAGATAAAGGATTTTGTTTGAGTAAGCAGTATGAATAAGCACTATCCCGATATCTTAATAAAAGTACCAGATTTCTGATTTTAGCAGAAGTATGTTCCATATAGACATTTAATTACAACTTTTGAGGATGTCCAGAGGGTATTCTAAAGATGAACTTTTTAGCATGAGGTAGAAATGTCCTTATTGGTTATCTATGTAACAGTAAGGCATTTTTATTTAAGTTTTCATTTAAAATGACTTATAGCTGGGGAGTGACAGAGGATCATACTTTACATTTCAATACTTAAAATTTGAACCTTTGTTATCAAGGTATAGATTAATGTTCTTTATTTTACAGACCGTTTGCTTTAATTTCCTTTTACATTTACATTTAGGCCGATTTGGCCGATGGTCTTATCCAGAGCGACTTACAAAAGTGCTTTGAAGTTTCCATCATTGGATAGATCCCGACACCGGGTTACTAACTAAGTACCATCAGTCAAACACTGTTAAGAATTTATTTTTTTATAACACTATTACATTTTCTATTAAATCCTGGCACTAATGCTACATTTCCAAACAAAGTAAATGCCAATGACAAATAGGTATTGTAACTTACCATGGAGGTGAATGGCTGCCTTTGTGCTCTTGGCAATCTCTGTTAGCATTTTCTGTTGACCTGACGGATCTAGGACACAAAAGGAGGCATTGTTAATCTTCCAAGCCAACATATCATGAAAGTCTGTGGCTGTGCCATTCACAGTGATTTGAAGAATCATTTCTTGTATCTTACCTGTGCTTGTGGTACCTTTCAGCTCCATAAAAGTCTCAGCTTGATGTTTATTCTGTGGAAGAAATAATGAAAAGAATGTTAAAAGAATGTCTTTGCCTCTCTTCATCTTCCCTGACTTTCAAATCTCTCAGGATGATAAACGAGCCTTTACTGTGGCTTCACACTTACCATTGAATGCCAAACAAAACAGAAAGATGCGACAGCACAGAGACAGAGGAAGCCCAGAGCACCAAGTATTGTCCATGACCAAGATCTGGATGTCCTCACTGCTTCCACAGTAGGCTGGTAAACATCCCCCGTAGCTGCTTCTACGTCGGCTGCTGTCACCTTATAGCTCTCCATCCTGTATTCGGTCGCTTAGTTTCAACTTCAGTGCAATTTATTTGTATGGTACAAGACTTTAGATGAACCCAAGACCTGTCCAAGGTTGTATCTGAAGGGAATTGCGGTGTACTGAGTGCCTTCATGGAGTAGAATTCACTAATATTTATATGAGAAAGAAGGGGAAAGTCCAGTGATGTCAGGGGAGCAGAAGTTGGTCTGAAAAGGGAAAGAACGATTTAGCTTGCAGGCACACCGACACTCTCACAACCTCCACCCCTCCCACACACACTCACACACTCACTCACACACAAAGAGTGAGAGAAACCGTCCCTCTGTGTGTGCAAGCGAACAGGTTCAGTGAGTGTAATGATTCAAACATATATGCAATCATTTCATCGAAACGAAAAAACAAAGTTTCAGATCCTTTAACACTTTTTGGGTCGCTTTTATATCTAACAAGAAATCTATAGAATATATATATAGAAACCATTACATAAGTGTAACTTTCACACACGTTCGTTGAATGATAGTGTAAAGAAAGAGAAAAGTCGTCCCTAGCAGAACGATGTTAACTGCAGGAAGTCATTAAGCCTCTAATAAAGTAGTAAGCAAGTTATAAAGTGAAAGTTAAATCAATTACAAGGACTCTTTACTAATGATTCACATAAGAATTACTAATATAGTAAACTTCAAACTGACAACTTGTATAGGGTTCAATTACAAAACTACACCATAGAAACTACACATAAGAAATCAAACTCATATGTTGCCTAGTGGATTAAACTCAAAGATTTAACTAGGATTGATCTTTTGAATTAAACTAAACGATTCAACGTTAAAACTTAAATATAACTGAATGAAAAGATTAAACCTTAACGTGCATATTTATAACCACGTGCCTGTCATTATGGTGTTACTGGTATTACATAATTCATACTTTTGAGATTACTTTAGATCATAATCATTTTGAGAGACTCGCTAAGGACTCTCGACTCTCTCCCTAGGTGGTAAAAGTTATCTGCTGCGGGGAAATAGCTAGTGGGTAGGAATTGCCAGTGACTGAATTGTGAGAAATACTTTAATTCTTTATAATTAGGTCGTTAGCTGATAATATTATCTCTGTTATCTAGGACATGGGCACATGGGTGGTATCTGGCATCATTAACACATTTAAACACTGTTAACCAAACCAGACTCCATATCATACTCTGAGAACATTTTACTCCTTTGCAAATCATATAGATATAACAAATTATATCTAGTTTTTTTTTATAGCATTTGAAAACCAAGTATTCAAAGAAACGATGACACTAATACAGGAGTTATGTTCTATTAATTTTGCACCATTCAGCAAGCACAGTTTGGTCCTCTACATACGTTGTGTCTTTCCTTACAGCACACTCTCCCTCTCCTCTTCTTTTGCAACCCCATGTCTAGAAACCTGTACATTCATGTCTCATTTTTCCACAAATACAGTAGTATTTAAACTGCTGAAACAAAATCTCCTGCTGTTACGCAAGAATCAGAACTCTGCTATGTTACTATATATACAAGGGAGTCTTTTGTTTAAGCAATCTACACAGGGCCTGTGAGAAATACTCAGCCACTAAGACAAAGTTCACTTTATCTCTGATATGTTATTATGCATTAATGTAATCAGTTTATTTGATTTATTAAAATGCAAACAACTTGAAGCTTTATCCATAGTTTTTTCTTCAGAGCAACAAACAGGATTGCTTTGCATGTCAATATAGGTCTTTTGTTCACAGTTAACTAATGTCTCACGGCTTTACTTGCAAGTCCCGGCTGGCCCAGGAGATTAATACTTTCCAGAAGAATGTCTTTAGACATTTATTAGAATGATAATAATTCATTAATAATAATTAATAATGAATTAATTATTAATAAGGGAACTGCTCGATGATGAAAAATGATATAATGTATGTTTACCAAATTGATCAGTTTTAATGCAATGATATTTAATTATCATTTCTAGCTGTTACACAATCAGAGCGGTTTTCACTTATTGTTATTTATTTATTTATTTATTTATTATCTTTCTTTCCTTTTTTTTAACACAAGGTTAAAATTTATATTTTAAAAACAATTGCATTACTGTTTAATGACTATGCAGTTATTTCTGCTCAAGTTTGGCTTTCTGTGCATGTGCTTTTACAAAGAAAGATGACACATTCATCTCACCTGCTATATTTAGACTAATAAGGTCCCCCTGGGCTAAAGTACTAAATGCCTTTAAAAAAATATATGAAAAAAAAGGCAACACAGCGTGACCACCTTCTTTTGAGCCACTTTGGAGTTTTAAGTAAATGTTAAGTGTACCGCCTTAAAAAAGATCCAACCTTATTTCCTGCCCACACCCTTTCTTTCCACCCGAAAATAACCTGCAATCTAATGGATTAGTAAGCTAATTCTGTGACAAAATGACTCTGGAACAGGGACGGTGATCACTGATTGTGTTTGTGTAGTGTGTGTGTACCTCACCTTTTTTGCGTAGTGTTGCAACTTGGGGCTGTTTTCAGTGTCATAACAGAAGATGATTTTAAAATATAAACAATTAGATTTTACGCTTCAAGCATGTGAAAATAATTCCGGATTAAGGAAATGCACATTTTCAATGGTGTGCAGGAAAGCCGAGATAATAGTGCCATTAGCACGGAATGAAAACATAAACGTATCATTTGCCTGTTCATGACATTAAACTAATCTATTAGTGGCTGAATGTACAGTATTATGCACTTTATGATGGTATCAAATTTTACCAGTGGATTCTCAGCAAAATGTCTACAAAGGCATTTGTAGAAATAATGTTGGCCCTCTAAATTTGTAATTACCCCAGGAATTTTTGATAAGCAGTGGATAAACAGAAGTGTTTCCAAACTCATATAAAGGGAATTCATGGGTAAATTGAAAATTTCGAAAGAATGTTAATGATTTTGCTTATACATTTGCAAGATACCAATTATTTTATTACTTTTTACAGCTACCCAATAATACTTTTTCGGAATAATTTGAAACGGAAATGGAAACACCTCAGGGAGAGCTTAGCTGTGCTGCTTTCCAGCATCTTGGCTTACTGCCAACAGTCATTAGCATGCTAGCCGGGTGAGGCAATCCTTCCCATGAGCCGGAGATTCCCTATCTCCTCCCACGTGCTCAGCATTTTAAAACGCTAGACTAAAAAATATGTGTTTGTTTGTTGGACATAATAATTCATACCACATGCTTTATTCGAGCGGCTAAACATGTAAAACTGGTAGATGTCGAAAATTAATTTGAAATGTAGCTGTCGAAAATGAACGTGGCTAGTTTCACTTTTGAGTTCATGATGCAACTTCACTTACAACGCAGGCGCTTTCCAGTGGAGATTCCAACAAATCACCCGCCTCCCAGCACGTCTGTTTCTCTCTCTTTCTCTCTCTCTCTCTCTCTCTCTCTTTCACTCATGTGGCAGTGAAATTCATTTTCTATTTAAATATGGTTTTTTTTTGTTTCTGTTTCCCTTTTTAAAACTCACTTTCTCTTTCCCCTTCACTCTTTTTTTATGCTAAGTGTTATGCTAGACTACATGATAATAAAGGGTAAATTATCTAGAAATAAATTACCTACAGTACACGCTCACAGCTGTCTATACAGATCTGGGGAAAAAAGGTGTGTGTGATGAGGTGGCATTAGGAGGACTGCCACGTAATCCACCCTACTGAAGTTGCCTGCTGAAGCGGCTCAGGAAAGTTGAGATTGCATCACCAGTTGAAACTCTTGGTTTATTTCATGCGTCCGATTACCCTACTGATATATAATAGGGTAAATGTTTCAACCTATTGCATCACCAGCCTTAGCTATTACTGAAACCTACTGAGGTTGCAGGACTTACAAGGTCCTGAATGTCACAACAAACACTGCATTATAAACTTTTCATCCTTTAGTGGTTTGCTATTTGGTTAGCAGTAAAACCTTCCTAGAGAGTACTGCTGTATATGATCAGCCAGAACATTATGAACACCAGCCTAATGTTGGGTTAATCCCCTGTTTCCTGCCATGACCCCTTTGCCCTGTCGACTCCACTAGACCTCTAAAGGTCTGATGCAAGCCATCTGTAGGAGATTTACGTACTGTAAGTTGCAAGGGTTGGCTTTCATGGATTGGTCTTTTTCCAGCACATCCCACTAATACCTTATTGGATAAAAATCTGGAGAATTCAGAGGCCAAGTAAAACAACTCAAAATCATTGTTGTGTTCGTCAAACCGTTCTTGAACAATGTTTGTTGTGTTGAAGGGCACAATAACCTGAGGCCACTGCCATCAGGGAATACCCTTTCCATAAAAGGTCGTAGCTGGTCACCCAGGGATTTCCAGCATCCCACTGCCTCTGGCAGCTTGCCTTTGTCTCATAGTGCGTCCTGGTGCCATCTCTTTCCCTGGTAAGCCATGTACATTATCATTTACCCAGCTACAACCATACTGTATGATATGAAAGAAAACTTGATTCATCAGACCAGGCCACATTCTTCCATTGCTCTCTGATCCAATTTCTGATTCCCATGTGCCCATTGTAGGCACCACTTTGTGAGCATGGGCACCGTGACCAGTCTGCAGCTACATTTAGCTTTGATGACAGCTTTTCACACTCATGACATACTCTCATCAGAGTCACGAGGTAGTCACCTGGAATTATTTCTTGTCAAGAGTTAATTTGCCTTCTTAATGTGCTTCAGACCATCAGTTACGTAAAAAAAAAGACTGCACATTATTACTTACTTTAAAAAATGAAGGTCAGTCAATCTGAATTTTTTTTTATTTGAATGAATCCCCAAGTGCAGTCAGGCTTCCTCTACTGCAGAGGATACGTTTGTTAGAGTTTAATTTTTATTATTATTTACTGCACCTCAAATTAGAACTCAGATAAATGCTTCTCAGGGCTCAAGCAGCAGACATATTTCAACATCCACATTTCAGAGTCAGGCCCTAGCAAAGTTAACCATTACTTTGGAAGAACTACTAAAAGAAGAGCCTTACTTGAGTCAAGAAACACAAGGAATGTACATTAGATCACTAAGAAACTGTCTTTCAGTTAGATGAGTCCAAATTTGAGATTTTTGGCCATGTTTGTCTTGGCGAACCTCCATAACTGCCTATGAAAGACAGAGAAGAAGGAATGATGGTGTGGAGGTGCTTTTTTTTTTTTTTTACACTGTTGGTGTCAAAGGTGAGGGCACACTTAACCAGCATGGGACCATCATTTGTTTTCCAGGAGAACAATGACATCAAACAGAGGGAAGAAAAGCAGCCAACAAGTAACTCCTTCAAGAGTGTTGGAAAACCATTTCTGGTGACTACCTCATGAGGCTTACAGGGAGAATGGCAAAAGTGTTTAAAACTGTCATCAAAACAAAAGGTGGCTACTTTTCATATTTAATCTGTCATAATTTCAATAGAATTTCGTATATATAAATTATGTATATATGTATATTATGAAAAATTCTGATAAAAACATAATGTATAAAATGATGATAATATAGCATTTAAGCTGTTAATTATCATATGCTCTAAAAACACAGTACACTAATTCAACCTACACTTTGTCACTCATGTGGCAAATCTGGACTTTTGAGGTAAGGCACTTCTCCAGGACAAATATGACACGAAGTTCCTTCTTTTTGTAGCATGTGTGACCTTTTAGGAATTGAAAGCCACCCACTTCTCACCGGTTGGAACAAGGCTGTAATGTAAAGGCCAGGTAAAATCTATACTCTGTGCTGATGTGGGAACAGTTTAGGCTTTTGTTACATAATAGAAAAAAATGGAAGAATGGGGAAGTAGCAACAGATAAAAATAGACACATGACAATCAGTGTGGTATTCAGATTCACAAGATACTTATCTTATACACTTTGGAAAAACATTGATTCATGCTAGTACTCAATAAGTTACATAAGGCGGGGCACACATAAATTACACACAAAAACAGCCTTCAAAAGAAATAACTCAGTTATTTAAATACTGAGCAGGTTGAGAACACCCTCTCTAGTGGAACACCTAGACACACAGCACAAAACAAATTCAACACAACACAGTTCAGCATGGCAGACATGTGTTGTGAAATCTGCCCTTTGTTTCAGGGAGAGACCTGTGGTGTAAGAACCCCTGAAAAGGTCAATATCAAGATTTAGAGTAATAAGACCAGCATAGCCACTGTTCGTGCATTTTATTGTTACTTTACTTGTTGTTGTAGTTCTCCACAGCAGAGTGGGATGGTTTTCAAGGACAGAATGCAAAGGTTGCATCATTGGCCCCACTATTTACTGCACTTGTTTCCAGCTTTATCTCTGGTTTGTCCCATACTTTAGAGTTGGTTCCCATTAGACCCCATTTACTGGGGCCTTGGATTTGGCCTCTTGACATTTGGCAGTTTAGGACAACCTCTTTTATATACTTGTTCTGTATGAGGCATCGTCTCCCAGATCTAGATCCCAAAATATTACGTTTGCTTCAGGGAGAATGGCAAGTCCCCATCGGTATTAGTAAAAGTATATGTGACAGTCACAGTATGGTGTATGGTTTCTCTAGAAAGGCTAATGAGCTTACTACAACCTTTCTGAAAGGGGTTTGCCAAGATCAGATCTCCCATTTGCCTACATTTTTAAAGGTTTCTTCTTATACAAGATGCTGAACTGAAACAGGGGCCTCCCAAACTGCCTTCTGCAAGTGATTACACCGATCAGTCGTAACATTAAATCCACTAAATGAAAATGAATATCTCTCATAATCTTCTAATAATTGCACCTGCCATCAGATGGGATATATTGGGCAGCAAATGAACAGTCAGTTCTTGATGTGGGCTTATTTGAAGCAAAAAAAAAAAAAAAGTGAGGATCTGAGTGACATTATCAAGGGTTAAATTGTGATGTCTAGACATCTGGGTTATAGCATCTCCAAAAAGACAGGTCTAGTAGGGTGTTCTTAGTATGCAACAGTTAGTACCTACTAAAAGTATTCTAAGGAAGGACAACTGATGAAATGAAGAATATAATGCAAGAATTAATCATGAATGGTTTGAGAATCATGGCAAAAATTTTAATGGGTTGACTTCCACAGATCTTAATTGATGGTGCTCAAGGAAATTTGATCCATGGAGGCCCCATCCAAGGAACTGCTGCATTATTGTGCCAGATACTAAAATGCACCATCACACCTTGTGCTGTCAACATGGTAGAGCTGTTTTTCTGGCACTAGGGAGACCCACACAATGATAAATGAGTGTTAGACATTTAATTTAATGTTATGACTGTAAACAAAAAGAGTGTGAGAAATTGATGCTTGCTTATGCTGGTGAGCAGGTAACTTAGGCATTCATGGTCTTTGCTCAAGGCCATATTACTCAAACCATTCCACCAAAGCGCTCGGAGCAGCCATGCAATCATTAATGACACGCTCCACTTTTATCAGGGACTGGCCCATTGAGAGATAAACATTTTTGCCATTAGCCCACAGATGGGATAAACCAAGGGAAATGCACACAAATTTCACCTAACGAACATGCTAATTAGTGTTTCTCTTTTCACTTTTTCGAGTAGACCATGTATATGTAAAAGAAGAATTAACAGCTATATGGAGGCTTCCGAGTAATCAATGATTCTTTAAGTTTTCCCCATAATTATATTTACATTAACAAGCATGTTAAAATTTAATATTTTTTTCCCTATGTTTTCAAGTTTCTCTTCTGGCTGATACATACAATTAGACTTTTATGCAAATCAAACTATGTTTAAATGTCAGAAAAACGCTATCTTTAGAACCCTTAAGGGGCATTATTTGGCTTATCTGTGTAGACCAATATTAGAGATTGTTTGAACTTGAAGAATTGTAAGTAGCTTAGAACCATCCAAATATGCCTAAAAATGTCCTTAAATAAATGGTTTGTTTATTCTAAACATGTACATTTTTTAAACTAAAGTACAACCACTGTCCAACCACACTATGTGGACAACAAGTATAGACATCTGACAATCATACATACTGTATACATGCCTCATGCCTAGGAAAACATTCCAGATTTAGTTCCTCTTGGCTGTTATAAAAACCTCCGTTCTTCTGGGAAGGTTTTCCCCTAGATTATAGAATGTGATAATGGTGATTTTCCCATTCAGACACAAGAGTGTTCATGAGGTCAGGCAGGCCTGATGTGTCTATTTTCCAGTTTATCTCGATGGTGGTCAGTGGGGTCTAGATGCAGTCCACTCTTTCACTTAAACCTTTGCAAACCATGCTTTCAATGACCTTGTTTTGTGCGGAGAGGTGTTCTCATCCTGGAGCAGGTAATATTTTATTATTATTATCATACAATATGATTACACACTCTGGCAACTCACCCCCACCCTGCTGGCCAGCTTCCACATTGGAACTGAGGACACTAGTGTTGTTACAGTCGCCAATGTAACAGGTGACAGTAGGTACCTAGTTGGTGTGTAAACCACCAAAAAACACAAAGAAAACAACAGTACACAGGAATTGCACAATCAATGGCATCCTTACCTACATCGAATAATGGAAAAGTGACGAAATCTACACGTGGACTTTATTGATTTCACCAAGCATTTGATTGTGTAAATCTGTAACTTCCCTTTAAAATCTTGAGAAAGTTGGGATGTCTTCCTTAATGATTTTGTGTCATCAAGAAGCTGTACTTTGGAATGCATGGATTATGTATTGGAAAACTTGTTTTTAAACCAGTTGAGTACACTAGTGGTATCAAGCAAGTCTCACCCTGGGATAAATATGCTACCAGTGTGCTCTCCCTTGCCTTCAAAAACAAAGTCCAGATTACAGGATCAAGATTTACTTTAGATTTGACTGTGACATATTTAACCTTTGGAATTAAAGACCAAGAGACCCAGCATGTACATAAAAGAAGCCCAATATACAGATATGATTGTCATTTTTACCAGTCATGATAAAGCATTGCACTTACTGTTATCCACCTACAACAAGCTGTCAAAGGAAATGGGTCTTTGGATCAACATAAAAAAAACAGAAACCATGAGTGTAGGTGAACAGATTTCTATGTCACTGAACATAAGCCAAAGAAAATAGACCAGTTCATATATCTTGACAATTATCTCTTAAAGACTGCAAATAAGAAAAAGAAATTATTGTAAGATTTCAAGCTGCATTATGCGTGATTGCAAGGTTAAGAAATAGGGTTTTTGACTGTGGAGACCTCATTATTGAGATGTATGGAAGCAAAACCTTGATGATCAAGCTTCTCAGAACTGTCCAGCAACATCTGAGATCCATTCTAAGATGAGGTGCCAAAATCATATATGACCAATTCATCGCCAAGGATAAAGTGTTGGATTTTGCTAAAACCACATATATCTTTTTTTTTTAGATACAAAGACACAGAAGAATATTTTGAAGTATGAGGGTTTACAGTACTTCATTCATGAAGAGATTTGTAGCAAACCAGGAAACTGGCCAGCATGACGGAGGTTGGTAAGAGAGGCTTCGAAAAGAGTGACAAGAACCACGAGAGGATGAAGGTGGCAAAGTGAACTGTTTGGATTCACAATTAATACATTCCTAATCATCTTGTAATTTTGTGGTTTACCCATGTCGGTTGTCTAAGGAATACACATTTTGAGAAAATGCCAATCTTACCTGCCGTCCTACTCTATTAACTGTGACTCACAGTTTACAAATCTTAAAAGATCAGACGATGAGATTAGCACATGCAGTGGAGACGGTACTAATGATGTCACATCCTAAATAACAGTCCACTTCCATGTTTGTTTATAAATAGCTTTGATTTAATGATTATGATTTATGATTATGTGATTTTAACATCATTTCTTTTTATAATGGGAAAATAGGAGACAGTATAAATACTATTAAAGTTATAGATATTCTTTGGTTTTAATTGACTTAAAAATTGTTTATTTAACTGAGCAAGAAGTAAAACATGACATTGCATAGAGTTTTATTTTATTTTTCATAGACTTTTATTTCTCTTATACAATTCAACAACTATTTGTCGGCAATTACAATTTATTTTAATTGTATATATATATATTGATTCAAACCACACATAATGGCATAACAATAGCTGTTTGCACAAGTATATAACAAATTAAGATCTCTACTTGTCCTGTATCCTGTGCACACACACAAACACAAACACACACACACACACACACAACAGGGAATTTAGAAAAAGCGACTGACTTACTCTGCATGTCTCTGGACTCTGGAAAGAAACCGGAGAACCCAGAGGGAATCCCCCTAAGCACAGGGAGAACGCGCAAACTAGACATACACAGACCACAAGGCAGGTTTCGAACCCTTGATGGTGGCGATGCGAGGCCGAAGCACTACCCACTACACCAGTAATCAATTTTTAAGAGTCATGCATACCGTCTTAGAGAAATGAATCTTCTTCTTTTATCTTCCTGAACAGGTTCTTCTTGCAAAATTTTCAATCAAATAGTCTATGAATCTAAAATTTCCTTACAATAACGTATAACAATGTGAACATTTTATGTTACTAATTAGGTTAAACGATTTTTGTAAAATTTTCAGTAAGTGTACTCATTAACCATCCAGAATTCTGTAATAAGTTTACTTATATCTTCAAATTACACTCAAAAGTCAGAGATGCCAAGCAGAATATTTGTTTCATTTATCACTTAACATCTACTCAAATTCTTTAAAAAATCCCCAAACTATTAAAAGCCTGATTAAATATAAATAAGGAAATGATATATGATGTCACAATGGCCAGTGTCCCAAGACATCTTGTTTTAAACTCCAAATTAAATTTCCAATACCTAAATGTTCTTTTCTTAAAGCAAACTAAAGTCACTTAATATAGGTGGATTTTAACTTTACTATAGCATCCTGATGTAAGTTCCAATTTGGGGCTGAAAGCTTCTTCCTGTGGCTGCACAGTATTTATTCTTCGAGCAGGAAGTGATGTAAAGCAAAGCGCCTCAGTGTGACAGCCGTGAATGGTAATTATAGTAAATAACTATGAAAATCGTCTAATTGCTTCAACATTTGAATTTTTGAGCTTTTCAAACCCTGTGATTTTATATCGAATGCGTTCTGCCAATAATGCTGAGTACACGTGGCATCCAAATGTCATTGATTTTAATGTCAGCTGAGTCATTCGGCGAGGGTATGCCAATTACAAATGACATAAAGTAATGTGAGGCGCTAGGAGTATAAGGTGTTCCTGTTGACATATTCTTGTGGTTTAGTTTTAGTAAATATGTGGATTCCGCTTTCACCACGCAGTCTGAGTCTAGAATCTTTGCTCTGAACCTAGCCCGCAACTCTCCATGTGAAGTATGTTTAACCTACACAGCATCTTTCCGTTTCTCTTATGTGCCCTGAAACCATCCCTTCTTCCTTCCTTTCCGAGATTGTCCTCCATCACCCCCTTTGCAGGGGATTTTAGCTGCATCTCCTGGTGACATTCTAAGCAAACCTTTCCACCACTTCAAACTAATCTACATGCAGCAAACACCATTCTGCACATATGTGTAGGCTCTATTGTAGTCAGTGGGCCTGAAGTGCCTGATCAGTTTGAGGTTATCTGGGTTCAAATCAAACTCTAATAAGTCTGTGATTCTCAACATGGAGTCTGTGATATGATGTAGAAGTATGGAGTCAGTGATTTTAACGTAATGTATTTTTTTCATAATGGGAAAGTAGGGAAGATTATTTTTTAAACACTATTAAAGTTATAAATATTCTTTGGTTTTTATTCTTAAAATTATTGATTTGACTAAGTAAAAAATAAAAAATGACTACGTTACTATTTGTCAGCAATTACAATTAATTTTAATTATTAAGTGACATTTTGTGTCTTTTAACCATTGTTATATAATACATCCATATACACATATAGCTTCTGGTGTTAGTGAGAAATCTGGGGATGCTTGGTCAGGTCTAGACACAGGGATGTTATGTGGCAATAATATGAAGTCAGCTGACTACCTGAATGTAATGAATGACCAGGTTATAATACCTAGAGAGTCCTGATGGTACAGGCAAGGTATTCAAGAACAACAATGGCAAGATTCATCTCGCTCAGATTAACAAAAAATATTTCTGCGGGCATGAAAAAATCTTTGAGATTTTATGGACTGTTTAGACTACAGGTCCAAAAATGAATGCAGAAATACATAAAGTTGTTGAAATAATGCCACAGTTCCATGATCAAAGATTTAAAAAGCTGACTAACAAAAGATTATATATATATACTGTATATATAAAATATATAAAAAAAAAAACTTTTTAAAAATTGTCTGTGTAGCAATACATAGTATACATACACAGTATGCATTACCATAAAATGTGAGGTGTTAGAGTCAAAAGTTTAAAATGGATAGTCCTACCCCAACAAGCGCCCCCCCCCACCATGTGTAGTACTGTGTATTACTCTGTGTAGTAACGCATTGTATACATATACAGTATGCATTACCATAGAAGGTGTTAAAGAGAGTGTACAGGTCAGTCATAGGCCTTAAAAAAAAGAGAACCAAGTGATATAGCACTTGAATCCATGTTCATAAAAATTCTGGTTTGGAGTCAGCAAAAAGAGGAACCTCCACTGAAGCACTATTGCCTCCACTCAGTAAACATAGAGCTACATATTTGTGCAAGTGAAAGCTGTATGTACCATGAATTATTGTTTTTCTCTTCAAATCCACCATGCTTCCATTTCTACCTGCAAAGAGCTTTTGGGAGCATAAGAGCTGAAATGCAAAGAACTGCACTCCAGCAGAGACCTACAGAGTGCTGTAACTGCGAATCACGAAGACAGTGCCTTGCAACATGGTGTAATGTGCGAAGTCAGGCAGGGGTTTTTAGTTTCCTGTGTGTACATGTACATTGAAACCACTAGCTCACAGGAAATGACAAGGCAAACACAAATAAACAAGGAAAGAAATGTCAAAGAAGATCTAGACCATTATATTGAGCTACTTGATGACACACCACGGATCCCACACACTTTGTTTTAAGTAGGCAAACCACACTTGTTCGTGTCTTTAAGTGAGTGTTTCACCAGCAATTTCAGGTTATCAACCCTTGTCTTATTTTCATCAGGGGAACATTTACTCTAACTGAAGACACAGAAGCCAATTCTGAGATTAAATTTCACTCCGTTTCACAGTTGGGAATTTTTTTTCTCCATACACCGTGTCATGGGAATAAAGGCAGTTTTGAGGTCAGATTAAGGGAGATCGAGTGTTTAATTGTGTAACTGTCTGTCAAGACAGGAGTAGGAGAACTAGGGTTATAAAGTGTTGTCTGGGCTATTTTTAGCATCCACACCTCGAACCAAATTTGGACTTCCTTCTTCCGTCATGTTCAGACCTATAGCAGAACGTGTAGAGCACGAAGAGGAATTCTGGATTAACGGCAGAATCTAAATGAAAGATATTTTATGATAAATTTAGAACACGTCTATTCTCACACGTCTGCCAAAACAATCATTAAGGTAAATATACAGTATAAATATGTTATACTTTAAATTGTAGCATTCTTTTTGATTGAGAAAGTCAAAATTTTAAATGATCTACCTATAAAACAACTACGGATTTGTTTGTCATAGTTGAAGTGCCATTGAACTTAATGTTAATAAAGCTTTATCAACTTTGGTTTATATACTGTGTACAGTTCAATCTTAAGAGATGATTGATGGGGCACTGAACCAGGGTACGGTGTGACTGTGATTTAGTAGCACCACCGTGTGGTGAAGATTAGCAGAGGCAGGAATATAATATATAAATAATAATAATAATAATAATAATAATAATAATTAAAAATATAAAACTGTTATATATATAATATATATATATATATATTAAAAGCTTTATTGCCAAGTAGTTACAAAATATGATCATGTTTATTGCAAAAGACATTCTTACATATTACATGTCAGACAAACATAGTACTTCACAGCTATTGCAGAAAATTCCATGCTTTATTACATAAAAGGAAGATCAATTCATTTAAATAAACCTCATAAATAACTAATGTATCATTTACACATCTTTAAAATACATAATAAAATGATTGTTAACAAAATATTCCGTCATTTCTTATTAGCAATGTAAAACTTAACAATGGCATTCAGTGTACTGTACATACATTCCCTGAGCCCATGTGACCTCTGCTTCTAGTATCATATAGATGAAATCAGTAAGAGTTTACCTTATTTAAACTCTCAATATAACTCTGACCATGCTAGCATGAAATACAGAAAGCCTCCCTGTATAAAGGGGTTACTTGAGCTGTACTAGAGCAGACAACTAGAGGCTGCTGCTGGAGACTCACAGACATACACTCTCCCTGTTTCCCCCATCATTAGACCTGAGATTACAAACTTGCCCCATATTTATTCGTCCTTTAGCTTATTAAGCAGGTAGAGGCCCCAATATGTTTTTGATGGATCCCTTCTTATCTGAGACTCGATGTTCAGTCTCACTTTGTAACCACTTCTTAAAAGAATCACCCCTGACATAGACACAGAGCCGTTTCCATAATCAGCCTCACTCAGTTTACGGGCTCTCTTTCCATCCTCATTTGCAACCAAAGTCACTGTCCCATGTCTATTGTTTACTAAGTTTACGAGGGTGACCTGGGCATAGGCGTGGTAAAATCCTCCGATTGTAATATTGACCGAGCCGTTGTTCAGGATGAGGGAGGTGTTCTCGCAGAAACATGTAGAACTGGGTTTCCATGACTGGTCTTCATCTGTTGTATCAAATGTCATATCAATTAACACACATTAAATAACTGAGAAGAAAACTTATTTATGAATTAAAAATTTACTATGGTTTCTAATCTGGACAGTGCTGGACATGGCAGTGTGGTAAAAGCTAATATCATGATTTTAAGTTTTTTTTTTCATCATAATATTAATATTAATATCAGCCATAATATTAAAACCAGATAGGCTGCAAAATAATTGTTTACACACTCTTGTGGCGGTCACTCTGAATGATAGTGAATGATGATATATAAATAAGAATGATAATAATGTATATATAATATATAATGATAAATAATATGTATAAAATATATAATATATGATAATTATATATAATAATGATATATAATAATGATAAAATTATATAATAAAATTATATTAATGTCTGAATGATTGTGGAGCGAATAGTGAAATTTTTAGAGGAAACAAACATACCACTATCATTGCTGCCATAATTCAATTCAAGTTTTACAAAAGGGCATTGATGATAACCTTTAACGTGTGTGTACATTTCTTGGGCCCCTCTCTATTATGTTAAACAATCTTGTGTCCCTAAAACAGCTCTGTCTGGTCAAAGCATGGACTTCACAAGACCTTTGAAAGTGTGCTGGACTATCTGGAACCAAGATTTTAGCATCCATGGATCAGACTTGCTTGTCCAAGACATACCTTAGGTACTGGATCAGATTCAGATCTGAAGATTTTGAAGGCCAAAGTCGATTCCCTAATCTCGATCATCTTCTTCATTGCATTAACGTCGAGAACTGACTGTTCACTTGGTGTCTAATACAGCACATCCTATCCCTTGACAGACGTCATTGTAATAAAAAAAATCTATGTTATTTACTTCACCTGTTAGGAATTTTAATGTTATGGCTGATTAGTGTATAGATTTTTAGAACAATCTATACACATCGGAATGTTTTTATTTAAGCTATTGTCATTTCTTGTCTTAACGCTCCTCCCATGATATTAAGTGTTATGGAAGAGATCAACTAGTAGATTATCTATGATGTTCCTACACAGTAACACCTAAGTCTCCTAAAAGATGGCAATAGAAAAGTTTTAAATGACCTAATAAGAAATAATTATTCATCAGAATTTTAATCATAAAAAGGGTGCAGAATGAATCAGCGATAAATTTCCCACTGATATTGGCATTAACAGACGTAGTGTGGAGTTGAATGTAGAAAAGTTGATGAGGCTGGTGTTTGAAAGCACCGAGCAAATTTTAGCTCAGAAAAGAATTTTTTTTTGCAAAAACAGTGGATTTTTTTGTTTTTTTACATAAATTATATAAAGGAGCCTTTCAGTGGAACTGCAATGAAATTTAACCAGATTTAAAAATGCTAGAACTTGTGGTTGAGATTTGTGCACTATGGAAACTTGATTGAATTTAGAAGAGTTTGTAGTTTCAGAACTATATATAATAGAAAATCCAGTTTTGACCATGTAAAGGGTTTTCCCAGGTTCACAAAGTTGCGTGAAGGAAAAGAGCTCACCATAATCTTGCAGGTTTCTGTATATAGATACTTAAAGAAGTTTACTGTCTGGGAGAAGCGTCCGTATAAGACTCGTATAAGAGATTGTGCATTGCCGCATTGCGGAGGAGCAGAGGCCTCCTTTATTGCGTAGTGACAGATTGTGCAGTAAAGTTCGCAGCATCCAGTGTGCAGTTGAAACCAACGTACATTAGATTTTAGTCAGATAAACTTGTTCCGTACGTGTAGGCTCTCGACATAAACCTAACCACATTCAGACGTATGAACACCCACTTCACAGCAGCAGCGGATATTCGACCACCTCCCCACAGTTATGTCCTTTTCCATGGTGATTCACATCGCACCTACGATTTCCACCTTATATTTTCCTCCCGGTTTAATTAGGGTTTTTAATCAATTTATTTATTTGTTTGATTACCTGACTACTTATTTGTTTGTGCAAACTGTGAACACTGCCCATAGCTACATGATAGCTAACAGTGACAAATATTCGCCTGAGAGTTTTTGTGGTCAGCTAGTGAGTAGGGAGTTCCTTAATCGCAAGTGCTTTCGGTCTTACATAAAGAATACTGTAAACTGTGTAGTTTTAAATATGACTGAGCTGTTTCTGTACTGACATATCTTGATGATTAATGCCTAAAATAGGTAGGCTGAAAAAGTAGTTTGTCCAAATGCCCTAACATGTTAGTTTTTGTTTAGTCAACTAACATGCAATCCACAATTAAGGGAATGTGTAACACTTCCTCAATTGAACAGAGAAAAGGAACAAAATAATGAGATCATCTGCCGATTGAAAGTCCCTTTCTGAGTTTTGTTTCATTAAGACAGGGAAAGGGAAATAAACAGGCTGCTTACCCCAGACCAGATGAATGTGATTAACTGAGCTCGGTCTAGAATCTTTAAAAAAAAAAAAGAGAGAGAGAAAACAAAGACCACACTCATTTAGCAATCAGAGGCTTTGATAAACGGATGCAATCACATACATGCAATATACTGTATTTAGATTCTTTTCATCATGAGTCAGGCATAAATATAGGAATTTGGTAATCTATTACAAATGTGAAACCGTTAAAGCACACTTTACTAAACTAAAAAGGCATGTGATGCATGTGTCATGCTTAATAAAAGGAACTTGGGGAAAAAAAGTATATCAAATAAAATAAGGCTCTCTTTTGACTCAATCATGTTTGCCCACCTTGAAACCCTGTCTGCTAAGCAGATATTCACTGAAACGGGTAATGATCTATTTACAACCTTTATTACTGTATGTTTTACCTGAATCTGAGTTACAAAAGTGAAAACAGACAAGTGTGGGTTACGTCATACAATATACACTGTATGTGACTGCACAAACGTTCCAAATGTTTTGCATAAAGGCATTTGCTTCACAGATTTAATGACACCATAACATTTCTCACCTGTGTGACGTTCAGAATGCGCACTACCTCCTGTAAAAGATATTGAAGTGTTAGCTATACAAGGCATATAAATGTGATTTTATTGAACAAAAGTCAACAAATTCATTTGGCCGGAATTACGTATCATCTCAGACATTAAACAGACATTAGATAAAATTAAAGTACAAATATATTATATAATTAAAGAAATCATGAAACATACCAGTTTCTTCCATTTGTGCTTTCTGTATGTGAATAATTACATAAAAAAAAAAAAGATCAGATGTTGTTTTGAAACAATATCGTCCATTTATTATATTACTGGAACTTATAGATACACAAATACATTTTAATTTCTGATGTACCTGCTTGCTCTCCTTTGCAATCATTGCAACCATAATCACAATAGAGATGGATAACAGGCAACACCAACAGACCAAGAAGCTGAACTTGTAGCTTTTGTTGTGCATCGCTTACTGAAAGTATCAAAGAGAAAGGGTGGTTTAGAGAGAGCCCGCACAATCCACAGTAACTCCACAAGACTTAGAGATGTTCAGTCAGACAGGAGTGTGAGCATGAAGCAGCTGCTAGGATGTGGAGTACTCATCACTTATGCGGTGTGTGTGTGTGTGTGTGTGTGTGTGTGTGTGTGTCTATGTGTGTGTGTCTATGTGTGTGTGTGTGTGTGTGTGTGTGTGTGTTCTATTTCGGATGGTGCTAAAACAGTGCTGAGTGATGTGACACAAAACAGTGGGTTTTCACCTTTGCGAGGTGTTTCCCCTTTAACCCACACACAGAATTCACCCACAGGTGAGTGAAACGTCCTACATTGAATTACACAGCACAACAACGTGGCATGTGGTATAATTTCTGGGTCTCAGGGAATTCTTTACAAAATATGATTTCTTTTACAATGTGGGTGTCAGATCCATTTTTTAATGATAAACTACTGTTTTGCATGAGGGATCCTAGAAACAGGAAGCAGAAATGGTGCATGAAGAATGAAATCGTATCCTGAAAATCTAAAACATCTATCTATCTATCTATCTATCTATCTATCTATCTATCTATCTATCCATCCATCCATCCATCCATCCATCCATCCATCCATCCATCCATCCATCCATCTATCTATCTATCTATCTATCTATCTATCTATCTATCTATCTATCTATCTTCACAGCTATGCACAGCTCATCAGATTCCTATATATATACAGTATAATCCTACTCACTAGCTGACCACAAGGCGAATCTTTGTTACAGTTAACTGGAAACTACGAAGCATGTTTGAACTGTTAGTTGCTCTAGATAAGAGCATCTGCAAAATGCTTAAATGTAAGATAGCTATCATGTAGCTATACTCCTGGTGTTATGCAGTGTTCGCAATTTGCACAAATACATAATTGGATGGGATGGATGAATTAAATACAAAAATGAAACCAGGAGGTTTAACATGAACTATATACAGTATCTCCCCAGTGTGTATGTAGTATATAGTAAAAATGTTATACATACATACATACATACATACAATAGTAGTTCACTGTAATCTAAAGTCCGGAATGCACATCAGCATATTTTTGCATATATCACTGTGCACATTGATGTAACATCACTTTTTTAATTCATTTACATAACTTTTTAATATCTACAGTTCCCTGCATATGATCATTTTCTCACGGCAGTTAGCCATACTTCTGCATGCTACCACACACAGGGTAAAGTCATACACTTGAGAGGTGAAGGTATTGACATTTCTGTCATCAATCAATCTTGCATACAATAACAAATACACCTGACCAAGCAGTAGCAATAAGATTCTAACGCTACATATAATATGTGAGTAAATATAAGTTGCTGAATAATTCGCTGTTCATATTGGTATGAATCAGATAAGAAACAGACCGTACTCACCTCGTGTAGTGTAAAGACCAATGAACCAATATGTGTTTGTTCCAGTCATATACATCAACTCTGCCCACAGGATTTCCCCTTCTTTGGTCTCTCTGTATAACCCTGTGGTTGGAAAGGAAACTCAAGCAATGTGGATATCTTCCTTTTGTAGATTTAGAGAAAGTACACCTCAGAAAGTTACCATTACCCTGTGCCATTAAACCACATGATGACCTTGATGCATTTACAACACATACAATGTGTTTAGTGAAAATAAATATATATCAAATATCAAAGTTACATTGGTTTCTCTCACTAATGAATGGGTTTTAAGAGTCAAAGAACGACAGATTTAGACGATGTTGCAGGAAGCACATGGACATGCTGCACATAATGTTGAGACCTGGTTCGGTTGAGACCAGAATCCCTAGTTGTGATCATGAGCTATACTTATTGTCTAGACTGGGGCTTCATTGCATATTCTCCCTGTGCAGGTGAATGGATGTCGTCCAGGACTTTCTTCGTTCCATTACATTCCAGTAGGCTTGAAGATACTAAATTGCTCCTAGCTGTGAAATAAAAGAATGTGTGTGTGTGTGTGTGTGCGCACGCCACATCTGGTGGACTGGCACCCCATCCAGGATGTATTACCTGCCTCCAACCCAGTGGGACTGAGTTTGAAATTAATTGAGTGTGAAAGTTTTCATACCCTTACAGCAACAGGTTTAGAGAAAGGGTTATTTTTATTCCTTCATATTGTAGCAAAAATGGTCAAGTCATGAACCTTAGAAAAAAATATTAAAATATAATTGCTTACAACTTCTATACTTTATTAATAATTGCTTATTAACAGTTGCTTAATAGTTGCTTTTTATAAATAAGTGTTTACAGTCTTAATTGTATTCCTGTAAAAAAGGAAGGGGGGGGGGGGTTACACTAGACCGCTGCCACTGATTTTAAATCAGTAGCTTGTTTTGACTGTGAGAGCTAAAGCCATAACATTAGAAACACTGGCAGATGACACGACAAACATTGATCTGAAAGCCTCTGACATGTGCCAAGTTCGGATGGAGAGATGACTACGTCAGAGCATCTCCAAAACAGCAGGTCTTGTGAGCTAAACATGGGATGCTATGGTTAGTACTGTACCTACTAAAAGTGGTCTAAGGAAGGACATGAGAAAAGTAATGAGAAAGTCAAGCGGCAACCAAGGTTCATTTAAGTGTGTGGGGAATAAAGGATAGAACTTCTGGTCCCACAGAAAAGCTTGTGTTGCTCAGCTTGCTGAAAAAGGTTGTCAGTCAGGATGTCCCCTGCCAAAAGTGCCTATGGGCACATGAGCATCAGAATTGTTCCATGAAGCAATGGAAGAAGCTGGCCTGGTTTGAGTGTATCATGTTTTCTTTATCTCATGTGAATGGCTGGATGTGAGTGTTGTGTGGCACCAGGAAGCACTATGGGAAGAAGGCAAGCAGTGTAATGCTCTTGGGCATTCATGTGGATGTTACTTTGACGTTGCTCTTTCAGCAGGATAATGTGCTCTGCCACACTGCAAAACTGTACAACTGCACTCCCAAGATCTAATTCCTATTCATCAAAAATCTGTGGGCAGTGCTGAACAAACACGTTTAATGCCTTCAGGCTTCACCTTGCAAGCTAGAAGACTTTTACACTGGTGCCAGATAAAAGTGCACACCTCGTAGAGTCTGTGCCTCGACAAGTCGGAGTTGTTGAGATGGCACAATGGGGATGTACACAATATTAGGCGCATGTTATTTTAACGTTAGGGCTGGTCTGTGTATATGCTGGGTGTTCATGAGAAAAAAAAACTGCAAGACTTCTACATTCTAGTTAATTTATTGTGCTAATGCGCTACCTTTTTTCCCCCTTGGTTGATTGGTATCACAAACTGTCCAGTGTAGTTCAATACATGGGACAACCCCAGTAAGCCACCTGTACTTTCCTGCAAAGAGAGAGACACTGACACAACAACATACCCCACCCACAAGACTAGAACACATGCATGCACAGAGGGGTGCTGTCCCTAAATCGTGTAACTCACAAGGTCATCACAGTAGTCACAAACAACAACATAGCAGTTATATTTCTGCAGTTGTAGTTAAATGCAGGAGCGTTCAGCTGTTGGTGTCCTGTTACCTAGCTGGGTTGTTGGTTTTGCACGTTTTAGTGCGCATCATATTCTGTTTCGTATAATACCAAACCTTTTTTAAGAGCATGCAACTGTTTGCAAGATTTAATTCCTTTCGGATGTCAACCAACTCAGCGAAGTTGAATTTAAAATATGAAATTTTTGAATCATTAATAAAGCAGTCATCCAAATATTACATTTAAACACTTTTACTTTTTAGACCTACACAAACACAATCAGAGTCAAGCCTTTCAAAACCTAAACTAGCCGCAGTTATCAAAAAGGATGGAGAACAGAGTTCAGAGAAAGGCTGAAAAAGAAACAAAAAACAACAGTGTGTGGGTAGAAAGTGTTTGTGTGGGAACATATTTTTCAGAACTGTAAGATTTTTCTCATGTCTGCGCCTGAACACAGACAAATGTCTTTCTGTTTTCATTTGTATGGGAGGGAAAAGAGAAAGTGAAACAGAGGGAATGAGAAACATAAAAGTGTTAATATGTAAAAAAAAAAAAAAAAAAAATTGTTTTTTCCATTTATATCCGCAGAACAGGTACAGTAAAGTGACGGTCCTCTTGTGGTTACCTACACAATCACGTAACGCTGGCTGAATTTCCCCCCAGTGGCTTTGGCCTACTTTTTGTCACACTCCTGATTTGACAGTGTGATATAAATATAAAGTGTGAAGCATAAGATGAGGCACTATTAGCTTTACTTGATATGGTAGGTTTTGTATGGCAGATAATTTGAGATTTTTCTGGCCCAAAGCCCAGTACAACCACCAATGGTCATAAATCCAGTACAGACTTGTATGAAGAAACAAAGCATCCTTTCATATAGTGAGTTTCATATAGTGCATTTTATAGGCACTGATTCATGTTGCTCATTCAGCCATAACACATCACTGTGATTGAGAAAGTGCATGGCTAAACTTTATAAGATACTTATAGACATTAGATTTTATCCTATCATTTAACATCATAATCAGTCTCCACTGCTTGCAATGTAATGTCTAATCTAATTAAACCTGCTTAATTCTGACAAGACAGAATTACTTGTACACAGACAACACGCAGATCACGTAATAACTTTAGATGGCCTTTTTGTTTTCTCATGTGCAGCAGTAAAAGACCTTGGTGTTATAGATAAGGCAAGATAAGGAATATATTATCACAACATAATACAGGAAATCTAGTTCATGCTTTTTTAACCTCTAGGTTGGATGATGGTAATGCCTTACTGTCTGCATGTTTCACTAGATGCATAAACACCAGAAGCAGAAGATATAAGCACATCACCCCTATCTTATCCACCCTGGATCTATTTTTGTAAATAGATTAGCCTTAGGTAAGGAAGCAGAACTGGGGGACTCATTGTATTATGAGTATTAAGGTGAACTGGTAAACCACTCAGGTTAGCACTCTCGCCTTGCACCTCCAGGGTCCGGGTTCGATTCCCGACCAGGCTCGATTCCCGTCTCTGTGTGCATGGAGTTTGCATGATCTCCCCGCGCTTGGTGGGTTTCCTCCCCCAGTCCAAAGATATGTGGGTTAGGCTAATTGGCGTTCCCAAATTGCCTGTAGTGTGTGAATGAGTGTGTGAGTGTGTGTATGTGTGCCCTGCGATGAATTGGCACCATGTCCTCGTGCACAAAGCCTCCTGGCATAGGCTCCAGGTCCCCGCGACCCTAAATACAGAATAGTGCAGTATAGAAGATGAGTGAGTGAGTGAGTGAGTATACCACTCATTGATCACTCAGGTGTGTTGATGGTGGAGTGACTGGTTGCTTTACTTCCCAGGGAGATCTCATGCCAGTGTTTCATTTTGGCTCTCCCTTTTAGTTATGCTGTCATAGTGAGTCCATCCTCTCTACACTATACAGTTTATACTGTACATTTACCTTTATACGCCATGTGACTGTAAACATACTGTACCTAACTGTTTTCTATCTCACTGTCTCTCTCTTAGTCTCTCACGAGTGATCCAGACCCACCCCCCCCCCTAACTCCAACCCCCCCCCCCCATGCCCTCCAGACCTGTCTAATCCTGGTGCCCTGCTTCTGGTTGGAGATCTTGTCGCATGAAACGCCGGTGTTGTCTGCTGGGATGCATGTGGTGACTGGGGACGGATCCACTTGGCCAAGAAAATGGTCTTGGACTCAGCTTATGCAGACAGCTGTTCTCCAATGACTTGTGGTCAGTCAGTCAACAGTTCTGGACTTTAATTCCTACAAACTGTTTTGTACCTGAGCCTCCAAAAATGAAAGTGGACTCTGCAGTAAACACCTCTCCTGTTATACTGAACTTTTAGCCTCCTAACACACAGCATGACTCTAAATCAATTTCTGCTATCTGATGTCACCTAAATGTGGAAGGGTTCCCTGCTGAGTCCGGTTCCTCTCAAGGTTTCTTTCTATTGCCATCTCAGGGAGTTTTTTTCTTGCCACAGTCGCCCTCGTCTTGCTCACTAGGGACAAACTGATAATGATAATTTATACATACTTCCTCACACCTTTCATACTCATTTCCATTTTTTTTTAATTCTGTACAGCTGTTTGACCATTGTCAATGTAAATATGAATGCTGCTGAGATTTTGGGTGAGAAATTTCAGAATATAATTTTATTGCACACAGAGCCTATTTATAGCAAAAACATCAGACAAACAAAAAGTTTTCATTCAAGTGAAAAAATCCATTGTCCTTGAGGGCCATAAGATGTTATATATATATATTTTTAGTTATTTAGCACATGCAATAATGTTTATAATTATCTAATAAGGTAAATCCAGAGTATTCCATAAGATAGAATGTCAAATGTAGGAAGTGTATGAGCTTACAAACCAGTTTACATATATTGTAAATATTGTCTAGTTATATAAAGGATATAAATCTTTAAGTACAATCATTACAAATTCACCAAAATGATCATGCTTTATTTGAACAATGTGCAAAGGCATATCTCAAAATGATCAAACTAATTAATTGTAGACATCTCGGGTTCTCCTGGAAGGGATCTTCATTTTTTCCAACCCCAAGTCTCTTCATCGCAGGTGAGCCATTGTTAAAGTAAGAGTTAGCACTGAGAAAATATAGAAATATTTATAGAATTTCCTTCTATGATATGTATAGATATTAGTATTCTATTAAAGGATATTCATATGAATAGCTTGTATACTGCTGAAAGCAATACATCTGCTCTAAGATCATCTTATTACCTGCTCACTCAGTTCCTTCCAGTTTGCAGAACTCTAAAACATAAGACAGATATTTAGGCAGATATGGGACTGTCCATGGAACATGTAAGGATGACTTTAGTACATGATGTTTTACTTGGCATTTTGTGGCATTTTAGGGCCACACAAGTTGTGTTTCTCTATTCTGTGTAATCAGCGCAGGTTAATATTAAAAGTGTACATCAAAAGTGAAACGTTTAATAAACAGCAACAACTAAAATAAAAGAAATTTTCCCCACACCTTTTGTCCGTGGCGCTATTACAAACTTGTCGATAATGTAAAAGCATTCCAGTTTTTTCTGAAATTTTTTCACCAAGTCAGCTGATGTGTCCTTGTCACGTGCTGTAAGGAGGAAACAAAAGTGTTTTTAAAAAAGGACTGCATGTCAAATTTTATATCATAATTTGCACACAAACATACTAAGTCTTAAATCCTTATGTTTAAAGTACCGTATATTTCTCCGGCTTCATAACACCAAACTAAAGTATTTTTATACCTCATATTTATCTGCTTGGGCAACATGTGAGATACTAAAAAATTTCTAAGACAATGAAGTTCAAACAATGTTATTACTGACTGACCAAACAACATGATTCTTAAAAAGCCTTTGCTGGGATGAAGCTTGACGATAATCATACAGTTGGGGCATTTCATCCAGTTTCCATCCAAGAACACACCAAGATTTTCTGATATAAGAAGACAAATAAATCTTCTTAAAAGTAAGAACACGGTTTCAAGCGGTAATGTTCTATCACACAAATACTAATGGAAATATCAAAGTGAATACAGCTAAAACCTTACCCTGACCCTCTGTCAAAACCGGATCCATCTTTGGGTCAACATAATAGGTCCAGGCCATGTTCACACAATTACCGTCCCTGCAATAACAGTCTCATTCAATGACAGCCATGTGATTTTATTATATGGTACATAAGTAATTAAATATAAGTATAGTATAGTCCAGGAGCAGCAGAGAAAATAAATGCTGTGTTTTATAGCGTCTTTTAGTTAAAATGGGGGTGTTTGGACTTAAGTGATAATATGCTCATTAGACCACTTAAATTAGCCAACCTAGATAAGCTATTTTTGCACCAGTGCATAAAAAGATTCACAAGCTTTATAAGAAGAATAAAGAAAATGGTATAAGTGGTAACCCTAGTGGTAATAATCATTAAAAGAAGCTTAATTGTTTGTCACTCACTGTTGCAATGCTCCAGCCATAACCAAAGTGTGACCTTCACCTTCCTTCAGTTCGACAACTGAATTATCCACCGATTTATAGCTTTCAATGTCCTCCTCATCCCATGAAGCCACTCCAACATAATACCACTTTCCTAAATACTGGATTGGAAAGAACATAAAAATCATCAGTAAAAAAAAAAAAAAATTAATTAGCTAATTAATTAATAGCTAATGTCAGTTAAAATATTTGTTATCGAATATATAATTAGGCTTTTAATCTTATAATCAAGATCAAAATATATGGGGACTTTCCCTAAGCCACTCTGGCAATCCAGTGTTTGTCTGTTGTGATTATCGCTTCAAAGCAAAGTAACATGTAAAGATATACCTATTAAAAAAGTTTTCAATATGTGCCAACTTGTATTAACCATACTATAATCAGAACCAATATTGGGTAAAAGCCATCCATTATTTCTTACCCGGTCGGTAGACAGGACTTTACCGGACAATGGTTTTGGAGGAAGGCATGGCATTAGAACCTGCGCCACTGCATAGAGTATACCTAGTGCTGTTGAAATACTCATTATTTTACCTCAGAGAGAATTCATGCACAACCAGAGCTGGTACACTGATCCCTTACTGCTGAGTGACACTGTGTCTGAAATCAGCATGACCTTAAATATGTTTAAAAGTTCATTCACCTCACGAGACAATTTCTGCAACCATTTAACCCTTTAAATTCTCAAGATCTTTCAGCAGTCAAAACTTACATTGGTCTCTTATAGTCGAAACTTATTCAACAATTAGTGCATGATTTATAGGATATTAAGTAACTTCATAATAATTGATGATCATTTTTACTATATAACAAGGACTCAAGAGTATGATTACTATATGAGTCCATGTCCTGTACCTACAGTACCAGGCTTAAGTTTGCACACAAGTTGGATTCATTTTTTTTTCCATTCTATAACAATAATAGAGAATTCCAATAATGCAAGTTTAGATGAAATAATGCAGGTTTAGATGAAAAACCTGATTCTTGGCAGGTTTAATCAGTTGATCAAAAGTTAAAAGTTTAAATATTTAACCTGCATCAGAATTATTGTGAAATTTAAATAAGAAACGTTGATTTAAGCCTTCAAACATTAGGTAATATGTTTGCAAACATTACATAATGAGTTATCTAAGTTAATTCTGTCACTTACCTCAATATATCCATAACACTGGTTTGATCTTTACCATGCGCTAGAATTAAATGTCAATTGACTAATTGAATGCAAAATATAAAAGTAAGTCCTTTGAAGCAGCACATTTTATAGACCGTTCAAACATTTGACCCAAATATTAAATTCTATCTAGAAAAATAACTTAAATTATTATTTGTTCTTCTAAATTCATAATATATATATATATATATATATATATATATATATACATTTGCTGCATTACTAGATTACCAGTCTAAATTAGCTTCAATGTTTAAAAAAAAATTGGAATTAAATGTGCATTTATTTGTGTAATCTCAGCAATGTTTACTTTGATTTGTTGACCCAAACTTAGCAAACAGTCATAGCCTAATTTCAGACTTTTTTTTCAGACAGAGAGAAAGAGAGAGAGAGAGAGAGAGAGAGAGAGAGAATAACTGCAGAGAACTGATTTATTTTAGGCAATCTTTCATCTAAATAATATGTTAAAAAAGGGATAAAAAAATTTGAATTGTCTATGAATAACTAATAGAATACCGTATATCGCTTAACAAAATAGTGAACTATACAAATAACAGAACATTCATATTCACATCGATCTGATACTCAGTCTTCTCTATCATTACAGTTTCTCTAGTTTTTCGAATAAAACAGAAAAAAAAAACCTCGAATCTAAATTCTTGTAATTATTTACTAATGTTAATGTCACCTTAACAGCAGCTGCGATGACCCAGTTAACTGTTTAAATAAGTAGGATAACAAGCTGTCTTTATATGTAGGCCTTTTCTACACTGCGCCATAAATTTGAAAGCACACAATTAAATGAAACATTTGTCAATGTTAGATGGAGCAAAAGTTGTTCTTCTTTTAAGCATCATGAATTTAGCTGACTGTATTGATCGTAATAGTTTGCCTTTGAAAAACTTCATTGATTGTTGGATAACAGTGTGCTTTATTACCTTTAAAGTAATCACTTAAGCAATTTTTCAGTTATCAGTTAAAATTTTTACTACAGCATTAGTAAAAGACAGATGCATTACATGAATCAGCCATAACAAACAATGCAAACTATTATGCTCAGTATTGTGTGGGTTTTTCTTGTGCCACGTGGGCAGCTCTGACCCCTTGACTGAACAAGAACTCTGGGGGTGTGGTGTCTGACACCAGGACGTTGGCAGTGGAGGTGGAATAGGGTCTCATACTTGCACCATGAATGTTCAATTGGACTGGTGAGTTTGGAGAACAGGTTGGCACTCTTGGGGTCTTTGCCTGCTGGAAACTGCATGTTCTCTTGCTTTTCTATTATGGGCAGCCTTGACTTTTTTGGCATTGTTTTGCTACATTGGCTTTACTCTGGGATTGAACTGGACAAGCTGGTCTTTGTGTCCTGCAGATGTGTGTGAGCCTTGGGTGCACAAGATCCTGTCGCCAGTTCACTTTTATAGAAATGATAATTAATATTAATGTGATAATGATTCATTTAAATCCCCCTCACATCTGGCCTCATCTTTCTCCTGCCGCTCGTCTCTACAGGGACAAAAAAGAAAGCAAAAGAGGTAACAAGATGATTATTGTTTTGATGAGCAAGTTTCCTCCTTTTCTTCTTTTAAAGCAAGTGTTTTACTCACATTTGTAGATAAATACTGTCGTTTCTGCTGAGCTTGTGTGAATTCAGAAATACCCTTGAGCTTCCTTTGGGTAGCAGCACACTGTTTGGATAGAAAGTAATGAACATGCAAATAAACTGGCAAAACAGTCTCTCAAAATAAGCAACACTGGAAAAAAATGTTATGTTAAGCAAATCTAAAACTAAAGCAATTTTAAGGTGATCATCAAAACAAAACAAAACAAAAAAAAACGGAGTCTTATGGAATAAAGAGAAAAGAGGAAGGCATCTCCAGTAAATAATGCCTGAAGCAAGAGGAATTCAGAAAGAACAATGGGAAAGAACTTTATTCAGTCACCATGTAATCATGCACGGTATTTTGGGTGAAAAATATCTCAGTAAACTGTAACTGATGTATTAAAACAACTAATAGTAGAGACTATATTATATACTATATAGACAATAAAGTAGTATTAGCACCGACATTGTATCTAAATACATTCATCATGGAGTTGGTCCACCATTTGGAGCTATAACAGTTTCCACTCTTCCATAAGATTTTGGAGTGTTTCTGTGGGACTTCGCACCCATTCATTCTAGAGAGCATTAATGTTGCCAGGCACTGATGTTGGATGAGAAGGCCTGGCTCACAATCTCCATTCCAGTTCATGCTAAAGGGGTTGAATGGGATGTATGGCAAGTTCTTCCACACTGAAAGTTTATATTGCTTAGTGTGCCAAGTCTCTGAGTTATTGGAAGATCGTCGGTTTGAGCCCCAGCCCTGCCAGGATGCCACAGTTAGGGCCTTGAGCAAGGCCCTTAATCCTGTCTGCTCCAGGGGTGCTGTATAATAGCTGACCCTGTGCTCTGACCCCAGACTAACAAAAAATGCTGGGATATGTGAAGAATAAAGAATTGTGTATTTGATTAATAAAGGCGTTATAGTCTTTGATTTGTGCACTGGGGTACAGTCATGATGGAATTTGAAAAGGGACTTCCCCAAAGAGTTGCCACAAAGTTGTAAAATGCTAAGCATAGCATTGTCTAAGATGTCTTGGTATGCTGAAGAGTTAAGATCATCCTACACTGAGGATAAAAGGCCTGATTGAAACACCTGAATTCAATAATTAACAGGTTTGGCCAAATACTTTTGTCCATATAGTGTATGAACAATATTAGTATTGTAAAAAATTGGTATGACTTTACCTACAGTACTGTGGAAAGTCTTGAGCCACCCCTTATTTCTTCATATTCAATTAAATAATTAAATAATGTAGTTCAAATTAAATGGATAGAAACAAATGTTTTACTGCGCCAGTGCAAAAACACGATTTTTATTTTTTATTTTTCTCATCTAAAGATACAATTAAGGAAAATCCCACTCAGCATTCAGCATCATCAGTAGACTAATCACCATCCTTATCATCTGTTAACATCTGCACCTGTTTCTCACTGGTTCATGCCATAACCTAAATGTTTTTTGTTAATGCTTGAATGATTCATAGGTCACTGTGTGGCTTAACAGATGAAAAAACATTCCTATGAAACTGCTCAGGTGCAGGGACTGGACTGAAAATGAGAACCAAAAAAATTGCTAAGAATAAGAAACAAAAAGTGATTCAAGAAGCCTGGAGAACTATTCCTCAAGTCTGCATTAAAAATACAAGAAAGTCTAGCTTGGTCTAGGAAAATATAAAGAAATGAGGGGCTCAAGACTTTTGCACAGTATTAAAATATAATCTATAATCACATCTATATATATATATATATATATATATATATATATATATATGTATATATATATGTGTGTGTGTGTGTGTGTGTGTGTGTGGTGTGCACAATGCTGCAACAACTCAACTGTTGGCAACTGTTTTTATTTTTTTAACTAATCAAGTAAAAGTTCACTATTTATTCTGTGTCAGTTATTGTGAAATTCAAATTGGTTATATTGATTATAAACATTGGATAATGTGTTTACAAACATTAGATAATAATCTTATCTGCAATTCAGGGATGGCTCTGTGGTTACAACATTGGACTACTGATCAGAAGGTCCCAAGTTCAAACCCAACTAAGTTGGACTCATTGTTGGACCCATGAGTAAGGCTCTCAGTCGCTCGGAAGTATAACAAGACAAAGTTCTCTGGATAAGGGCATCTGCCAAATGCTGTAATGTTATATCTGTCACTCATAACAAAAATCCCTGGAATAATATGATCAATCCCTAGATATAATGTCTTGTAACTCGCAGAATGTAAATGTAGTTCTTAGTATAAATTATTATTTTTTTAAATGTAATATATAATATACTAATTTATATATAGTACCAGTCAAAAGTTTGGACACACCTTTTAATTCAAATTTTTTTTGTTCAGTGATTTATATTTTATATCCAAGAACAATACTGGAGATTTCAAAACTATGAACTAAAACATGCGGCATTAGGTAATTAAGTAACGATAACAGTCAGTTGTTATTTTAAAACAGCTGGAAAAGTCACCTACAGAGGGGAAGTTCATCAGAGTTACCAGTCTCAGATTAGAACTGTTATAAAGGCTTTATAGTTCATAATTAGCATACATATCGTAGTATCAACTGTATGGAGAGATTATTGCATACTTTGGATACCATCAGCATTGTTTTACAATGTGAAAAGAAATAAAAATCAGGAAAGACAATGGAATTAAAATGTCTGTCCAAACTTTTATATAATTTATATTTAAGTAATTAAGCAAGTAAGTCATCTGGTTAGTAACAGTGAGTAGCTTCTCATTTCTTAAATAACCATGTCAGAAGAAATATGCCGTGTCTGTGGCAAAGACGTTGCTCTGTTTTTTGCTGAAACTACTACAGCTGGGTTAAGAACTATAAAACACACGATTAAAATCTGGAAGGACAGTGGCAAAACCATCATCTTCGAGGAAGAAATATGGTCGGAAAAAGTTTTTGAATAACAGTAATCATTTTTAAAAAATTGCCAAAATCAAATCAGAAACAACCAATAGCAGAACTCACAGCTATGTTTAATAGTGAAAGTAAGAGCATTGCTTCATGTACATTGCAAAGAGAACTTCAGGGACTAGACTGCTGTGAAACCTTAAGAAAACCACTCATCAGTAAGGCTAATCAGACAAATTGGCTTCAGTTTCCTAGGGACTATTTAAAAACGGGGCTGTGGAGCATTTGAAAAAAAATCATGGGCTCTGATGAGTCTAGATTCACCCTGTTAAAAAGTGATGGGAGATTAGAATAAGAGTCAAGAGAGGTGAATGAAGTGATGCTACTATAAAAGAACACTGTGGATCAATGCTGTGTCACTTTTCCATGGTTTGACCTTTACTCTAAGTGGTGCAATGTAGACAATGTCACTGGTCTGGGCCGCCAAAATTCAAAAAGCTGTGTAAAACAAACAATAACAGCATGCAGTGCTTATGCATTTCATTTTGCCCGGAAAAAATTATAATAGGTTTTATTATTTGACTAAACATAATTAAAGAATTTGGCTGTAAAAATTTGTATTTGTATAGACTCTTAAAAAGAAAAAAAAGTTAGAATCACTTGTTTTGCAATCCCAGCATTGATTACTTTATACTTGGTTACAACCAAAAGTTTCTGAGGTCAAATGGTCATGGGTCTAATTTCAGATGACAGCAAATTGATAAGGTTTGATACATACAGGATCCAGAACACAAAATGATTTTTGGCTCCCCCTGGTGATGAAGTAAAGGAATAGTATATGGTGTAAGGTAAAGGAGTGTGTGTTTATTAAAACAAACAAATAAATTTTAAATAGTAATGTAATAATAATAATAATAATAAAAATAAATATGAAGTGATAGAAGCTTGCTGAAAAAAGATAAAACTTTTAACCCCAAAAGTCTTAAACTGTCTATAGAATCCTGGCTCCTGTTGTTATTAAGTCTCTTATATTCTCTCTTGTTTTTGACCTGGTTAGTGTGTACTAACTAATCTATAATCACATTATCCAAAACTATGTAAATTATCCAAAACTATTATATAGTGCGGCACTGAAACCTCAACTTCAGGCAATGGTTTTGCAAGTCCTTTGCTTTATCCTTTCAGAAAATCCTGACAAAATCATCTATACTGAAAGGTATGGAGAAGCAAAAGTACGACTCTAGAACACATCAAACACAAAGTCAAATGTCCCTTGTATGTTTTGTCCAAACATTAACATCTCACTTACTCATCTTCCATACTGCTTTATCCTGTATTCAGAGTCGCAGGGACCTGGAGCCTATCACAGGAGGCTTTGGGCACGAGACGGGGTACACCCTGGACAGGGTGCCAATCCATCACAGAGCACACACACACATACTGTACACACACTTACACACTAATTCATTGTAACATCTTTATTAAGCAAATAACATTATAAATAAAAAAGTGCATAGAAAAATTTAACAGGTTTAGAAATATGTATACAATTATTTACAGACTTAGGGTACTTTGTACAAGGTAGTAAAGACACATTTTCTCATTTTGAAGTCTTTTCTGAACACATTTTTTAAAATAACCCTACCTAGGAACATACAGTTTTTCCACACAACTCTGGGAGACAGATAGTCACAGAAGGTCTTGACTAGTGCTTTGCATCCTTCATTGCACACAGGCCATCTCTACAGGACATTTAAGACCGAGCGATATCATATCGTCATCTAAGTTTTGCATTAGTATTCTTTGACAGTCATTCTGAACAGCCTGAGGTAGAATCCTTGCAAGTTCAGTGAAAAAAAAAGGAAAAAAAAAAAGGTGAAATTCAGTTTTATAATATTATTATCTGAAATGAGGAGGGCCAGACAAGGCAGGATGATCTCACTGGCTGGCTTCAAGGGCTGTTCGAAAAGCCAGCTACCATAAAAACATGAAAGGAGCGGCGGCAAGCACTGGAAGCTGTTTCTGGCATATTGTGAAGCAGGGAGAGAAAAGGAAACAGTTTTCCTAAAGCATGTTGCCACACTTTACAAGTTAAAACAAGACATAAAAACATACTCTCTAAAAAAGAATCTCTGGCTCAAAACACAACTGTAAAAAAAGGCTGCACTGCAAGAACTCCTCCTCGAAGAAATGTTCAAGTCAAGAAAAACAAAGGAAAAAAAAGCTATGTAAACAAAAAGAAAAAAAAAAAAAAGACCTTGGCCATGAAGAAAGCACTTTTACTCCCATAATCTAAACACAAACAAGAATAAATACGCCATAAAGCTTGAGAAATCTTGTCTTTGTAAGACACTAGAATTGGTATCAGTTATATTTTTCCTCATGATACAAGGAATCAGAACTGTCTGAAGTCTTAAAATAAAGGGACGTCAAGGTGCTGAGTGCTTGGTGGCTGTTAGGTGAAAGACCCATCAGTAATTCTTAATCACTGCTAAAAAGGCTGTCTGAGAACAAAAAATATTCTTCTGAGAGATTTTCTTGAGCAATTATACGGGAGTATGATTTCTATATATGTATGTACATCATGTGTCTGTATGTGCAACTATCACAGAAATGAGAAAAGACCCAATACAAAAACTGTAAAGATGCAAAAGTGACTATCTCTAGTTAGCTCAAGTAGTGTTTAATGCAGCTAGCAGAGGGGGAAAAAAGGCTGAATAGTTTTCTTTTTCCATACATTGTGATGCTTTTAAAAAAATAATGTTCTCTAGCTTTTACCTGTCAAGAACTTGAGCAAGTCACAAACAATGAAGTGTCTCACATGGGGATGAACGACAGAGACGAGGACGATGAAATGTGTGATTACCCACTTAATTTTCAAGACTTTTGTTAAGTTTAGCACCATAAAGAATTAAAGAATAAAGGTTAAGATAATGGGCAAAATTAGCAGACACCAACAAAACAGCAGGGTCCCAAGAAGGGAGACAAATTTCTCCATGATTAAATTACCCATAGTCATGAATCGGGACAAAAATAAACATGGTAAAAGAATAAATAATATACACAGGCCTAGTGGGAGTTTTCTAATGATATAGTACAGCAGTGGCTTTTGTAGAAGAGCTTAAAGGCTGATTTGAGACTTTCTATAAAATAAAAATAAAAATGACCTTACGAACGGAATGGATGGTAATGGCGTATTGCAGGGGTTCACAGCATCTTCCTGAGCAGAATAAAGCCTTTTCTTCTCCTAAACATCAAGTCCTATACTATGTTCTAGCATGAGCATCACAGATAAACATCTCCGTTAAAAGTATATATAGATATATCTCTTGATTAGTCATATATTCATCCAGGTACAGTATATTCTCACTGCCACAAAACTCCTCCTGTACATCTATTTGCACTTTGTTCTAAGTGCAGGAGAAAGCCGGAGTCAAAATTTTCAAGAAGCCCTGGACTGCAGAAGATCAGCACAATCCATTAAACGGCACTGAAACTATTTCAACAGCTAAAACTGATGCACTGACCACTTAGACTTTTATCAGCCAGACAGTTACTGTACTTGTTGCTCGTGCACAAGCTCAGGAAAAACAAAAACAAACAAAAAGCAAAAAAAATAAAAATAAACAAACAAACAAACAAAAAAAACACACCTGGAACACCTTATACAGGTTCCCTACACGAGCCAAACTTGCATTTCAGCAGCAACAACGTGACAAGTATTAGCAATAGGAGGAGTGCGCATCTTCTCTTCACTAGTTTGCACGTCGTAAAGACCTCTGTGTTGTAAAAAGGGAAGCATGAAGCAGAACGTTTCTGTATGTGGACTGGAATAAAACGCTTAGATTGTAAAACAGGTGCTTCTTTGACCATTCCATTTTTGTTGGAGTGCTTGGGCATCACGCACGCATCCCTTGGGCCGTATCTGGATCGGTCCAGTGGACTTCCAGTGGTTTCATAACACTGTACCTCTGTATTATTGCCTGTCTGCGTTTCTCCCTGCGGATCTTTTCAACAGTCCACTCAGTTTAGGAAGCGGCGGCAGCGCTTGGCTCCACAGTTGCAGCCGAGCTTGTTGCTGGCATCTTCGATAGGGAACTTGTAGTCATAGGTGAGCTCTTCTCCACGGTAGATCTTGCGTAAGGCGAAAATGACAATGTGCTTCTGGCCCTCCACGTTGATGACGCGGGAATAGCAGTTGGGATCGCACGAGTGGTTGATAAATCGTGCCGCATTGCCATGCATGGTTGCATCGACTACATCAAAGTCGTCAATGCGGAACATGTAGCAGCCAATGCCCTGGTAATAATGAAGAAGAAAGAAAAAAAAACACAAGAAGCATTTCAAGTCAATGGCCGTTAAACAGCAGCTAGCAAACACAAGTTTATAACGTGATCTTGAGATGGCTGCTTATTTTCAGTGTACGGCAGATGCACTTAAATCAATGCTAATATTACTTGTGCTCTAAATGGAAGATCCAGCCAAATTGGAAAATTTTACTTTTGTGGTCCTGTGACATTCAGTACATTTACATGACATAAAACCAGACTTTTAAACTCTCAAAGTCAGATTAGAACACCCAGATGATTTGTTCGGGAGTCGAGCTGTTCCTGCAATATAACTCAATTGGACACAAATCAGCACAAGTGCTGTGCAAATGTTTCAAAGTTCTCGTACTGGGTTCTGACCCGGACCTCTATGCGTCCTGCCATTTATGTGGATGTTACTTTGACGGTACCACCTACAGTACCTAATCATTGTTGCAAAGCACCAAAGTAACCAATTCCTTCACTGAAATGGTATTTACTAATGTCAGTTATCTCTTTCAGCAGGATAATGTGCCCTTCCACACTGCAGAAATGTTTCAAAAAACATTTTATCAACAAACCAATGACTTGGTCGTGCTGCAACGTGATCTGTCTGAGAGTCATGAGTTCATCAGAGCTATGGTATAGCATTTAGCTACTAATAAGCATGTGACAGATGTAGATGTCAAAAACAATGTATAAAAAAGACAACACCAGGACAGCGCCACCTTATATAACGTTATGTAGATTAAATCAGCAGGTTTGGTGAAGGAAATGAGAATGGAGTTTGAGGTCTCTCACCTTCCCGTCATAATATTTCTCCCGCTTGTCTGTCAGAACGGAGCGAATGACAATGCCGGAGTACTCGATGACCATTTCCCCAGCTTCAATGTTCCGCTTACAGAACAGCCCTCGTCCATGAATGGCGGACCTGATGATTTCAAGAGACAATAAGGAATAAAAAATTATTAATTTTTGAACAATAACTGTCGCTAATAGAACATGCATAAAAGAGTTGAAACCAATATCCCTGTACACTTTCAACACCATTATACCTCGGAACACTGATTAACCTTTAGCTTTGCATAGCAAGTCAGAATAAGCATCATGTACATTTACATGTCGGCTCATAAGATTCACTGGCACTGGACAGCCATGTGAATTATGACTAACCTCACAGTTTCACAATGTATAATATCCATCATAATGACTCAAGCCAAACCACTCAAGTGGTTGCGATTAGGAAAATGTGGTTTTTTCAACTGTCCCACCGACCTGTAAACACCAACAGCTTCTTTGGATGTCCTTTCTAGATGTCTGAAGCGCATTGCCATGGGAAGCTCCAGACTTGTTGCTCGTCTGTCAGGCAGAAGTTCAACCAATGAGAAAACATGTCTGATAGTTTTTAATGATTAAAAACAGTCACAAGCCATTACTCTGGTTAACCACAGAGTGGTCTGTAAACATATCACTATTTTCGAAGAATTATCATGATTAATCATCTGTTCTGGTTAACTAAGACTTCACAATAAACTGTAAGCCAAAAAAAAAAAAAAATCATAAAACATGAAGACGCATTACTGTGATGCTCTTGTTCGACAAGTTCACAGTGTTAATCCTTAAGGGAGTTAAACAGGTGCTATAAATGCTATGCTCTGATACATCAGTAAATAATACTGCAGCAATGACCAAAAAAGCACCAGAAGATCCCCAGAAAAACCTGCAAGCTGCAGCATTTTCCAGTTAAGGGTTTAACCTTAAGCAAATTTCTTTCAGAAGATTTCTTTTTTCCATAAGCTTAAATGCTTTTGTGATCACATAGTTAAAATGTTTTTGCTGAAAATAAAAATATGACGCATGCAAATATAAATTGAGGTTTCAGACACCTGCAAACCTTTAAAACAAACAGATTAAGGGCTTGTGACTTGAGTGTTAGCTTGGAGGGGATCACATGAACACACATCTGATCTAAACAGACCTGCTGGATTTAAGAAGAACTTCATCCTCCTCTTCATCATAGAGATCAGTGTCAGGAAGCTGTCTGTGCTGGGAAGCCAAGAAGTTGAACATGTCGAACGTAGATTTCCTGTGAGGTTAGGTGCAGTGGCAGAAAGATCAATAGATTTTGAGTTAGAGGTTTTTTTTTTAAGAAAAGATACCATGCATGAACCAAACATACAGATTTTATCAACCTTGATATAGGTCACCTAAGCTGTGAATCATAGTCAGAGTGCAGATTAACTTTTGGTCCTTGAAATGTTTTTATTTAAATTGTCTTAAGCATCTATATTTATTAGGTTTTAAAAGTAGTAAAATATTTAAATTTCTTTGTAAATTGTCTTGTAGAATTTTTTTTAATGTCATGTCTCATAAAAAGTGATTCTCTTTTTTTTTGCCACCTAGAAACTAGAAAGGATGAAGTAGAAGAGAGAGTCACAAAAACGCAACTTACATTTTCTACATGGACTGTTATATTTTTAAAGAATTTGAAAGTTTACCTAAATAATTTGAGAATAAAGTCTGAAAACTGACAAATCGATTTATTTAACTAAATTGATCGGCAAAAGATCAAGTAAATTCAATGTTTGATTAAATTATACAACTCTATTGAAAAGTGTAATAGACTTAAACACCAGACTGCTGCGAAGATGGCAAGAAAGCCCATCCAACAGATGACCTTACCTCAGGTAGACTTCAGATCGAGCACAGCCACTGGGGTTAATGGGCAGGTCATCTTCCTGGCTAGGCTGCTTATGGAATCGGAATGTGTGACCACGGCAGCTCTTGGCTCCCTGAAGCTGTTCCACCAGATAAACCACGGCATCGTGAAGCAAACCCAACATACGAGCTCCAGTCAGCCCAGTTAGGGAAAGCTGTCTGAGCTTGGCAACAGCACGGGCCTCCTGCACCCCATCAAGCACAGCCCTCCAAGCCACTGCGTGTGATTTATTTAGGAGCAAATGAAAAAATAGTGAGACAGGAAAAAGCGTTTTTTTAAAAGATCAATATTGAAAATTACTCCACATTTCAATACATACTACATTACGCATATACAGTTTTCCCCATGACACCACACATTTTTAGGTTGTAATCAATGTTGATTTTAAAATTAGTACCTTATTTAGAGTTATGTAATCAGAGACATTAAATACTTAATTTAGTTCTGTTCATGTTGGTTGTTGACAACATGAGTGTGACTGATTTGTGCTTTTAAGGGCTCATTGCCCTCATTTTTAACAATACTGTTTGTTTGCTCTGGAGGTCAGCTGCCCTTGCACTCTTGATTTAAAATAGACTTTGAATGTCATACAATGTTTTTTTCAGATTGCGTAGGAGAATGCGGTGCTTCCTCCTCTTCATATTTCCATGGAGTGCAGTTACCAATCTGCTTTGATTTAATCATTAACCACATAACATGTCCAGATTCGCTGTTATTTCATGTTATTTGCACATTATTATGGCAAAGTAGAAGCAAGGCACTTAGGCACTTAGAATAACCCTATCAGTTGCAAAGTTTTAACAAGTAAGCAGCATGTCAGAAGGAGAAATGTCTGATTGTCCTGCCCAGCTACATTAACTCAAATGAATTACACATTGTCCACACATTTGTTAGGTCAACATAAAGGCTTGCTCATCTAAACACTTTAGATTGGAAAGGTTGCTTTGTCACACCATAAAAAAACCAACAACATCTTTTAAATCTTTTAACCAACCAAACCCACCTTTCATCCATCCATCCATCCCCACCCATTAAAATCCATCCAACCAAACCCATCCATCCATCCACCCACCCAACCAAACCCATCCATCCACCCAACCAACCAAACCCATCCATCCATCCAAACCCATGCATCCACCCAAACCCATCCATCCATCCAAACATCCATCCAAACCCATCCATCCACCCAAATAAACCTATCCATCCATCCATCCATCCAAACCCATTTATCCATCTAACCAAACCCATTCATGCATCCACCCACCCAAACCCATCCATCCATCCATCCACCCAACCAAACCCATCCATCCATCCATCCATCCACCCAACCAAACCCATCCATCCATCCATCCACCCAACCAAACCCATCCATCCATCCATCCACCCAACCAAACCCATCCATCCATCCATCCACACCAAACCATCCATCCATCCATCCATCCATCCATCCAAACCAATCCATCCAAACCAATCCATCCATCCATCCAAACCCATCCACCCACCCAAATAAACCTATCCATCCGTCCATACACATTCATCCATACCCATTTATCCATCCAACCAAACCCATTCATGCATCCATCCACCCAAACCCATTCATGCATCCATCAATCTATCCACCCAAACCCATTCATCCATCCATCAATCCACTCAAACCCATCCATCCATTCATCCACCCAAACCCATTCATCCATCCATCCATCCATCCCCATCCATCCACCCAAACCAATCCATCCATCCATCCATCCATCCACCCATCTATCCATCAATCCACTCAAACCCACCCAAACCCATCCATCCACCCAAACCCATCCATCCACCCAAACCCATCCATCCATCCAAACCCATCCATCCATCCAAACCCATCCATCCATCCAAACCCATCCATCCATCCAAACCCATCCATCCATCCAAACCAATCCATCCATCCAAACCAATCCATCCATCCATCCATCCATCCATCCATCCACCCATCTATCCACCAAACCAACAGTGTTTATGCTGTAAGATGGAATCTCATGTGCTTAACGGCAAGCTGACATAATGTAAGAACTGGAACCGCATGGCCAAGACAGTTGGGTTTAAGTTAAATATAAGGTCACAGAAATTCATTGCTTTTATTGTCTAATATAAACACACTTCCATGTGTTAAACAACTAAAGATATAGTATGAACCCATCTATTTTTTAAGCGATCAAATGTGGCTTTAGGCTCTAGCCCCTAAAACAACGCAGAATGTCCTGGAAAATAAATAAAACACCACTGAACACAACAAAATATCAACAGCTCATCAGCTCCTGAAGAGTGAAGGAATGAGGAATGCAACAGTCTGCTGTCATCAGTTCTTTGACGAACCAGTTACTGCAAGCAAGGTATGTGCAACTGAATACTAAATGGCATTCACTTCTAAAATATCTAGATTTAAATACCAGGAAATTAAGGCTGAAATTCTGGTCTATGATCTTGCATTCACCCAAATTTTATCACAAACCCAAATACTCTTGGAAGGGACTTCATATAATCACTATTTGTGCAAATAATAAACTCATGTAAAAAACTCAAATTAGCATTAAAGGGCACAGAAGGTTGTATTTCACCTTCAATGCTGTCTGCTTCAACACTGAATCCATCATCACTGGTGATTTCAAAGCGTAGGTGTGGTTGGTCTCCTTTAGGCAGGTGCTTCTCTTCACTTTCTTGAGGAGGCATCTCATCTTCTGAGCCTGACAGCGTCCCTGATAAGAAAGAATTTCCCAGGAGAAAAATAAATAAATAAGGGAATTATTCAGTGCGCATTAATGTATGGAGTACTAGGATATACTTTATATCTCAATATCATTATTTGTTTTAATACAGAATTAGAAATTTTATATTTTTGGGGGGGTTTGCTACATGAGTCCTATATGAACAATTCTTTGGTAAATGTCATAATTGCAGATATTATAATAAGAAAAACAAATTAGCTTATTTAACAATTGCTGGCTCACATGTTTTGCATAGATTTTTTTTCATACACATTTGTCCAGTGCCAGGAGAATCCTCCCAGTAAGTGTGTGGCTCTGATATATACCTGAGTATTTGTTCCAGTCAGACAGTGAACTGCACCATGTGGCGTCCAAGGACTGTGGTTTATTGCTGTCACCACCTCGAGACACAGAGAAATGATCCCAGATCCCTGGCCTTTAAATGAACAACAATACATTATCTTAATACCATAATCAAATGCCAACGACCATTTAACATAATAATAAACATGTGACATGAACTAAAATGGTCTCATCTTTCTAGACTTGCTACTCTGAAAAATCCAAGATGACAGGTAGCTCATGACAAATGAAATTACTTCTTACCTTGTGCTTTCAGAATCACTACTTTGCTCCTCATTGATTTTGTCCAGGTCAAGGATCCCTTTGACTGTTGGAGTTTTAATGCGAACTCCCCCACACCTACCACAGAGTGGAGACAAAACACAACTGATAAATAGATCGTCACTAAATAGATTTCACTATCTGTGTGAAAACAAATACTATAATTTGTTAATGAGCTGTTTTGAGTCATTATGACAATTCTTCGTGACAGTTCTGTAAAAGTTATATCAGGGGTGAGTGCAATGAATTTGCAGAAAACACCAGCTCAGGCATCAAACATTCGCATGCTCCAATTTCAGGCACAAAAAACAAGTCAGACCACAGAGAGCCAGCACAAAGGAACAGAAAGCGAGTTACAGCATGAAAAAGTGAATAATTTAGACTTAGAAAAAGAGTTACCATTCTGTCCTAAAACAGCACTACTGACAAGATTTCAAGACATTCTTATATTGCCTGATTGACATGTGCAGTGCCCAGGAACGAGTGCAGCCCCTTCTCACTCCCAGCATTTACTTTGGTTTTGGTCTCTACCCTTGGGCACATTTGCACATCTAGACTGGCTGTATGCACCTGCTTGGTTTATGAGTCGCCATTAAACACAAGAGAAGAATAGAACGAGGAAGTTCACTTTCAATATTATAGTTTTCAAAAGAAACAGACAGTTCTGATGATGATAAACAGCAATCCACTTCTGTGCTTAGGTACGACTGGTTTCCATATCGAATTCAATCTGTGACCAAGTACACTATACTGTGCCTAAGACCACCTCTTTAAGGCATGGTTCCCGAGCCTGGAACGGTTGTGTTCTCACTGATCAAAATAAACCAGACTTTGTGACCAACTGTTCTCAGAAAGAATCCTGGAGATCTAACGTGAAAAATGCCTTAAATTAACCCCCATGTGTCACAAATTAGTTCAGACTGAAAGGTTTTTTAAAATGAGCCCAAGCCATAGTATCATCTTGAAATTAGGTCTGTATTATTATTATTACACCAAACATACTGTAAGTAAGTGAATCAAAGGCAGAATACCAACTAGGAAAAAGATTCAGAATAAATTAAAAATAGAAAATAGCAACTGATCAAAACATCTGATAACGCTTCCTGGAGTTCATGGATTACATTCTTGTGGGGAGGAAAATAAATAAATAGATAAATAAATCACTTTCATACCTGGCAGCAGCTAAATTTAATTTGCGTTGCTCTTCTGGGCCACTGGAATGTTCTGGCTCTAAAAAGTCAGACTTGGACTTTTTGGTGGCAATGCGATCAGAGAGAGAGGACACCCTTTTCATTCGAACCTGCTTTGGTCTTGAGGATACTAAGCTTGGAGTAGAAGGTGGAGAATTTGTGGCTTCCGGTTTAACAAGGAGGCCTGGTGGCAGAACTATGGAACTTGGTGATTGAGCTCTGCCACCAGCAGTGGTGTTACAAGGTGAAGAAGGACTCAGAATTTTACTAGCCTTTCGACTGGGGTCATAATAGCTGGCCATAGCTTGGTTAATAATAGCTTGAGCACTCTCAGGATGATTGTCTGTTGGCTTGCCAGATGACCCGGGTACAGCAGCTAATTTGGTTTTCCGGGGTGTTGAGGGTTCCTTCTTTTTCCGTGATTTCTTTATTCCAGGTACTGAAACATCGGAAGATTCTTTTGCATTTTGGTTTGTTTTCTGGGCTTCCAATGGTGCTGCTGTTCCTTTGCTATTAGTCGTGAGGAGCTGCGTGATGGTATTGGAGTTCTGAATGACAGGCGTCACCATTCTGGGGATTTGAGCTGTGATGGCTGCTCCAGCAACTGCAGGTAAGTTGCCTGCTGCTGCAAGAGTAGCAGAGAGAGCATTGCTTTGAAGAAGGCTGGCAATCTGTGTAACACAGTTGTAGGAAGGGGAGGTGGGGCTGGGTAGCTGGAAAGTGTTGCTTTCCGGATTTTTGACAAAAATTTGACCGAGACGATTAACAAGTAAAACATGAGGGGTTGGGTCCACATTGGGTCCTCCCACCTCTTTCACAGTGAGAATTGCATGACCTGGTAATGCTTGAGTCACTGTCTGTTGAGGCTCCAGTGTTGGTCTTGGAGTTGAAAAGTTTATGGAAATGGTACGTCCTGGGGTAGCTTCCCTTTGCATAGGCATAGAGCTATAGCCATTAACAACAACAGGGCATGTGGCTGGCTGAATAATAGAAGACACTGGACGGCACTGAGCAGATGTTTGGGAGTTTACAGATGGAATTATGCTGACTGTTGCAGAGCCCACAGGTTGAGTGTAAGTGGGGTACACAGGAGATGGCACTGCTCTAAGGGATGCAAGGGCTACACCAGGGCTTGACTGTGCATGAAACACTGAATCAGGCTGAGTAGGCAAATCAGCAGAAATCACTGCTCTTGGAACTGATTGTTGGCTGATGTCTGAAGGCGACAGTAGTTTGTTACGAAAACTTTCCATTGGTGGCAGGACTGTCTTGTTTTCGGGGATGTGGACAGGATGTAAAGTGATAGTTGAAGAGGATGAATTAGAAAATGACATGAAAGTAGGTTGCAAACAAGGAGCAGACTGAACTGCAGAACTGCCTGTTTCTACAGATGATGTGGAACTTGATTGTGGCAGCACTTGATATTGCCTTCCATTTGCTGTGTTCGTGAAGGCCATATCGGTTGAACCCTCTGACATGTTATTTGGGCAAATCATAGAACCATCAATGGAGGAAACAAAGTGACCACTGTTATGATCCAAGTACATATCTTTTGGCTCACTGGATTCTTGTGTGTCTATTTGAGAATCGTCCTTAACTGGAACCAACTCGGTAAAACAGGTGCTGGGTGAGGGAGGGTCACATCTGTCCAGCATTATAGGTAATCCCAGATCTGTAGGTAAACTGTATCCTTGGATATCTTCATTAAAAGTGGAAAATGTATCCGTTTCCTTTGGCACAACAAAATCTGTTGAAGTCTCCAGCGGGGGCATCATAGCACTTGACTGAAACGTCTGACCAATAAAGTCAGTGGTCTGATATGTATCTGGAAAGTCTGGTTTTGAGTAGCTGCGATTCTCTTGTGGAATCTCAGAATGTGATGGGCTACTTGAACTTTGATCAGCAGTGCTTACTAAGGACAGAGAGCCAAATGGTTTGGCTAGTGGTTGGTGCTGACTGCTAAGACTTGGAAGTTCCACACACAGCCCATTACTATTCCAAGGTTTATGATGCTGACCATCAAGAGCCTGAGACGGTTTCTGAACCTGACTTGGATTTTTCAGATTTTGGGTATTACTGCTTGTTACACTTGTATCACTCTCAGTTCCGTCATCAACACCATCTAGTTGTGAAATTGATTTTACAGAGGCAGGTGGTGTCTTTGAGGCTTCTTTTGAGCCTTTACAAGTTACTATAGTGCGTGAAAAGTCAAAATAGTTTCCCATATCATCATCAGAGGAACTATTACCCCAGTCCTCTGTAGGATGAGGTAATCTCCGGGCAGATACCTCTGCACCTGGACCCCAAAACTCATCTTGATCCTCTTCACCTTCAACGACGATCTGTTCACTACAGTTCATTGCTACTCCCTCATTGAGAACAGTGGCCTCAATTTCAAGCTCAGTTTTAAGTTCCGATACCTCACTTAGGTCCGAGTCCAACGGAAAGGGGGTATAGGGGAATTCCTTATCAGTGACTAGGTGACTACCCCTCTGTGGATCTGCTGTGTCTCCTAAAGGAAAGGTCCCATTTTCCGCAGGCAGTTCTTGGGGTGATGCCATGAAATTGTGTGGCAGTTCTTCAGAGTCCAACTGATTAAGGTCAAAAGGCAACCTCGGTCTTGTTGAAAGGTGGGTAGGCGAAGAGAGCGATCGGTGAGCAGGAGGGGTGCTGCCAGTGCCACCATGCCACATGGGCTCTGGAAACAGTCCTGAGGTAGAATGAGGTGCCAAAATTCCGGCACCCCGGGCAGAGGAAGCGCTTCGACTGACAGGGCGGGCTGACGAGGAGGTCAACAAGTTTTCAGTAGCACCAAGCGGGAAAATTGGGGAGGTAGGCTGGGTAGTTTTAGAGTGATGGGAACCCCCAGGTCGAAGATTATTTGAGTTAGTCTGAGATCCCAAGGAGGGGCCAGAGCTGTGTCCACGAATGCCAGGATTCTGTGTAGCATGTCGCCGTAGTCTGCGAGTATCATCAAGATCACTGATGGTCAAAATGTGGTGGGACTTGGAAGGGGCTGCTCCTGAAAAAACAAACCATATTGTTTATTTCTAAAGACATCCAAACTGGGCATGGCTGTAACACTAGTAGCCAACTACAGCTAACAACCAGTAGTACCTCATTTCTTAAATAGCTATAAAAAAAAAAAGGTTATCCCCAAATTTTTCAGTAATTACAAGATAAATAACACCTAGACTACCTGGAGATGGAAGTGGTTTAGATAGTCCTCCAGCTGGTCTTCTGTTCAGGGGATAGGCTGAAGGTTTGGATCTAGTACTCGAGTCTGGCTTAGCAAAGGGAGATACTAAACTTGGAGTTGCTGGTGTCACATCTCCCTCAGTAGTTTCAGATTCTAATAAAGAAATATATATATATTTAAGAATGAATATAAAGCCACTTGAATAAAAAAAAAAAAAACAGGCTTGTATTCTTTTTCAGCAGACCTGAATGTGGACATGGACTGTGGGCAATTGTGCGATTTTCTCCCTGGTCAGCCAGTTCTTCTACTGGCTTCTCCTGAACTGGTGGTCGTACCTCCAAGACTCGGCATGTGTACTTGCAGCGGCGACGTGGGTTCAGTGTGCTCCAGTACCAACGAGAACATCTGAGAAAAATTTTACATATTTACATTCATATATAGTAAATGTAGAACTAAAACAATGTATACAATAAATACATAGAAAAATACACGGGTGTTAGGGATTCTTTTCTATACAAGATATTCTGTATCTTTTCTGGTGTTTACTGCAGAGCACATGAATATGTTAGTTATATAATTTTATAAAATGCCTAATTAATACCTTTTTAGGTTTATTTACCATCCCAACTCCGGTCCAAACATGCACTCAAATGCATAAAAAAAAAACTGACTTGCAATTGCTGATACAAGAATTGTAACCATGTTCCAGGTATTTTTATCAGTAGAAGGCAGTGACATGACAAGACCACTATATATATATATGACTAGCCATTGGTGGTCCTGCAGCATTACAACCCTGCACACATACCAGGCAGCAGCTGCATGCCTCCTAAAAATGATTGGCAATATAACTGTTAACTGGAGATAATTACAGAGCATGATACCACCATTACTAAATAATGATCCATCTACAACACTCAACCCACAGGTTTCCACCCATTCAAATTCTGAATTCAATGAGTTCAAAAGACAAACAGTGAGTCAAAAATCACTTACTCATAACCCACTGGAAAAAGTTTGCCTTGAATAGTTGACAATTCGTTTAGTTTTCCAAGTTTTTGGACTTGAAGAGAACCTAAACATAAAAAAAATATATATATATAATAATAATAATAATTAACTGCACAGGACTGTGGATAACAACCGCGACAAAAACAAATCAGGTTATTAAGTCATCAAATTACCACTCATTGACCTTGAGGTGCTTACCAATCATCATGTTAATATGTTCTGGTTCTAATCCTGTCAAAAACTTCCTGCGAAGGCTGATCCCCTCAAAGTCCACATAGACCCTCCGAAGAACTTCAAACCCTTGCCCAGTAATAATCTAAAAGGTCAAGAAGTGAGAGCATATTAAAAACCAAATATACTGTAAATACATGAGAAAGCAAGTAAGAAAAAAGAAGAAATATAAAATTATGATTAAGGTAAACTACTTTTCCACTGATGAGATCACGGTGTTTGTAGCAGAAGACTTTCTTGTCGTCTTGGAAGACACAGTTGCGAGAACGGGCACACATGAAGTGATAGTTGCTTTGGCAGGAGGTAAGGCAGCAGCCCACTGTCGCCCCAGTCTGGTTACATCTTTCACAACGCTGTAAAAAAACAAACAAATAAAATATAATAATCCACTGCAGGACATGTAAATAAACAACAGTCTATTGCACTTATTAAAAGATACAAATGAGACCAATGTTAAAGTATTTAGTACCCCTAGCTTTATTTTTCTTTTCCTTCATAACCCAATCTGAGTAAGCATTCATTAAATAGTAACTGGCCTGTTGTCAAGGCAAAGGTTAAGACATTGAACTACGGTTCGAAAGATCCCAGGTTTAAGGCCCAAGACCACTACGTTGCCACTGTTGGGCCCTTGTGCAAGGCCTTTAATCCTGATTTGCTCAGATATATAATGAGATAAAAAGTCGCTCTGGATAAGGGCAAATGCCTAAATAGAAGTGAATTTTGTTGAATCGAGGTTAATCAAAAAGTTAACACAGTGCTATGAATGAGAGTGTACACCAACTGTGAGCCCTTTTTTTTTGGTCTTGAGAGTTTAGGCATACAAACACCTAAACTGTAGCTGATGTGATTTGAATTTTGGAAGATACTTTAATGCACTGCAATTTTGATTTGAAAAAATATCTAAACTACTTCATTAACCAACAATGTCTGTTTTTTTTATTACTATTGCCTGCATTATAATAACAGTTCTTCCCAGGCCCTTTCATTCCTTCTGACACACATTTAAACTAACTACATTGTACAATATGGCTCCCATCAATCAACACATCAAATGACACACGACAATAACATGCCATACCATAAGGCGACCTCGAGCAACTGCACTATGCACATGCATCAGGCAGCCATTGTCCTCCTCGAACACCTCCGCTGACCACATGGAGCAGTTCACATGAGCCCATTCATTCTGTCCAAGATACAGCAAACGCCCTGCATCCTGTGGAGGTTTACAAAAATGCTGTTCATGAGACTGATGTCAGGGTTTTACATTTACATCTGCTGGATTATTAAAATGGAAGACATGTTCGGATTTTTTATAGCGAAGGAGATGTTGTTGAAAGTGAGCGCGACTTGCTTACACTGGATTTTGCATCGCCATACTTCTGACACAAGACACACTGACGCTCATCCTCCTTCGACCACCCAGTGTCCAGCTCTTCTCTACATGGTCGTGATTTTTTTCCTGTCACAGCAACGGAAAGATTCATCACAAATATATTTTTTATAAAAGGTTTAATAAAGGTTTTGATTATGTTTTATCAATAATTGTACAAAATATTTTGTTTAAAAAAACGTTATTATAATTTTCAGAAATTCTTAAAAATAACATTAAAAACGGATATGTCCAATTACCTGTTAGTCTGAGTCTCATGCTCAAATCTCTGTAGTGGCCATGGACAGGTTTACGAGATGGAGGAGTAGAGATATTTGCTCCCTCTTCACCTTTGACCTCTGGAAAGCCTTCTCCTTGCTTGGTGTTCACAGTCGTTCTTTCCTCCTCTCGTTCCCTCCACTTGGCAAAAACATGCTCGTTTGTTGGTGGTATTACAGCGTTGGACAGCATTCCACTAGGGAAAAAAAACCCCCAGAAATGCATTACGTGTTGTTTAGTGATGATTCTCACGTCTTTTTTTTTTTTTTTTGAACCTTCAGTGACTTTTTCGGGCCTAATCAAACAGACATATCAAGAAGCATGAACTTAAATTTAAAAGAAACAAACCAGGTAAGTTTGTAAAAAAAAACCTTTGCAGTCAGTTTATTTTATAGATTAAATTTTTGAAAGAGTACAGAAAAGCAGAAAATATATATGAGCACATAATGCTCTGCTACACTTCGCCACACCCTCACACCAGGTTGTATATTCATACCCATTCTGCCTGTGTTTAGTTTAATAATAATGTATATATCAAGTATGAAGTATATGTATGGAGTGACATGAATGTAAGGTACAAAATACTCACGTTGGTAAATGTTTGGAGCGTGGATCCCACACTTTGGGATCCTGACTGCTGAACCAGTTGAAAACCTCTTCCATGAGCTAAATATAAAAATACAGTAAGAAAAAAATGCTATAATAAACCACAAGCTTTGATTTAAAAGCTATAATGCTTTACTGTTATTAATTACATGAAATTCTCTGTCAAACGTGGCTGAATGAAGTATAACTGGAGAAAATTAACATGACACACATCAGAAAACAGCTAAAAGTCTTAAAATCAGCTAAAATCAGACCTTGAGATAGTAAGAGCGAGCCAAAGCAGTTGGCTTTTGGTCCTCTGGTAAGGTTTCCTCCTCCTCCTCTAGCCTTTCACGAATCACTTTCACCACATCCTCATGGAAAGATTTCTACAGCAACATGGACAGGAATGATCAACTTTGTATTTTCACTCATGTTAGACATTTCTTGCATAGAACACGCAAGCAAGAGTAAGCGAGATTGTGCCAAATTACTCACCAGCGTTGTATAAAGCCCTTTGTCAAACCTCTTCCCTACAGCACGCAAATCACACACAGGAAGTACATCATCTCTGTCACTTCCATCACTCAGAGATGCACACTATAAAAACAAGCAGGAGAGGAGTTAACAAGCGAGCAAGTTTATAATACCATAAACACTGCAGATTTTTTTGAGCTATCTGTGTGAAAGTGAAACGTAGGCCGCACCTCGCTGCAGGTGACCAGGTGCTGAGTGAGAGTGGAGCTCAGCAAACATGCGAGCACCTTCTCTATCCCGGCTCTGAGCTCCAGCAAGAGGAGCTCCCTCCATCCTCCTCCCTCCACACTCTCCCGTACTACACCGGCCTTTGCTCGAGTACAGGGCTGGCACGAGTACACAACGCTCTCTGGCAAACTCGACAGGATCTCATACAGGTCATCTAGAAGGACAATAAAGAACAGAGGTCAAACATGAGAACGCCTCAGCATGAGATAAAAACAAAAACAAGCAAATCATTATGTGTAATTGTAGTCTTTTTATCAGGTTTCTCAAGATCTCAGATGCCCACTTTACAAGATAAGTTGAGCAGCAGACAATTAAAAAGGTACAAAAATAACCAAAGAATAATGATAGTAAAAAAAGGGGGGGTTGGGTGAAATATCAGGCTTTTCTGAGACTCACTTTTGGAAAGTGCCCCAGGCAATTAAACGAAATGAACCTAAACAAATATGCACAATGACTAATATATGTAATCTTGCCTATGTCTATTATTTACGGGTTTTCTTTTAGTACTTTCCCTTCTTTGTGTGTGCGTTCATGTACTGTCTCCTTAGAAACGTGCTGTCATGTGTGTAATCACATGACTGGGCCCCATGGAAGCAACTCTCTGTTGGAGAAGGAACTCTTTCATTAAATAAATAAACAAATAAATAAATGAATGATTAAATAAATATACACACACACACACACATATATATATGTATGTATGTGTGTATGTATGTATGTGTGTGTGTATGTATATATATATATGCAATGCACACCACCCACAAATAAGATAACTGTCCATCATATTCTATTGTTCCATGCTCAAATAATCATAATATTTATCACAGTTTTTCAACATGACGTAGCTTTCAGAAGTCAGACTCACCAGTCAATCCCTCACACTTGGCATGGACCCAGTGGTTACATATGGAGCACTGCATCATCTGGCTCTCATAGTCATTGTCCTCGTAGCACTTAAAGCACATTGTGCAATAGTTACCTAGAACAGTAAGCAGGAAAGCTATCAGACAGCATGAATCAGGTGTTATATATTTCAGATTATACTTGTGCAGTACAACAAAAATGAACAAACAAACAAAAACAAAAACTGCATTTTTGTGGTTGCTCAGGGCCAAGTGCAAATAGGTTATTAATAAAAAAAGAAAGGTGCGAGTTTTCCCATGATCCTGTCATTTCAGCAGATGGACGAGTATCAATAAAGTATCTTTCTAATAATAGAGATCTCTTTAACCCAAAACAGAATGAACAATGACACCTTACCTTTGGCACATTTTTTATGGCAGTAAAGTAATTAACCGCAATATGTTTATTGCTCTCACCTTGATCATAAAGTCGAGTGCAGTCAGGACAGAAGCCCTTATCGTGGTTCCATTCGGTGTCCCAGCTCTTCCCTGGTGTCACACCACAGCTCTTACACCGGATACATGTCATACACACCTGGAGAAACACACCAAGAGTAAGAACTACAACAAACTTATCAAATAAATCATAACTTTGTAATCTATCCGTAAATAGAAAACCCAGGATTAATATGATCCCACTTTGTATCCTGTCTGGTTGAACATTAGCTAAGGAAATAACAACGTCCATTTGATGTAACCGAGGAGTGTGTTAATGTATTCCCACTACAGGAATCATGAAGTTTGGGGTGCAATGACAAAAAAGGAGGTTCACTCACCCATGGTCTCTTGCGCTTGTTAGGCTTGAGATAGTTCGGCGCTAGACATCCAGGATGATAGCAGTTCTGACACCGTTCACACTCAAGCAGAGGCTAAGTCAAGAAACAATACATCAGCCACTGTTTTATATATTTTTTTTAAGGAAAAGACTATTGCTCTTCATTAATTGTTTCTATCAGTATATAAGTCATAGTAAAATGTCCTTGAATTATACAACATAGAAAAATTAAAAACAAAAGTGAAAGTTTGACCAACTTTGGAATGTCTGTTCTTGCGACCGCAAACACGGCAGAACTTGCAGCGGCGACAACACCAGTTCTCTTTATTCTCATCCAGCGGACGCTCTGACGGCTCCAAGCAGAAATGATGAAAAGGCTCACAGCACACTTGACAGAACAACATCTGGTTTGGATAAACAGTGGTGAGGAAGAAGCTTGAACATCCAGAACAACTAACACGATCTTCGATGGCAATAGCTTCATTTCTGTACTACTAAATCTTTAATACATAAATACCTTTATTATTATTTTTATTATTATAGCTGTCAGTGCAGTATACAGCAGTTTTAAAAATTATAAAAACATTAATATTAAGTAAAGATTAAGGGTGTGTTCACAACTGCAGTTCAGTACTTTTCGTTCGGACCAATCTGAAAACTGATTTTCTGATAAACTAATCGAGTCGGACCAAAAGACACAACAGTATGCGTGTGGATTATAAATGGGCTGTGTTAAAAATCATGCTTAAAAAAAACATATGACCTGGTGTTCGCTCGTGAGCGTTTCGCATGCGCTGATCATTTAAAAAAAAAAACTTGTCCAGCACTGTGCTAATGCGCCTGACTTTTTCCTTACTCCTTGCCTGTCCAAATGCTGCCTCCTCTATGTTGGCGGTCACAGATACAGAATGGACAAGTTCTCAGGTATCATTATCATCAGATAATGCTTTTAATCGAAGCGCCCCAGAGTTCATTTGGAAGCAGCCTGAGACCCGAGTCTCGTTTAAATTGCTTGGTGTGCACAAAGGTTAACAAGGCAATGTTCACGTTTGTTCAAGTGAAATGCTCCAGCAGAGCATTAGCGCTACAGTTCGTTTTAATCGAAACAAACATGACGAGTGTGAACACATCCCAAAACTTTTTGTCGAACACACAGTCGTGCACCACTGGACTATATTCTATATTCTCACTCTGTACCTCGTGTTGTCCTTTGCTGGCACACAGCAGGCACACAGATGGAGGCATGAGAGGCACAGAGGTGAGGATGCTCAAACCACCGGTCGACCACACACTCTGCAAGGTGCAGTCCTCCTGTAGAGGAAAACACAAGATGGGTGTGAAACTTTTATAACAATCTGCGAGGAATCCTTAGAGTATAGTCCTGAAGAGACACAACGCTTTAAATTCAGACTTTCGCAGCAGGAAACGGCACAATAAACAAAAAAGTAACGTAAACAGAAATGCAAGATTACAATCGGTTTATTAAACATCTTAATTTTTTTCGCCTTCAGTGGTAAAAGACTTTTTTTAACTATGAAAACAGCTATTAAATTGTCATGTCATTACCATTATTTAATGTTTTCTAAAGCACATTTAATTTTTATATATAAATATATATATATTGTTTCAGATTCTTATACATAAACACTTTAATAATTTGTAGTGTAATGCAGGCACTGGGTTCCATTTAGACCAAGTGTATTGTACGTTTCAACTGACCAAATGCCTTCTTACTGTTTAATAACAGTGTTACAATTAGACACACAAGCACACAGAACACAGACATGGCGGTCTACCTTCAACGTGTTTCAATGAAACATGCTAATCTCAAATGTGTTTAATAATAAAGACATACTGGCACTAAAGATCATGTACTGTATCCATTCGCTCTTTCAGATGCTCCTACCTTAAAGTCGACACAGATCTTGTATGTGGGCTCCGAGGGTTCGTTTAGTCTCTCGGCAAAACCGTTAGCCAGTGCTGCCAGGACACTTGGTGGTGTTTGCTCCTGAGGACTCTGGGAAATTACAAGAGTTACAGATGACAAAGAGGTCAGTTTCTTAGGTAATTTCAAGATATGTCCAACCTCCTAGCCAAGACACCAATTAAGATAAAAAATAAAGATTGATTCTGTCCATTAGACACTAGAGATAAAGTGACCACTTATGTCCAACCATAGGAATTGCATTTACTTGCAATAGAAGAACAGGTCAAACATTGTTTTTATTAAGTACAAAAAAAACAACAACAACAACAACAACAAAAAAACAACCACAACCTGTATTTAATTAAGTAAATAGTTAAGAGTCTTCCACTGGATAATTACTGCAGTAATTAATATGGTTCAGCTGCAACAAGTAATTTAACCCTAACTGATACAGTGAGTGGCTTCGCTTTTCTTAAACAACAACGTCAAATGACGCATCCTCTCATCATGGTAAAGATGTTACTCTTACAGAAGGGTCGAATTGTTGACCTGCGTAATACAAAGAAAACAACTTTGATTGTTGAAAGTACAAAATTTGGGATAGAACTGAAAAATGCATTATTAAGACCTAGAAGTATAGTGTTGAACCATCATCTTCAAGAAAGAAATGTGGTCGGAAAAACATCCTGAATGAGCATGATTAGATTAGATTAGATTATTAGATTAGAAATTAAGGTGACGCTTGACTGAAATAAATGTCGAGACAGCTTATGGAATGATGCCACAGCTGTAATCAAAGCAAAAGTATTAAATGTTTTGCCATATTACCCTATCCTAAAACAGACTGCTGGAGATAGATCAACTCCAACTACGAGTTCAATTTCGTGTACACTTACAAAGAAATCATAATGTGCAGTATGATTTGAAAATAATAAGTAAAGGGTGCTAAAATGGTTAAAAGGTCTAAGTATGTAGACTTTTAGGCACCCTATATTTGTCTAATATGATTTCATAATAATAAAAAAATAATAAAAATATATAATAATAATAATAATAATACTTTTTTTAAAACTGAGAATTAATTCCAGGTTAAAAGACATGGGCGTTTTTTTACCAACTCCATTGTTTTATGAAAAAAAATTATGAAAGATGACAAACAAGATAGAATGCATTGTCTTTTTTTCTTCCCCTGTTTGGCTTATAATTCGGGGCCTTCCTACCTAAAACAAATGCAAAATACAGGGTGGTGTTTATGCAAATAGATCTAAATATCTCTTTGGAAACAGCATTTGTGCACGCAAACTATCAGGACATGGCAGTATTAAACCTGCAGAAGCCAATTTCTACAAGTTAAAGACAAAATCATACAATTTACTATAATGAATACTGGGTTTGTCAGGAGTCCCTTGAGAAAATGACTTTTTTTCATTTTATATTAGATATTTACAGCAGGTTGTCAGGACAACTGCTAACAGCAATTAAACAGGCTGTGAAAAGGATTTTTTATTCTGTACCTGTACTGTACCTCATTAGCAAAATATACTATTTTATTTTGAACAGCTTTTGATATGTATTGCAGGTTTTGCAATCTTTTAGCTTTGGTTTGACTCGTCAGTGTGAACTCGCTAAAGCTTTTAGGAACAAATGGAACACACCAAAATAAATAATAAGGCAGGGCAATCTGTGTTCGAAGGCTTTCACTGCTGATTTGTTACCTTTTCTGGTTTCCGTCTGATTGGGGGAACTCTGTTAAAGCCAGGTCTGCGATGCCGGATTCCCTCATCGAGGCCGTCACCAACAAAATCATCCAGTGACACAAAGTCTGTGAATAGTTTGCACACACACAATAAAACAATTACACACCTTTGTGATGATGTGAAAAGTCTAAATAATGCAAATGATATAAATACTACCACTACTACTAATAACAATAATCTTGACTTAAATAGTGCTTTACTCATAACTGTGGTCACATTCAACTGACACACTTAAGAAATCCTTCCCAGAGCTATTTAGCTTTTCAACACCTCTCTACAGGGGTTTTGAGAATGTAGAATAGAAGATCTAGGCTTAAGGCTTTTCTGCTGTGTATATCATGGTGCTACTTGCATAATACTCTCGTCTTTTAGCTTCAGATCTGCCCACTAATCTCAAGATTACATATTATGCCAAAACATATAGACTCAATCAACTGTCACTTTCATGCTGTTCACTCGCCTGCCATGAGGAAGGCCCAGGTTCGATTCCCAGCCAATGCCCAGACCCAGATGCAGTGCTAGTACCAAGCGCGGGTAAAAAAAAAAAAAATGAAATAGGGGGTGCATCAGGAAGGGCATCCGACGCAAAAACCTGTGCCAAGTTGTTGTGTGGATCGAATGGTCCACTGTGGAGACCCCTTGATGGGAGCAGCCGAAAGGCTAACAACAAAAGTTGCACTTTATTTCCCTTTGTTATTATTATCTCTTTTTTTTTATAGGACTTTTTTTTTTAAGACTTATGACCTTTTGACCAGTTCTCACATTCTCCCTGTGTCTACTGACTATATGGAAGATATATAGTCTGCAATAACCCCTACAAACTTTTCCTTGTGTTACTGTCTCTATTGCTACAAGAAGTCTAAATTTCCTTCAGGATCAATAAAATATCTAACCATCTATTTTAACAATTAGAGAACTAAAAAAAAAAAAAAAAAAAAAAAACACTAAAAAACCGCAACAATAAACAAACTTTTTAACGTCATTAAAAACTGCTCCTGAGAACAAAACAAAGTGACAGCTGAATAATTCTAGTGCCAAAGCTCACAGGTTGCACTGCACCACTCAGAACACTGGCTGCTTAAGCTCACAAACATGAGACCGGGTACACAGTCACCACCAAACTGCATGACCTGAGACTCCGGCTTCATCGCTATCGAAGAAAGCAGTTGGACTCAACAAAAATGATCAGACATATCAAACCAATACATCCAACAACCAACGTATTTAAACACACAAAAAACAAACAAACACAGATACAAATATGGCTTTGAAATGAGTAACTCATTCTTACCATTGTTGCGTGGACCAGGTGCTCTCCTTCGGGCTGGTGAGGTGGAGTTTGGTGCTCTGCTCATATCCGGGTCAAGATCAGAGTCGTAATCTAGCAGGTCGCAGTAGTATCGCGGTTTAACAGTGCGTTTGGGTTGCTTCCGTAATGACGGGCTCTGACCGTCCCCTCCTACAGAGGCTGCTTCGGTCACTTCACACTCCTCATTACTCGAGTGACCAGTACTGACTAATGGGCGACGCCTCTTCATTTGCCCTACACATAAAGCAGAGAGAGAGAGAGAGAGAGAGAGAGAGAGAGAGAGAGAGAGAGAGAGTGTTAGCACTGTAGGCAAGCTGAAAGAATCAACCATGCAATACAAAGGAGTTAATTAGTGAGAGTATTCACTGTTCTCTAGTGACTTTTGGTTGAATTTACATTTCCCTAAGAAACAACACTTAATAGATAGCAGACGATGATCTAATGCTTCCAAATTAGATTCAACAGGAAAGATAAAAAACTAAGACAGGGGTAGCTGAGTGGTTACGGCGTTGGACTACGTTTACTGCCAAATGCCGTAAAGCTAAATTTAAGACCATGCAAATTCTAATTTAACACAGTGTAATTCATAAAGCGTTTAATTAATTAAATGGAATGTCAGACAAGTAAATAACCAACGAAAGCTCCTGAGAATATGAATGCAATTACGAAATTGTACAAAGACCAAAGACGGTACCTTTATAGAGCTTGCCACATAGTCTCATGGCCTTCCTTTCTTCAACCTCATCACATCTCTTAAACCTTTAAGACAAAAGTTAAGCTGAGCAGTTTAACAAATGAGGACCCATTATATACTAAACATAACCATATATACACATACATTTCTGTAGACATTTTTCCCCCCATATTTAATTGCTGTTACTCATTAGAATATAAACTTTAATTCAAACTGTGGATAACTGCAGTGAACACTTACACACAGCACTGTCTTTTGGTGTTACGGCCACCAAATTTGGGCTTGTCCAGGCAGTTAATGCACTTGCCACAGTCCTCTTCATGGAGGCAGCCTTTACACTGACCACATCGACGTGCGTGTGCACGAGCTTTGCGAAACTTGGGTGTCCTCTGCTCTTGCGTTACAGGGCTGTCTGGGTCAGAGTGCGACTCCACATCTGTAAATGTAGCACAGGTACGTGCAATTACCTACCAGTTAGGACACTGAACAGACAGATTCTCACATTGTAAAATAAACAGGATAGTTTCCAGAATCTTAATTACAGTGTTGTTAAAGCTTAAATATAGCTTTAACGATGCTCCAACAATACACATGACTAATCAAAAGCATTAAGTAAGCTTAGCTAAAGTGAATTAATGCAACTTTTTATAAACTTATAGACTAGTGTATTTAATCTCAGGGTCACCATTTATATGATAATAGCCTGGGATTTTGTGTATATTATAATGCCAAATTTGGATCTCATGCTGCATTTCATATATTCACTTAATAAATGTAACTACATTTACAAAACAACAATTTACAGATTTAAAAGAAAATAGGTTGATTTTGTACAGTGTGATAGAAAGTACTAGTAAAACTATATAAAAAAATCTAAGTAAATCTTTCTAAAATATTTCCTTTCACCTAAATTTGATAAATAAGTGTAGTAAAATAATGGTAATTTCTTTATTGGGCACAATATTTCTACCCGAGGACATCACTGACCAACATGTTTTGTTAAAATATTATGAACTGCCATAATTTCCTGTTTATTAATACCATTTTTAAACAATTGCACCATTACCTTTAGCAGCAGGTGAGGGTGAAATGCCTGATCGTTCATGCAGAGGAAGAGCGCTGAGTCTGGGGATATCGTCTGGGACGATGGCGCGAGGCTGCCCCAGAACCACAGCTGCTGCTCGGCAAACATGCTTGATGCGTGGACCTCCTCTGGCCGGCTCCTGGAGGAACAATCATAACCAAGCAAAGAGACAGGGACATGTTTAGTAATACAAGTTGATAATTATCTAATTAACTACCTAATTATTGCTGAGCAACATGGAGACTGCAGAATTACTTGTTCTGGTGAAGCAACAGTCTTTTCAGGGCAGGAATGCTTAAATTGCATCATGGGTTTCCTGATCTGCCTCCCAGCTGTGATTCGGCTTTCTGGCAGGAGCTGTAAAGTTAACAAATAAGCAATTTTTTTTAACTAATGTTTAAAATATAATAGGCTTTCAATTGTTTTAATTAAATGTAACTGACTTCATTTGGCTCTTGAGTCCACAAGCATTTTTGTCCCACCCATAAAAAAAAATAAAAATAAAAAAAAAAAAACAGCCAAAAAAGTCATGACTTTTATGAAAATTTCACAGACAGTTGTCCTACATTGTAAAAACATTTAAATGACTTTATGGATCACTTAAATCTCTATGTTGTTGGCTGTAAACACAACAGGAAAATAAAAAATCCAAAAGACAAACAGAAACCGTAAAATTAAAACTTAATGAAATAAAATTATGTGGGTATACTGTATCAACATATGTTACTTAAATATCTGGTTAACCAGAAAGAAAAAATGCTTGTCTTGTGTGAACTCGTAGCCCTCATCATGACAGAATTCTTCTCCAAGGTGATGTGAAACACAAGCATTGACGAAATACAAAAGAGTTGGAATCAAATGTATGCCACAACTACATGTATCCAGGAGTGGGAGGGATGGTGGTGTTCCGTGCCCCGTCAATCAAAGTGACGCCAGCCAATCGTAGCTATCTGTGAGCTCATGTATGCAAAAAGGACAGAGAGAGAGAATTCCTCCCCTGTGACACAGCATAAGAAGCAGTCTAAAATGACACGGCGGTTGGCTTCATATGTCTCAGAGGAAGCACCTGCTAGCTTTGACCCTGCCGGTTTGAAAACTTTCATGTAATGAAAGCCAGTGGTTGATAACTGCCAATATCATATTAGAAGTGAGACTAAAGGGGTTATAAAAATTTGCCCAGTAAAATCTTATAGCCTAAAAACTGCAAGGATAACAAAGGATTTTTTTCCTACCCCAGATGACTTGAGCTGTTTCTGCTGATCAATCTTGATGAGCTGAACCTTGGCTTTTTTGAGGAGGTTGAACATGCGCTTGTTGGCACCTGACAAGTGAGGACGCTGGATGAAGCTTCTCTCCTTTGACTCAACGTCTTTAGTCTTCTGATTAATTACTTTGTCTGACTTCGTCTGATCTCTTGATTCAGCTTCAAACATGTTCTCTATGTCTAATAATAAAACAAGCATAAACCCAGGTTAAGTAAATCATTGCAGATGTTTTGTATGAGATCCATGCTTGAAAGAATGCCAGTGATTAAAACAAAAAAATTTAAATATGCAGAAGGCTTACCCATGGATTTCTTGGGAAGTGAAATGTCCGTATGAATAGAAAATTCATCTTGCATATCATCCTCCTGCTCTTCCTGCTGTTGCGCCAACAACTTGTTGCTGAGAGCACGTACACAGATCGACACTTTACGAACAACCCCTGGACTGTCAAGATCCTCGATCTTCAGTTTAGCCTTTTCGGCCTTAATATCAGAAAAAGACTGAATTAAACTGGTTTCCTTCTCAAAATCTAACTTTTGTGCCTCGGGTGGTGGTAAAACGGCTTTCCCCACTGCAACCGATGGAAGTGGTTTTAGCTTTTTCTTGTTGGGACCAAAGTTAAACTCATCCTTAAGTTTCTTGTAAAGCTTTAGGTGGGATGGTGGCTTCCTAAATTTAATGCTCGGCTTCTTTTTCTGAGGTGGGTCAATTATTGAATCTAACGAAAAATCTTCTGCGGACAATAAGGCCTCGTACTCCTTTTCAATATCTTGGTCAAAGTTGTATAGCTCTGCACCTGCAGGCTCCAGAACTTGCCAATTAAATCCTGGGTCTCGAAGTAGCGATCTTCTCTTGCCGGAGGACTTATCTTCACCTAGGTTTTCCAGGTCGTTTACTGGCTCAAGCTTAGATTCTTCAGCAGAGGACAAATCAAGATCTAACTGCGCTTCGGGCAGATCTGAGAGAAGATCTTCCTCATCCTGTGAGGGAAGAGAGGAGGGTTCATCTTTTTCATCACCACCATCACATTTCTTTAATTTTGGATTCAATCCCAACTGGTGTCCTTTCTTCTGAGCGTTTCTCCGTGGCAGATCCGACATGCCAGCATCATCCATAAATCTCTTTGGTGTTTTGATCACTCGTGAGGACCGAGCACTGACCACTGGCATTATAAAATGCTTAATGTTTTTAACAAATTTTGTTTTACCAGGTTGGACTACAATAGAATCAGTGTCTGGTTTTTCATCAGCAAAAGGCTTTTCTTTTTCTTTTTGATCATAACGTTGAGGACCAAGCTCACGTTCCACTTGCTGTGCAAAAAGCCTTGCCCTTCTTTTTTTGTCTTCAAGAATGTAAGAAAGACTTGAAGAAATAGGGGTGTTTCTATATTTCGTTTTCTGCACACCAACTAGTTTAGACTGTGCTGGCTCGGTAGCTACCACTGTTGAGCAAACATCAGCGTCTTCTTCTGATAACTGTCTTTGAGGCAACCTTTTTCGGCGAGTTTTTAACCTCTGTCCTATAAAAGGTCTTCGCCTTTTCTTGCCATGCTTGACTGGTTGTTGAGCATGATGAGGAGCCTCTGCTTGATCAGGGACTCTCACATGAGGCTCCAAAACCAAGACCTCTGCAGCCTCTGTTGATGGAGCTTCCACAGTCTTAATTTCTGGTTGTGTTTCTGTCCCAGGTTGAGGTGAAGTTGAAGCAGAATTGACACCTGGAGGTTTAACTGCTTCAGACATTGGTGCTTCATGTCCTGGTAGAGACTCTTTTGCTTCTGAGAGAGCAGCCTGACAAGAGAACTTCCTCGGTTTAGGTTGTTCATGTGATTCTGGTAATTCCCCCATCTTGGTTTCAATTTCAGTGGTTGGAGCTTCCGTTTCAGTGGCTGGAGCTTCCATCTGAGTGACTGGAGCATCTGTTTCAGCTACAGAACCCTCTGTTTCAGCAATCATTTTAGAATTTGTGTCATCGGCAGAAGGAGCATTCTTACATTTTCTCCTAGAAGTTGTCCAGGGTTTATGCCTTACACGCTTTTTTCGAGGAGAGTTCAGACTCAATCTGCGCCTTGTCTTGGGCATCAAGGGAAGAGTCATAGTTTCTATCTGGTTCTCCATTTCTACTAGAGACTGATGATCATCTTTAGAAACCTCTTTCAGTTCAGGTGTAGTTGTGGTTTGCTGGACAGCAAATGACTGCTTTAAGCTGCTGTGTTTTCCTGGTGAGGACGAAACCTTTAATTGAAGAGGAGGAACAAAATCCTGACCTATCGCCCCTGGACCTCTCTCTGGGGCTGCCTCTGGATGCTTCTCTCCTAGAACCTCAGATGTAACAGAAACCTGAGATTTCTCACCGTTTCTTAGAGTTACCTCGCCATCACATCGTGACCTTGTCTCCTCGTTGTCTCCTGAGGTCACCTCACTATCTTTTAGCGACATCCTCTCTTCATTCTTTATTGAGGTCACCTTACCATCATTTCTCGACATGGTCTCCTCATCCTTGCCTGACGTTGCCTCATCCTTTCCTGACGTCGGCTCATCATCATTTCTTGGTCTTGTTTCCTCTTTCTTTCTTGAGGTCACCCCATCGTTTCTCGGCCTTGCGTCCTTATTCTTTCCTGAGAGCACCCTACCATCATTTCTTGACCTTGCCTTCTCACTCTTTCTTGAGGTCACCTGACCAGTATTTGTTAATCTATCCTCCTTGTTATCCTCTCTTGATATATCCTTGTCAGGTTTATCAATGGTCAGCTCAGGCTTTCTTGAGCTCTCATCCTCTTTCTCTGTGATGTCTGTATTTTCTGGGATTCCTGGGCTAACATTAGCAGTGTTTAGCAATTCTTTACTTTCTGGTTCCTGCAAAGTGTTGGTCTCTGAAGTGTCAGCTGGACTTGATGTAGGTTCTGCTGAAACATCTTGCTCTTCTGCACATTTGGAGGAACTTTCTGTTTCTTTATGAAGGCTTTCTGGTGCTTGGCTTAGATTTTCTTGGGGATGAGGACTAACAGTTTTGCTTTTGCATTTTACCAGTGTTAGGGTCCAAATAAACTTACTGCATTTCTTACGTGACCTGGCTTTTGGGTTTCGTATCCGTGTTAATTTTAAACCTGGAATTCCCACAAAATTGTTCTCTATCGAGTCTCCTGTCGGTTGCTGAGACAAAGCACTGAAGTTCTCATCACCCTTCTCCTTCCGATTCCTCTTCTTCCGTTTTTTCTTTTTCTTCCTCGAAGGTGGTTTAGGTTCCTCAACCGTTGACACCTCTAACACAGACTCTGATAAAGTGGCCTCATCCTTGTGGTCTCCCGATTGCTCAACGTGGCTCGAATCTAATCTGTGGCGTCTTCGAATCACAAGCTTTTGGACTTCTGTGCTTTCTTTTGACACGCTGACTGTTGGTTTGGACTTCTTTTCATCAGCGTTTGGCTCTACAGTGTCACTACGTGATGCAGAACGAGTCTTGCGGGCCGAGTTCCTCAAATTTTCCTCTACCTTTTGGTCATTTACGTCTGGCACACTCTGGGCAACAGACGCAGATCGTCCACGCCTTCTTGTAATGACCTCTTGCTTTACCTCAACAGAGCTACTTTCTAAGGCTTTTGCACCTCTCTTTAATTTCACTTGTGCAGTTGAGAGCACTGCACACTTATTTTCCTTAGTTTCAGACTTCTGTTGAGCATCCACCTTAACTCTCCTCTTAGTCACTAACTTGATTGTGATTCTCGGAGCAGATGAAGCGTCATCTTTTACAGAGCCTCTTTTCCGTCTTTGTTTTGTTAGCTTATCTGAGCATGGAACAGCATCTTCTGGTAAAATATCATCACACGCCTCTTTGAAGTGAGATTCCGGTGTATCTCCAGAATCCTTCAGAGGCGCCTGAACATTTTCCACAGCTGTGACCGCTGCTGGAGCTGGTTTCCGAAATACCCTTCTTGACGAATTTGTTGGTGCACAAATACCTAGGAGAAAAACAGTTTTGAAATAAGAGATTTCTTTTTATAATGTTATTCGAACTGAGGATGAAATGATGAGAAATGTACAACTGAACACTAACCATAACTGTAATCGTGTAATTACCATATCAGGCTTGTGTGCCATGCTAGGTAAAAAAAAATTAAATAAATAAACTACTAGATTTTTCTATTTAGATATACAAATATATAGCTAATACAAAAACAAATACAAAAAAAAAAAATACACAGTCAGCTTAACAGTATTAACATGCAAGGGCTCTTCAACTCTTTTTGTTCAAATATACATTAACGCTAACCACAATTAAATCCAGTCTGAGGGAATAAAATAACCCAGTGTTTGCACTGTGATGTAAAAGATTTTCAAACACGTTAGAAAAAAAACGTCACTTACGTCTGGCACGATTTCTTCGGGACTGTTTAGGAACACTGCTGCTTTCATTTTCAGCCTCAAAGCCTTTGAATTCAGATCCCTGTAATCAACACCAACAAAAGCACAGACATTAGTATTATTAGCTGTAATTATTTGAGTGGGTGTTGACTTTTTTGTTTTTCAAAAACATGCATAATTGCATTTTAGTCTGCATTAAAAAAAATTTTTGTAATTTTATTAACTATTGTACATGATTTACACCAGGTGTCAACCACCAGAATTTTTTGGTGTACGACCATCACATTTGTCACGATCCAGCATTCTCTCTTCCCATTAACACTGATAAGCACTTGGAGTATTCTCAGCGCGGATTATGACTGGTTGTAAGTGTGTCATACAAAGCACTACAAACTAACTTACTGGACAATTCTTAAGACACACCTAACTTTGTAGGAAGACAAACTGCCATCCTGGTATATTTTTTTTTATTACTGGACCATTTGCAACCTAGTAGTAAAACTGAGGTGTGTCTGATACGCTTTAGTCAGAGTAACACACACTACCGTGTTAATGTCAGTGGTGTACTGAGAAATGATCCTCTACCCAAATATCATCTGGTCCCTTACCATTATAGACAGGAAGTGAGAGAGAGAGAGAAAGAATGGCACACTGCGCACAAAAGAGGATTCTGTGTCGATCAGAAAACTCTCTGTAGACATATGTTTTAAATAGGAAAATATCTGGCCCTAAGATCATAAGTCTGCATCTTTCAACAGAAAGCATTGTGAAACAGGAACTACATTAGGTTACTGTCTAGAAAGGTCATGATTCAATGAGCAGAATATCACGCACAATTGTTGTTAATAAAGGAAGAACAATTCTGTTTAAATGGACTCATGAAATCAAACATTGCTATAATAAAATATTATTTTGAAACACATTGTAATTGCGATTTCAACTGCAATATAAATAATTATTTTGATTGTGTAAAGCTGCTTTTTGACCATGACAATTGTAAAAAGTGCCATACAAATAGAATTTAATTGAACTGAATAATTAAATGTACCACGTAGCAATCGAATGTATTTTTCTAGCTTAACGCCAAATAATTGGACAAATTCTCATTAACGTTTGCCACTATTTCTTCATCACCTCGAAATGACTCGAAAATTCCTGACTATGCGAATGTCACTTGGAATAAACTGCAACCTTTTGCGATGGCTTGCATTCGTCCATTAGTTGATTTCAGTTTTTTATATGAATAAGATATATAATATATAAATGTAAATACATAATAGTTCTTCACATTTAAATCCTCCCAACAATTTGACTATATAAACATAAAGTCTCTGATCTGAGAATGCAATAGATTAAAACACAACGAGTGCACTTGAGGCGCCAATTTAACTGGAAACAAAGCTCCAAAGTGGGATAAAATGCGGTCCATTTCTCTGCCATTGTTGACGGCAATGCCTCTCTTGTATCCTTGAGCAAAAACCTTAACCCTGAAGTGCTCAGCTGTAAACTGTCTGACATGTTTTGCTTTGGTTAAAAGCATCAGCCAAATTATGTAAATGTGAAAGCAGTGATCCTGAATCACTAAACATGCACGTTAGTGATGCATGAGCCTAAAGTGCAAAAAAAAAAAAAAAAAAAACAGAACCACATTTCTGCCTGAACACACAAAATGTAAAATGCTGACAAACATCAAAGATGTAATAAAAATACTGACTGTTCCCTATCAGCCCTGAAAGTCTAATCTTAACCTCCCTTAACTTCAGCTGCTATCCCTGGGTGTGAGCTAGGACTGATGACCAGTGTAAATAGCAACACCACAGCCATGTCTTAAAGCTGGTGCTTTGGGGCAGTGGTAGCTCAAATCCTTAAAGATCTGGGTTACTGATCAGAAGGTCAGGGGTTCAAGCTGTCTAGGAGCGAGGCTCCTAATGCCATCTGCTCCAGGGGCGCTGTATCCTGTCTGATCCTGCAATCTCACCCCTGCTTCCTAACCGAAATATGCAAAAAAAAGTTACGACCTCAAATCACTAAGTAGCAGTCTTACAGCTGATACTCCTGAAAATCTAAACCAGAACTTAATTTAATTGTGACACTTATATATAAAATGGCATTTTCTCATCCAACAGATCGTGTCGAGGTTTACATGTCGGGGAGGTAGAAAACTGCTTTGTGAATGAATGAGACAAATTTAAAGCAAAAGGAGGGTGCTTTCGCTTATGCAAGTGTTTAGTTCATTTGAATCAAATCCTGGTGTGTGATCTTCTATGTGCTGCAACTTATTTTACGCAGGTGAAATTAACCAGTCCAACTGACGTGCTTCTGAACAAATCCCAGCATGATTCGACTGCAGGAAGTGACCTGAAGGTGTGATGTGTTTTGGGTTGGAAGTAATACATATTTTTTTCCAATAAAACTGAAATGCTACACTGTGCCACAGGGGAGATTTGTAGCACTACAAAAAGTGTGCTGTGTTTTGAAGATGACAATAACAAACAAAGAGGGAAAAAATGCTAGATGCAATACACATATTGTATCCAATTCATTATTAGTACTTTGTAAAAGTCACTCAGAACCAGCTCAGCGTTCTCTGTTCTAGGATATGTTCTTGATCTTTAAGAACACTTGAAAATGCCTTGTTTACCTTTTGTTTCCCATTCCCTTTGTAAAATGAGATGTACACACCCCGAATACTTTTTTTTAAAACCATGTCGCTAATCTGTTTGCTACATTTCACTCTAACTAATGCAACATTGCAGAAAGTCAACTATTATGACTGCTAAGTATCAGGTTGATACTCTGATATTCCCATTGGATCCAAAAATAAAATGGTTGTGTCTGGGAATCTTTATTCAATCTGTTGCAATCCCATATATACACTATGTATATATTATTATATTACATATTTAAAAGCACAGGATTATCTTGTGCTTTACCTTTTACTGTAATAAAAAGCTTGGTAGCAAGTGCAAAAACAGAAGTAAAGACTCATGTTCGTATAAAAAAAAAAAAAAAAAAAAAAGACAAAACCATGACACAGGACTTGTCATAGAAATTTGAATTATCATCACCAGAGCGAAGCTGTCATCTCAACTATTCATTACATCAATCATCCAGACCTGCTGCAAAATACTACTGACATCCAGTGCAGGTGTGTGTGTGTACTGAAATCAGCAGCATTTTGAAAGCTCAGAAATAGCATGACAAAATAAAATACTCTTTATGGTGGATAAAGTTTCTAGCCATAACACAAAGTGTCACAGTTAGCGTATAAGGGAAACGTGAATAGAGAACACGTGGAATGATTAGGGTTGACGTGTACAGGACAAATGATCTCTGGGTAAATGATGAAAAAGACAAGAAGGTCATCACGATGTACACATCGTAAATTTTACTGTACTACAAGTCCACACGCTATCTAAATACAAAATGACTAGTTTGATCTTCATTATAACAATCTGATATAGACGCTGCGGAGGCCAGGTAATCTGCCTGCGACTAGCCATTTGACCATAGTACCATGTACACACAATACACCTGATTTAGGACATTTAAAAACATACTTAAAGTCTAACAAGACCTGTAAAATGCTATGTTTATGTATATTGTACTGTTCTATGTTTTAAATCCGTCTGATTCTTAGCGTCGGCAGAAAATGATGTAACAAGAGCACTGGCTGTGGGGGAAGACACCCACAATGCACTTTTTTCACAATATATAATGCAATGTACACTATTACACAATTAATCGCCAAAAATGGCTGATACAATTTGAAAAATCTGAACTGGAACTGAATTTAGCTGTGACGTTCAAATAGGAAATGCCATTTTCTCATCTCCCACACATCGTTTTGAGGTTTACACGACTGAGATGTAGAGAACTTTCAAACACGAAAGATGCTTTAACTTATGCAGTGTTTTGTCCATTTGATTCAAATCCTGGTGTGATCTTCTCTGTGCTAAAATTTATTTAGTTTCAGGAACTGAAATCGCAATTTTAACCACATTTGATCGCAAGCATTTAGTACAGGTAATATTGGTATAGTTAAGAATTTAGGCAAAGTTTTTCAATAATTTAAGTTTTTATATATATTCTTTATACATTATAAATTAGTCCTGGCAAACATCCTTTTAATTAGATCATTTGTGACATTATTTGGTGTTATCCTAGATAAGCACGTCTGAATACAAAATGGTAAATTTAATAATTACATATCGCAGTTAAAATCGCAATACGTGGAAAGATAATCAGAATGTGATTTTTTTAATCAAATCATGCAGCCCTAATATACATATATCACCTGTGTTTATTTTAACTGGTCTGTTTATGCAACGTAAAGTAAGTCAGAAGTATTCCAGTCCTATGCATGCACAGTGTGGGGGCACAAAGACAGATTTTGGTATGAATAAAAATAAAATCCCCGCGGGAAAAAAAAAAAACTCTTAAACGATTAACTAAGTGAAATGTGAACCGAGTCTGAACAGGTTTCAAGAAGTAATGAACCATAGGTCTAGTTATTTACGCCATACACGGCTTATATTAAATGATTACACATACAGTAGCTAACTGTGCAATAATAAATATAATAAGTGACCAAAGTCTATTCTATACATTACAATGTGCAGAAGAACTGAACTCTTCTTTAGGTTTTATTACTGACATTGTTCTTCTCAGTGTTCTTTCTCCCCCATTTGTGTGTGTGTGAGTGAAGTGTAGCCCCTTTTGGTCTTCATCAGGCCACACACACACACACACAAACGAGCAGCTTGTAATGAACCCACATCAACTTCCTCATCAAAACAGCCCTATGCATTAGAGATGCAGCGAATTTGTAAAGCCGCAATCTACAAAGCAGTCAGATGTGGCTCAGTGCGCAAACACACACACACACACAGGTCTAGTGGCGTTAGCTCCTCGGCTACAGTAGCTCGCCCCCTCCCCCTCCGCGATAACACACACACACACTGTTGTGAACGCAGAAACATTGTTTCTAATCGCAGTGTAAAATGTAGCGTTGTGTTCCTGTAAGCAGCGCGCGATCGCACGCGCACACACACATACATATACACGCGCACGCACACAGCTGTCATATCCACTCCTGATCTGCTAACTTCATGGCAGGTTTTGTCTCCATTTTCTCCACACATCGGAACTGAAAGCAGGCTGCTAGTCGAGTTAGCCCGCAGCTCTCTCTCTAGCGCTTGTATTTTGTTCCAGTGATGCTAACAAGCTTCTCCAAACTAAACTTCCCCTCGGTGCAGGCCCGGGTCAGAATAAAGCTACCGACCTCCTCGCTTCCACTCGAGCTGTAGCCGGCCTCCCCCAGGCTCTTGTAGCTCGCCTGGATCCCGAGCAGGCGCAGGTGAGACGGGTCCTCTCCGCACGCAAGCGCCAGGCAGCCTCCAGGCCTCGGGCCTCCGCCACCGCTCTCGTCCTGCTCCGACCCCGAGCGACCGAGCTGCCACCGCTTCTCTGAGCGCAGGCGACTGCGCGACGACCAGGGTCGCCCGGGAAAGCGTCCCCGAGCCGCGGCCACACCGCCCGCCGCCCCGCCTGCAGCCGCGGCCGCCGAGCCGCATCCCGCCGCTGCTGCCATCGCTAGCTTCAACAACACCGATATACAGAGGAGCTCCGAGTTCAGCGGAGAGGGAAAGCGCCTGATTGGGAGGGGGAGGCAGCAAGGCATTGTGGGAAATGGAGGCGCAGACAGGACAGAGGAGACTGTAGTGCAGAGTTATTTTATATGGGTGCATAAGAATATATAACAAAATAGTTACTGCCTTTGGCACGTTATGAACGATAAATCAAAAGTCAAGCAATATTTTAGGCTATTAAACTCAGCCAAAAAAATGTATAGATACTTTAAGTAAAGAAAATAGTATATATTATATAATAATATACTATTAACAAAATTATCATGTGTATCAATATATAACGTATCAATATATAACTTGTAGCAATACATTTAGTATTAAAATCTTTATGCACGTTTTTCTTTTTCTAAAGTGTGTATAATTTTTTTTGGCTGACGAAATGTATATTTTATATATACAATTGATATATCGATATATTGATATATGTATGTATGTATGTATGTATAGATAGAAAGATAGATAGATAGATAGATAGATAGATAGACTATTATTTTAATTATAAGCTTTCTTTTTAATGATCTTTAATAATCTTTTCATATTAGGTGAACACTTGAACACTTTAAAATTTTTGTATAAATATTTTATTTATTAATTAATTCTAAATGTATTGCTAGAAGTTGTATAATTGTATATTAGTATACATAAATGTATTTTAGTACACATATATACATTATATATCTAATTATTTTTGTTGTTTTGTTCTGTCCATGTGCACATAGGTGATTGATATTGGGCATGGGCAGAACATGCAAACTTCTCACAAACAGACCCGAGGCAGGAATCAAACTCTCGACTCTGGAAGTGTGAATCTACTGTGCTAAATGTATTATTCCAAATGACAAGAGAATTAATACCTAAATTTCTCATCTTGTTTATTTAATTATACACTTTCTTTTCAATTATCTGTGTAATTTATGCATAATTTGGAATGCACATAGATCTACAGTATGAGTACAACGTTTGCCATCATGTGTCCCATGTAATAGTACTTAATTTACTGGACGAGTTGTCCATGGTGTACAGCACCTACTGCCCCGAGTCCCCAGGAGTATCACAACCGCACTGAACACTGAACGGTATAAGTGGTATAGAGAGAGAATGAGTAAGTTTGAGTTGGTAAACAAGCTTAATTTTTTAAACATAAGTTTGAAACATGCTAGATTAACAGGACAAAGTGGTATAGATAACAAGTGATTGAAGGTGTTCTCCGCATGTTTAACTGGCAGAGCTCTTTAATCAACTGTATTTAATTGCCATTTAGATAGTTATGGCATGAACATCCACCATTCATAAAATACTGGCTTTAGACGTCCTACAACTCTTTTCGTGTCACGAACTACATTTCCCATCACTCTCGCCAGCTCTGACGTCATGTCACACCCCTGATGCGGAAGCGGATGTTAGTTCGTTCTTCGCCTAAAAGCCATTTTCGATTTCAAACTTGCGTTTTGTGAGCAGCCGCTTACTGATTCGTGTTCCAAACAGAGGTATTTATTTTCATTAACCAGACGATACAGCTTTATATATTACACCGCCTTGTAAATACGTATAAAATTCCTGTTTTAGCTCCGCTATGTAGCCTCCGTTAGCTGATGTAGTCTCGATACAAAAGCGTCGCCGCTGAGCAGAGCAGAGCAGAGAAGCTAACACATCAGCCGGGGAATTAAACAGCGACTAGTATATATAACGTGTAAATATATTTGTCTTTTTAAAAGTATGTTACTTTGTGCGCGTATTTATTAAATCTGATTTGTAGGGCAAACGTTAGCTTTAAAGCACGGCTTAGGTAGAGTGTATTTGTGTAATCGCGCTGTTCGCCGCTAGGTGGCACTAACTTTAAAGTTCCACAGACAAGGGGTACTACTCTATTACCTCATGATGAGCAATTAGAATCATTTCTTAACAATAAATTATGCAATCATACAAAGGAAGTAACGTGGTACTTTGCTTCACAAACAAACAGCAAGGGGAGAAAATTTTTTCAAAATGGACAGAGACAGATTTACTAGGCACGATATTTGACATTAAATATATTAACGTGCATGCTCAAGGATTAATGGTTGGGGTACAAGGTGGTATAAAAAAGTTTCGAGACTAGTTTTGTAAAACACCAACAGATGGCAGCACAAGGCTGCACGAACAGTCACAGGGAGCCCCGACTTTCAGCTAGCTCAAACCTCGAAAATATCGAAACTATTCAGCAACATCCACAATCAATCCACAATGTTGATTTAACGCAAGGTCAAGTGCAAGCTCATCATCTTTTTTGATATTTTTTTTACATTTTTTTTTACATTTGTGTCATCAGGAATTCAGCCCCAGTCTATTAGTAGCAGGTTTTAAGATGTCTAAGGAGGTCAAAGGGCAATAAAAATGAGCTAATCTTGAAACTTTTTGGTTCCAATTTATGGCATTTAAATAAATAGATTGTAAAATCACAGTAATGGTGGTAGTCTGTAATATATGACAAGCTTTGTCTGCGGTCATTTAACATTAATTTTAACATCTTTTGCAGAAAATCATGAATTTGGAGCGTGTTTCCAACGAGGAGAAACTGAATCTTTGCCGAAAATATTATTTGGGTACGTCAATGTATCAATCTTTCTTGAATAAATGTCTTTTATTTGTTTGTTCATTGTAATTTCTGTGCCAACAGGCGTTTAAAATAGCTTTCTACCAGATCATAAATTTGAAAATCTTTTTTTTTTTTAAGCCCATAAAAACATAATGTTATACAGTCCATGTCTAAGCATTTCCTTAGTAACATAGTTATATAACATGAAACATTATGAGAAGGAATAAAATGGAAATTTGTTTTCAGTGATGTAAATCTGCTATTTAAATTCAACTTATAATTTCAAGAAAACCTGATGAAATATGGCATTAAGGCCTGAAATTCTATTTTTGGGGAAAAAAATCCATTAATTTTGGTTTATGAATGTGATGAGCACCACTTACTTCTGACAAAGCAGCGAGTGTGACAAAGTTACCAGAAGAAATCTTGTTCATATTCTTCAGCACACTCAGTAAAACCTAACGGATGTTTTACTTAAAAATTAAAACCGCAAAAATCTGTATCCAACTCATATCTATCCAAATCTATTATTTTTAAGCAAAGAGTTTTTGCACCAAATACTGACTGTGTTTATTTTATTACTATTATTTAGTGCTCTCTGTAGAAGTGTCTTTTATGTAGAAATATGATTATGGCACATTTTGCGTACGTTCCCAAGACATTTTGCAGTACTGTTAGTAAAACAGTTGCTAGGTTTTGCTGGAGAAAGAGTTCTTCTGTTAACTGTCACACTTCCTTATTTCTATTTTTATGCAAAACTCAGGAGCCTACATCAGGTTTTTTTTTCCTGTTTCCATCTGAAAACTGGTCTGTCATGTAATATAGATCAAGAGATTGATAGATACTTTATTGATCCTGAAGGAAATTGCAAACATCCAGTAGCAAGGACTAGCACTAGGATCCACTAGCAAGATCATCAAACCATGCTTCAACTGAATGACTAATAGAAAAAGTATAATATACAATACACAAAGAATAATGAATAAAAACTAGCTGAAACAACACATGCTACTTTCTTTCCAGGCATTAAAATATTCTGCTTGTAATATTATTTATTTATTTATTTTTAAGTTATGTTCAATGATTTTGTACATCATAATGAAGAGAGGATAAACATATAGACCAAAATTTTTTACAAAAAATAATAATATACCCAAGTCTGTAATTAGGGAAAAAGTGAGCAAGGTGGAGTTCATGAGTCTGACCATAAAATTTTGTTTGTAAAATTAGGTAAAGTCTTTAGTATGAGCTTTAACAGTCTATAGCAGCAAGTCTTATTAATGTACACGAGTTATTTCTGATTTAAAAAAAAAGTTTGCAATATCTTATAATTCAATATTCCTTTTTTTTTGTATCAAACTTATTTTGTGTCAAAGATATATTTATCTATAGCGACATTTATCTTCATTTCCTTTTTGATTTTATGCCTGATATAGGTGGCTTTGCCTTCCTCCCTTTCCTGTGGCTGGTGAACGTTGTGTGGTTTTTTAAAGAGGCCTTTGTCAAACCCGCCTACACAGAGCAACCACAGATCAAAATCTGTGAGTAAGACACCACGCACTTCTTAAAGCTGACACATTACACAGCTACAAGCGTCTGCTGAGTCTTCATATTCTGTCTGTACCATATATATTTTTGTGTTGTAAACATTGCTTGTAAATGTTGTTTCTTTGCGAACGTATAAATACAACGTGCTCTATGCAGATGTGAAGCGGTCGGCGCTGGGGTTAATTCTGTGGGTGGCCGTGCTCACGACGTGGATCACCATCTTCCAGCATTACCGAGCAGATTGGGGCGAAGTGGCTGATTATCTCTCCTTCACCATTCCTCTCGGAACACCATAAAGAGACTTTCCTTACTTCCCTGTTATTTCCTCTGGAAGGCTTGAGGATATTTTTAAATTTCTTAAACAGTGTGATAAACATGTCATATTATTTTTGACTTGTTGTGAAAGTGAAAGAATGAAACACATCAGAACGAAAGCGACTCTGAGCAACGTGATAAGAAATGAGTGAGACAACCAACTTACACACGTACATATTCACACACACGCCTCATTTACATAATCTTATAATCTCATAATCCCAACAACATGACTGACATTCCAGACTTTCTAATATCCACAAATGAATCCGCTCTGATGTGTAACTCATAACTGGCGCCTATTATGAAATCCGATCTCACGTTCGGGCAAATTCTAAGCCCACTTCCAGCCGGGATCTCGCTCGAGGCTGTTTTTAATAGCTTCTAGTCAGACTGTTGATGGCAGACGAGCTATGTTTCCCACCATCAGTACTTGGCATCTTTACAATAAAAAAAAAAGATTGATGAGTTCTGCAGTCAGGCATCCGAACGATGTTTTTTCCAAAATGACCAGCAAGTAATCATTACGTGACAGATCATAGTGTTCGTGTTCATGAATAGAGTCAGGGCAGTTTATATTTGGTTGGTTGATGTTGAGAGTATGATGTGATAATGCCAACGCGTTTCCTTTCGTTCCTTTCTCAGAACGCTGACCAACAACTGATTCTGTTCTTTGTACCATTTTTTTTTTTTTTGGCCATACCTGTAAAAGCATTAATCTTAATTAAAATTGACTTCTTGTGTTTGATTTTCTGACAATAGAGCTGTGAACTTATGAGACTGGAATAAATTCTCTTCTAACCTAGCAAAAATACAGTCACATTGGCAATATTATTATAACCTTGATGGTCCTCTAAGCATTACAGGTAGTTCATATATACTTCCAAATGTCATGAGTGTACTGTTTCCAGATCTCTTTACATCGTATGGGTTTTCTGGCCCAGGAAGTTGTCCTTACTTTAGATAACCGTTCCAGTACTTGCATAACTATAACCAAGTAGTGGAACATTACTAGAAATCCGTGCTCTGTCAGGAATCTTGGGTGGTTTCACGTATCACGGAAGACCTAAAGAGGTACAACATATGGGGACTTTTTCTAGTCACGTGTACTTGTGAAACAGCCTCACTGAGTTGTTACCAAGGCTTTTAACTTATTTATAGACAGAGCTGCTAAGTCCAGAAAGTCAAAGTGGCCTGTTGTCACTCTCCACAGTTGTGTAGTCAACTCTGGTACCAACAAATTCCTTCTGAACAACCTAGAACGTTCATTACCAGATTTGGTGTTCTCCTAGGATCATTTTCCCCTCGTGTAGGATTGTTCAATTTATTATTTTTTCATTACCTACTTAATCATGATGATCAGCTCTTAAGAATGACATCAGCATAATAGACGCCCATCTGTTGCTATTGTTCACCACCCAAATAAAATGACGATGCTGTGTTATAAGTGATGGTTTGTTTCCAGTGGGACGGTTGTGATGGGTGACTAACTAGGCCAGTAAATTCCTACGTGTTATAAAACAACATGTATGAATTCTTAAATGTAATGCTTCTCAAGGTGTTGATGTTTTTTTCTTTAAAAATAGCTCTGATTTCCCCCCTTATTTAAAACCCCACTTATATGTTAATCACTATCTGGTGACACTTTCCACTTAATTGGTAACATGACAAACAGCATCATTTTGTCTAATTCATTTCAGGACAAAAATAAAGACAGGCTGGTGAGGGAAATACTTTTTACAGCTGCTATAATCTGTAGCATAAAACAAATACACTACCTGGCACATGCTAATATCTCATAATCGACCACCTTAAGCTCAAGGTTATGCCTGTGCCATCAAGGAAGAAAAACTCATGTCACATAGATGTGATAACCTGGTAATTCAGGTCATCAGCTGACTTCATTTTATTGGCACATAACGTTGCTGAACCAGATCATAACACTGCGTCCAGAGGCATTTAGAGTGGCCATAATGCAGGAGGGGTGCATCGCTTTGGGCGCACCCCATATTGTGTGTATGGAAATGCTCTTACTTTCACTATTAAACATAGCTGGTTTATTCTGTTGATTTTTTTTACAGTGCAACTTCACTAAGCATTTAAGTTATCTCTGAACTATGACACTCATTCATAATTTTATTCCGGCAACATTTCTCCTGTGAAGGTTACAGCTCAGCCTATCCTTCCAGGTGTTAATAATGTCTTAACCCAATTCTAGGGATTTCAGTTTCTCCCATCGCGTGATGCAGGTCAATAATTTGACCATTCTGAAATGGCGACTTTTTTTTATGGTGACTAAAAAGCATAATATATTGTATATATATTCCATATAATAACCTCAACATTGTAATTGTTAGCAAAATTGTATTGAGAATAAAATTCTTTAAAGCATTCTGTAATTTTATTTACTTGTGGAAAGCCTGTTTTTTTTTTATGGGAGTACTTAAAAAAAAAACAATCCCAATACTTTATGACCTTTACGTTCTTTATTGAACCCCCCCCCCCTTCCAGATTTATCCCTCCTTTGCAATTATAATAAACTAAATTATAATAAAGAGCATAGATGTTAGGAATTATGTATTTATGGGGCTTGCTTTCTACTCGGGTATTGCGGTTACAATTTTGTAGCTACAGTTTGGAGAAGAATGGGTGTGTGATTCAGGTGTCCAAAGGTTTGGGCCTATAGTGTATCTTCTGTGGTAGGTTTGATTTAGCTTACATAAAAAAAAGTCAGGATATGAATCCAAGTCATAAACTTTCATTTTTATAAAATGAGAATTAAACTAAAAGATCCATTTCTGAAGTCTTAGTGCTCACTGGATTTTAGTTACATACTGTTTGTATATTGTATTTGATATTAACATAAGCACATTTTCTATCCGAAAAGAAAAAAAATACCCTTTCAATATACAGAAATATATTGAAAATGATTAATATGCAAGATAAAGCCATGGAACATCGTAAACCTGTTTCCAAATCAATCTGCTTACATAATCTGCACTCATCACGGGCTACATAAAGGGGTGCAACAGCGCAACAAGAGAGAGCTGCAGGCAGGAGAAGAGAGAGAGAATAAACACTGTCTCTCCATTTCCCCAGAAGACTGATAATATTATCACAGGAGACTAGCCATATTTCACAGGTAAATTCTAATGTGCATGCATTTTGAATGGGAAAAAAATAATAGTCATTTTTTTCTTCTTATTATTTTATGAAATAAAAGGGTAAATTAACTCCAAATCACTTGAATGCATTACTGTAAATTAGTGTAAGATCTGTTGCTGTCTCTGGTATATGTTTACTCTTAATCTTTCTACAACTAAATACAATTGAATTAGTTTTTGGGGCTAGACTCAACTAAAAACTTTTATGTTGATGTGTGAAAGTCTAATTTTTTGTTCTAAATTTTAGACCTAAAATAAAAAAAAAATCGATCTTAATATATACAGTATATATATTTAGATATTCAGACAGATCAACACATAAAAATACAATTCTGGGTAAAAATATGTGCGTAAATTATTTATCCAGGAAAGGGTTAATCTGTCTCTGGATTCCATATTTGTGCAGCAGTGAGGGGTGGAGAGCTATTTCCATCAGGAGGGGACTCCCTCATCTTGTGCGCAATAACCACAGTGTTCTCATGAACTAGCTCTGTGCAGAGCAAACATTTCCCTTTTGCGATTTTTCTATTTGTCTTGTATTGTTAAAGGATGGCTTTCGACCTGCATCCCAGCGCACCTCTGAGCGGGATCATCTGGGAGAAGGTTCTACCCCCCATGCTGCCTCGGCTCGGGGACACACTCGGATCTTGCGCATGGACCCCGAGCGAGCTGCTGATCCCGGTTAAAGAGCACACAGGAGCAGCACAGGTGGGGAAACTTCTCATTCCATGAAGCTTAACACACTGTTTCACACTGTTGAAGCTGTTTCACATTGTTAGAATGTATTAAAGATTGTGGAGTACTGGAGTGTTTTCCAAATATAATATCTACTAATAAAATTGCATAATCAGGAAGATAATATAAAGAAACAAACAAATAATAATAATAATAATAATAATAATAATGATATAATATTTGGGTGGCCCAAAAGTCTGAATCTATAGCCAAGAAATATTTAAAATTACAAATTCGAGCAACTGCATAAATTGATGATCATTGACATCATGGCATCTATGTATATGTGCTGAAAATCTAAACTGTAAAACCATTTCCTTATATTCAAGAAATGTTCTATTGTTGTCCTCCTGATTCTGATAGAGTACTGATGTCACCTGACCCCAAAGTGTGGTGTTAGGTCCTGTTCTATTCAGCCACCTTAGATCTGACACATTCAATTAAATATACATCCCGTATATATAAGGTACAATACCAATTAGCCATAACATTAAAACCACATAACATTAACACCGATTTTATTATGTACAAGTAAACTGGTGACAGGATCATGGGTACCCTAGGCCCACCATGAAAAATAGCCAGCTTGTTAGGTCCGGTCTCACAGATAAGTAAATGCAGCACAAATCGGTAAAAATATCAATGCTGACCATAATAGAAAAGCACAAGAACATCCAGTGCACCACAGCCTGCAGCACATACCGCCCAGTGGGCAAAAAGCCCAAGACTGCATACCTGGCCTCCAAACTCGCCAGATCCCAAACCAATCAAGCGCCAATGGGGTGCACCGGGCAACCAAGTCCATCCATAGAAGCTCCACTGCATAACTCACAGCACCCAAAGAATCCGCTGCCAACATCCTTTTACTGGCCCTGCAAAGCCACGGTCCAAGTGGTCAAAGCTGCCCCAGAGGCACAAGGGGAACCCAAATCATAGGTCCTTTTAATGTTATGGCTAATTGATAGAAGTTGTATGGTAAGATCTACATGATGTTGCTAGTATTCCAATAAAACATCTTTAAAAACAATAAAACAACGACAACAAAAAACAACAACCATCAACAATCACTTTTTTTTTTTAGGTGACAGTTGATAAGATTTTATCAAGTCTTAAACAAGTTTCAATTGTATATAGAACAAAAACTAAAATGCCATTGCCATTGTGTATAAATTTACTCATGAACCCACGTGGTTTCCATTGTATAAGCATCGACAATTTTTCATTGTATGATATTTCATCCACCCTTATATACAGGTTGTTTGTGATCAAAATGGATTTACTGTGCAACTCGATGTAAAACACTTCAATCCTGATGAGCTGATGGTGAAAGTCAAAGGCGACTATGTTGTGGTAGAGGGAAAACACGAACAGAAAAAGGTCAGGTCAAACCCTCCCAACCGATTGACTTGAGTGTTCTTCTCAACAGTTAGTGTACATTTTCTCTGCATTTCCTAAGTGCTAAAAGTTGCCTTTGTTGAAAATGTCCTGTAGGATGGTTCTGGATTAGTGACCCGGGAGTTTAACCGAAGGTACCGCATCCCAAACGAAGTGGACGCCATGAATCTGGAGTGTGCAGTGTCGCCAGAGGGAATGCTGGTTATTTCTGCCCCCTTGCTGAAGGTTGAAAATGCCGAGTCACCTACACACTCGGTATCAGGAGTGTAAAGACCCTCCACGTTAACAGATGGACTTTCAAATATTCGTGTAATTTTTTTCCCCCAAGATGCATTTTTATTACTCTCAAAAGGATGAGCTTCAGGAGAAACAGACCAATTTTCTTCTTGCATGCAAGCTAGCGGCTAATATTTCCAAATTCCAATTCCAAACATGTTTGATACCAAGCCAAACAACACATTATTAATCCTATTTGTTAGGCATTTTAATAATGTTAGGCTTCGAGGCGCACCAAAGATATCTGAGCTTATTTCATAATCCATCTCGAATTTTCCAGATTGTTCTAAAAATTCTAGGATTGCTGTTTAATAACAGGTGCACATATCAGATACTGATGGACTTCTGAGTCTCAAAAGTAACCTAACTGTTATTGCTGAGTTCATGAGTGTACATATTCATTAATAACTGTTTTTTTTTGTAAGTGTTGAGTAAAAATCATGATATTCTATGCACTAATTTAACTGCTGTGTTATTTTGAACTCTTGAAATAAATATTTTTTTTCCAAAATTGTTTATTTACATATTTAAACACATTTATATCTATTTGCAAACAACAAAATAAAAAGACAGTGTATTGAATTGAAATAATAAACATGATTGTGTGTTCAAGTGCATCGTTTTTGTAGATTTGTAGATCAGTCTTCATGGAATTTATCCAGCAGCATGTCAACCTCACTGCGTAAGAAAAAATATTTACATAACCATATAATAACATTTTAGATGGCATAAAAGCTTAGCACTAGCATAAGGTTTCTAAAAGTATTCATTACCAAACACGGTATAAACTGTTTTCTCACCAGAGTTGCTCTTTCACCCAGTTTCTCTGCTGCCGAAGAACTAAAAGTAAGGGATCGTCTTCAAATTCCATCCCATCTGAGTCTGTATAGATAATATAGAGATCATACGGAGATAACAACTGCAGTCAAAAATGTAGTGTCTATGTAACTGAAAATAGATTTTTTATTTCTATTTAGTCAAATACATTTTTGATGCATGTGTAAAATTTGATAAATTTTATTAAGAAATGCAGCAGCATTCAGGATGTACCCAAGCTTGTCTAAGTTCCCCTGGGATAGGCTCCAGGCCCCCACAACCCTGCACAAGATAAGCAGTATGGAAACGGATTGCTATTTAAAATACAATAAATTATCGAAAAAGGATCCTGACAAATAGATTTGAGAATCAAACAAAGCTGACCCCTGAAAAGCCAATAGTTATAAAATGTGAGTTCTAAAACTTTATTATATTATTCCTTTAATTTTCTACCTATAATAAAAACAATTATACTTGGCAGCACAGAGTTATACATATTTCCCTGTGTTTGTGTAGGTTTCTTTAGTGTTATTTGGTTTCCTCCTGACTCCCAGTAACATGGCAGTAGGTGGATATACTCTAAACTAACTAACTCTAAATTGCACACTTGGTGTGAGTGAATGTGTAAATGATGTGCTTGAATAGCATGGTGTTTCATTGAAGGTGTACCTCTAGCCAGAATAAACAAATACTAAGAATGAATAAATGAATGCCAGCTTCCTTTTTGTCTTATTCCTGTCCTCCTATATTATTGTGTTTTTGGATTGTGATATGCGCGTTTTATTTCCTTTTATTATTTTTTTAGACAAATAACTTTCTATGTTGGAGTGTTTCTTTTCTACAAGGAGGTAATAATATTGTAATCATGTTTTAATATTATGATCTATGAAATATAGTATGTACTAGAGTAATGTGCATGCCTACCGCAGTAACACTATAATAGTTAAAGCTATGTGCATTGTACAAGTTATTTAAAGAACGGTGCTGTCCACTGTAACAGGTGGAGGCTAAAACAGTTAAGTTGCTCATTGTTGACCACACACACACACACACACACACACACACACACACGTGACATTATTAACTAAGAGGGGCTAAAGTTTCATGATGGCAGCATTCTCACCTTGTGCCTCCTGCATCAGCTGACCTATGACCTCACTCGATTGGGATGAGCTTTGAGGGGTAGGCGTCGGGGAATGGGGAGGTGCTGGAGGTGTGGATATGGGAGAGGTGGAGGAGCGTGGGGTTCTGGGCTGGACTGGTGAATCAGCACTGGGGAATAACACCTCAGAAACAACCTTGTAATAATAAAACAATAAATAATAATTAAAAAAATACATAGGGAATTACAGTTAACGTCAAGAATAATATTCTCTATAACCTTCAAAATAATCAAAATAATAAAAAAAGCAATATTAAAAAGCATTACTCTATGATACAATTAAAATTGCTAGTTAATTGTGTAGTGTGTCCACATGTAGTGTGTCTCATAAGTCTGGCATCGTATAAGAAAACAAAAGCTTATACAGAGAGAACATGCTCTGTATGTCTATCATATTGTCTACCAGATTCTATTGACTAAATTTACTTATATCTGTCCTTCCTTGGTCAGATATGACGAGACCGCACTGACCTGGCCGAGAGTGTTGTGTATTGGTGAATCACGTGGACAAACAGCTTGCGTTGAACTCTGTCTCTCTCTGCTTCCTGAATTCTCTTTGTTTTTCGCGCGAACCTTCTCTTGACCCCTAGCGTGCCTGTCTCTGGCCTTGACAGCCTGTTGATTCCTCTTAACCATATCTCTGTCTTCCACATGCCTGCAAAAAACAAAACTTCCAATTTTAGCCAGTGCAGCAAAACCAGATCTGGTAGACAGCACACCTGCTGCACATAAGCTACAGTCTCGTGTTTTGTATATCTTAAAATACTAACTGGTTTCTTTCTTTCTTTCTTTTCATGCACTGTCCCCTTAAAACATACTATTGCATGTGTGGAGCCAACCATGCCCAGTTTGTGATATGGAAGCAACGTGGAGGAACATTTTTTCATTGCAAAAGAATATCCCAGTTTTAATAGTTGAGCATATATAGTACAAGCCTTGTCAGTCAACTATGTGGGGGAAATCATTTGGTAATCATAATCGAGGCATATTGTAAAATAAATTGTGATATTGATTTCAGTTTATATCGCCCATATCACTCATTCCAAGATATCAGGGGTGTGATGGCCCGCCATCGGCCACACATTGAGGGGTAACATGAAGACTAACTGTGGGAGAAAATTGGTTGTCTGCCACTGTGTGTGTGTGTGTGTGTGTGTGTGTGTGTGTGTGTGTGTATGTATAATATGTGTATGATTTTGATTCTTTCTTACATTTACATTTAGGCATTTAGCAGACGCTCTTATCCAGAGCGACTTACATTTTTATCTCATACACATCTCTACACATCTGAGCAGTTGAGGGTTAAGGGCCCAACAGTGGCAACTTGGTGGTTGTGGGGTTTGAACCGGGATCTTCCGATCACTGAGCTACCCCTGGCCCAATTCTTGTTATTATTGTTCTGTTTTTTCAATATCTGTTTAATTTTTATTAGTTATTTAACTGCCCCATGTTGGTTAGTTTTGTTGTGATCTTGTGGTTCCCCTACGTGTTTAAAAATGGACTTGTCCATCCCTATAAATGTTTAAATGTTTAGATTGGTTTAAGTTCTTCATGTTGGGGTCTGTTGGATTAAGTTTATTAGTTTGAATTTAACTTCGATTCTTTTGACCTTTTTGAGGAGTTTATTTGATTTAAAATTTGAATATTGCTTTCTTTAAGTTAATGTAAATTAAGTTTTGATTTATTAAAACTATCATTTCGGTGAAAGCTTGGTTTTCTACATCCCCTCATTTATTTGGGCTGCAAAGGCCCTCACAAGGGGTAATGCAATAGCTTTTAATACCTATAAAATAACATACTGTTAAAAAAACTCAACATGTACTATTGTTGGTAAGGAAACACTTTCTACTCCCTTAACTCCTTGTGTAAATGCGTAAAGGATGTGTACCTATCTGCTTTCTTCTTTTGGGTAAATGGCACGGATTTCTTCCTGCCCCTATCCCTCTCCACTCTGCTGTTGGATTTTATGCTCCCTCCATCTCCCTCTGAGCTCTGAGCAGGTTGTGGAGAAAGAGATGGAGATGGAGAAGACGAATACTGCTGCTTACTGCACAGATTTTGTGAGCCCTCTGAAGAGCAAGCCTGTGCTCTTAGAGAGAGCTGGGGGAAGGAATGGGCTGCCTGGGGCTGATTAGTGCCCTTCTCTCTGTCACACAGTTTAACTGAAACCGAGTGACTCGGAGTGATGGACTCAGTCATGGCATGGATACTGGATGCAGGTTGGATTTGGCTGGTCACTGGGTCATGAACAGGCCAGGAGCCAGGAGTACTCATGCTGCCTGTTGCCTCCACAGGTGCCGGTGTAAAAGAAAGTCCAGGCTGTGTCTTTTGTGAAAAAATAAAAAAACAGCTATTGTAACAATGACAGAGCAAATATAGTATCATAACTGCATTATTATTATTTTTGTTTATTTACTTGCAATGGCAGCCTGCTCAGTAAGGGCTGAGCAGGCTGAAGTGCTGAACTATTGGACAAGGTGTGACTCCACTGTCTGGCCTGCTCCATCTTTCTCCGCAGGCGCCACTGGAACAGAATGTCATCCTCTTGCCGAGGTCGTGATCCTACAGGGCCTGGAGCAGCGGCAGCTGGAAGTGGACCTATAGTAAAGTGAGCTAAGATAAAAGTGCATTTGAATTAATATTATGGAAATCATTGCATCAAGTAATGAAATCTAAAAATATATATTGAATTGACAAAAATATAAAAAAAACGTAATTGGATTAAAAAAAATCCTTGCATTAAACATCATCGGGTCTACGTTCAACTTATTTATATGGTCTTTTTATTCACCCAAAAGAATTCATGTATTAATAATATTTACAAAGTTAACAAAGTGACAAATAGCATGTGTTGTCTTTACAAATTACGATGATTTACCCAAGGCGGAAGTATGAACACTAAAAAGCACACGGTGAACACTTTGAATCAAAAACTGCATGAATAATGAGTCTTGCATGCACTTACAGGTGGCGTTATCTATCAAGCTGGAAACTGTGAGCTTTCGGACCGGCTCATCGACACTAACAGGAGAGGAGAAATCAGAGCAACCCAGGCCTTCAGAACTGATGGGTACGCAGCTGGATCCACTGCTCAGTGAGTGCTCACTGGGAGGAATAAACAAACGCAACAATCACAATTATTCTTTAATCAACATAGATTTTTTAAACATTTTAAAATATTTAAAAAGAGTGAATACCTCAACAGTGGTCTTTATATAATTTTCTGCACTATGTAACCTTACTTTTTACGGGAAAAAGTGACATGTTCGATGATTTATATGACTTAATTAATTTACAACAGCTATGGCTAGTGTATTGATTCAGAGAATAAACACTGTGTATCGTATGGTACCTTCTCTGCAGAAGTCTTCTGGCTCTCTCCTGCAGCTGAAGGATTTCTAGCTCTCCTTGCTCACAGTGTGAGGAATCAGATAAGGCCTAGAACACAGCAAGCACAACAATCAAGTTTTGCCAAAAGCCTTTAAAAAGCAAGTCGTGCCGTACACATGATTTATTTCAAGTCTTCTGTCTGCATATTTGGCTGGACTTTGCCTGAATAAGGTAATAATAATCAGCCTGTTTGCTGCATAAGCGGCAACTGACTGCGAGAAAAACTGAAGACTGAAACTCTGCTGCAGTGCTTAGAAACTTAGATCAAAGAGATTTTATTATTTTTTTATTTTGCTATTTCGGCTTAAAAAATATCTCTTTCTGTTACCAGATTGCTCTGCACACATTTGATTTCCAATCTTAATGTTTTTAATGTAATAATAACCTAATCATCTTAAATAAAACAACAAATGTGCTAGAACAGCAATAGTACATTACATAACCGGCTGCACGACTGTCCACGAAGAATTCATAAATATACAACGTGACACTGAACAACGACAGCACGAGGTACAAGTGCAGTGAGCTGAGTAAGGAACCTCTTCTTCCTTTAATGCCAAGGCATTTGACTGAGAAACCACAGAGAAGTGATTTTTAAACACTGTACGTGCCAAGCTGCTTTAGTTCCTACAAACAAAGGACATGTACGGTAGATGTGCTTCACATCAGGACCACTAAGAGGCAACATTTAGTCACCAGTCTCATCAAACATAAAGAAAATCCTGGAAAATCAAATGAAGTGTCACATACTAGATTAAAATGACTTTAAATATATGTCTAAAGATGTCCCTGATGTCATATGACACAGCTACTGAAATGCCAGAATTGCTGACTAAAACCCTAGCAGGCATATTATAAAAAATATAAGAAGGAATTAGTAGTGTAATTTAATTGTTGCAGCAACATTTTTTATAAGCATGTAGCTGTGTATATTATCAACGTCTTATTTTATACCATATACAGTGGAACCTTGAAACCTTGGAAGCAAGTTTGTATTTCAAAACACTCATACACTAGGGCGGATTTCCCCAAAAGAAATAATGGAAACTGAAATTATTCGTTCCATAGCCCCAAAAAAGAAATACATAACAGGCTGATACAGAGAGAGAGAGAAAATGGATCTTTATCCTCTCTCTAACGAAACTTTCTTTTGCTTTACACGCGCACACACAAACTTGTTATAATAAACAATACACGCATGCTGTACACACACGCATACAAACACAAAATAAAATATGTTTTATACACACACGCGTGGTCACAGTGTTATAGTAAACAGTACATGCATGCACGGATGTTGATTATACCAGTAAGAGATGCGCACTAAGACCCAGCAGGGGAGACGATTACCCACAATTCCGCAGCACAGGAGAGAGAAAAAACATTGACTCAAACAAATACATAATTTTGTGCAAATCAAAAGTGGGGAATCCATTTTTGCTTGCAACACAGTTAAAATTAAACTGACACGTTCACACTTGCAGTGTCTCGGTTATAAATAGGTTTAAATATAACCCAAGTCCGGATGACATTTGACTCACCGTTGAAAAAAAACAAACCAAACAAAACCAAATCAGAAATATGCTTCCTTAATATGTAAACTTAAATAATAAACATACTGTGTAAAGGACACAAATCCACAGTGTAGTTCAGACATTACATTTATTTATTCTAATTCAGTTTATGACATTTAAGCAAAAAAAGTAACAAGTTTTAAAACATTGCTTTTTTTTTTATTTATTCATCTTCTATACCGCTTATTTAGATTTAAAGATTCATATTTAAAGAACTTTATTAATCCCAAAGAGAACTTGCTTTATACTGTACAGGGTCACAGGAAACCCAGAGCCTATCCCAAGAGGTTTAGGGCACGAGGCGGGCAGTGTCCCAATCCATTACAGGGTGCGCGCGCAATAGTGATGGGTCATTCTTGAACAAATCCCAAGTTTTACGAACTTACGAACGAGTCGTCTCTGGGAATGATTCGTTCACTTGCCTATGTGGAATATCATAGGTTCAGTACAGGAATTAGTTCATCTGTTTTTAATTACATTTTGCTAAAATGAATGAAATGACACAAAAAGATTTGTTCATTTTGCTAAACGAGACTCAAAGCTCCTAGTCGGTAAAATGACTTAAATTTTCCCTACCCAACACATAACATGGGTAATTATGGGAATTGCACCTACCAAGCAGGGGGAGAAACATGCAAATCCCACGACCCTGGAAGTGCGAGGCCCCAGTGCTAACCACTACACCATCATGCTGCCTATGCTTTATTTTAAATAACTTACAGTAATTAAATACTCATTGTATTTAAGTAGACGGCACAGTGCTTTAGTGGCTAGTACTATCACCTTGCACTTCCAGGGTCCGGAATTGATTTCAGGCCAGGTTCAATTCCCGCCTCCCGCATGTGTGCATGGAGTTTGCATGTTCTCCTTGTGCTTGGTGGGTTTCCTCCAGCTACCCTGGTTTCCTCCCACAGTCCAAAGATATGCAGATTAGGCTTACTGGTATTCCCAAATTGCCCATAGTGTGTAAATGAGTGTGTGCCCTGTGATGGATTGGCACCCTGTCCAGAGTGTACCCCCCTAATGCTCCAAGTATCCTGGGATAGGCTCCAGGCCTCCCATGACCCAGTATACAGGATAAAGCGGTATAGACGATGATTAAGTGAGTGTATATGTGTTAATGTACATTACTATTATTATTACTTCACAACCATTAATACATTTGAAAGATTTTGTAAAGATCTTACAAGCGCACTCAGGTCAAGCAGGCCTCTGGTGGGAGAAAGTGAAGTGTCTGCTTGATGTCTGAGCAGGTCTTGTGCACTACCCGTGCCATTATTTCTACACTCTAATGATCCTGTAAAAACAGTAAAGAAACTTAGCAAACATGTTCAGATACATATTGAACAGTTTTTGGCTTCTTTGCATCAGTTTTTATCTCTCTTTATCAATATTTAATTTTACTTCAGAGTACAGAAATACCTGAAAAATAAAATATCTTTCAACTACTTTGCTTATAAATGGACATATTAGTTTATCTTTATTGTGGTTCCTTTTACATTTTTTGTATACTTTATGTATAAACAAAGGAATTTTGCATACAGGGATTAGAGAGTATAATATAAGGTAAGTGTTATAGGTGAAGAGGCATAAATTTGCAAGATTAAAATGTGAAAACAACAAAACGTCTAAAATCTGTGAAGAAATTTGAGTATTTTGGGGGGAGGAATTAAACATTGCTTTTTTTTTGTAACACACCTCCAAAGCATTGTTTAGATGTCTGGTTTGGAGTTGAGCTAGATGGCTGTGAAGGATTTGAGGACATCCACCAAAATGGCTGACTGTCTGCACCATCAGCTGCCAACTTCTGCCTTTCTCCACGGCTTTGAGGCCTTCCATAACGGAAGCGCTCAATGTACCTAGGAGAGATTTAAAACAATTTATAATAAAATAAAGTCTCCTCAAAAATAATTTAGTCCTCCTTTAAAGAGCTTTAATCTAACATTAATAAATGTTAAATATGGCATTATGCGCCTTTGCTATTATAATACACATAAATTATATGTGCCTTTGCGATATAAATACAATATTTTTAATTTAGAAAACCATTGTCATGTAGAATGAAAAATACTATACTATAAAATATATACTTTTTTAGAATTTAAACATCTCAAACTATGACCAAAGTTGGCACCAATGCATTATTCATATTTTTGTAATACACCTTATTTTTACCAATTCATCCAATTACAATAAATAGTAATTCTGGTTAGTCAGTTCTATCAGCGGAAGGATATGTGTTGGAAAAGCAAAATAACTTGTTAAAATAAAGAAACAAATCATAATCTGTCGATAATAAGTGCCATTTGTATAACAGTTGTTTAAAAGCAATATCACATTGGAGGTCATGCTGTGTTAGGCAATAAAGCACAGCTGTGATGCTTCCTTATGTCATATCTCATACTTTGCCAGCACAGAAGGCTCCTGTGTTTCACTGGTCTCTGTGTGCCGTGGATGTTGAACATCAGTGCTGGAAGGAGAAGAACTCTGATCCGTAGAGGGCCAGGACTCTGAGTAGTTCTGTTGCCCTGTCACAGATTGAGGAGGACAGAGAAGGACACGGTGCGAGCCTTCAAGTAAGTTCTGGTCGTCTGGTATGAGAGACACACCGTGAGGAGGAGGAGACTCTGCAGGACTGGCTGACGGTGTAAACCGGACAGGGCTCAGCGCCTGGAACATATTGAATTATTACTTTGATTGTTTGGCTGCAAATAATTTCTGACTGGTCTTTCTTTTTCCCCAAATGAGTTCTCTTACCAGCTTTTTCTGTTGTTTGGGGATCTTCTTCGCTCTAGATGGACTGTAATGGCTTTTAGTTCGGCGTGGTTCTGGAGGAAAGGGATTCTTTTTGGTGAAAACAGCCTCACTAGAACAAGAATTAAAGTTATTGATCAGTATATTTTAATAGTCTTGGAATTCATTCTCAAGCCACAAATGGATATTTATTTATTATATATTTGTTTCTCACCTTGATTTCATGATGCAGGGTTAGAAATTGAACATGAGTTATATTCTAAGGCCTTCTGTATCTGCAAAAGCATTTGTATCGAAGAGTTACCATGTTGAAATAAATCACTTTTACTCTTAACTATTATTTAATCACATTGAAACTTAATACAGATGTTTAATCATTTTATTCTCATGAATTTCAGCTAAATACAAACCACCTGCTTCAGCTGAAGCTAAACACAGTCTTCTAGTTAACATTACACACCACTAAGCTTTGTATACAAGCACCCAGTGTGTCGCCAGGGAGTCAAAAACGATAAACAGGCAAATCTACAATGTATAAATTAAACTATAAGTACATTTTATTTATATTACAGATTGTACAGGCTCTAGGTTTACAGATGTTTCAAGAAAAGTTAAATAAAATCTCGCTAACCTTTTCCTTTAACTTGAAATCTGTTTACACAATGTAAGTGGCCCTCTAGCAACCAATCAGTTGTTGTACAGGATGACGGGCAGATTTCTGACCCAATAAGATTGAGGAACAGTTAACAGCACTGACCAATGAGGAAAGAGCGATTCACTTGCGCGCGGAAGAGGAAAGTCAACTATACTGAAAATAGATTATAGCCACACAAAGCTAAATGCTAAAGTCTGTGGATTTATGTGATTTAGGTAGATAATGTAAGTAGTTTAAACATTTATTATTCGATAATACACATTATGTAAAGTTTAAATTACTAAAGCATTCGATTAAAATTGGGTTAATATGTAGGTATGACGGTATTTTAACGTAGTTAGCTAGCTGGCTAGCTAACATCAGTTGATTAGGTTAGCCTCTAGCTAGCAGTTTGAATATGTATGTATGAATGAGTCAGCTGTTTCCAGTCCTCATTCGGATAGGCGTTTCAAACGATTAAAAATCCTTTACGCTTAATATATCACAAACAGGACAGTTTAAGCAGCCAATTAGCTTTCTATTTGTAATGTACAAATGCCAAATACATTGCATAGACTTACAATTCCAGCTAACTAAGCACTAACGAGATTAAACGCTGTTATTTAACTAGCAAGCTTTACTTGGTTTATACACGGATGCGTCATATAGTGTTTGTTAATCAGTTGCATTCTTAACGCCTGCAATATAATCTACACACTGATCAGCCATAACATTAAAACCACAGGTGAAGTAGTTAAAGGTGAAGCACTTATAACAGCTTATAAACATACTGATTATACATACGCTCTGTAAATCCTCTAAATTAAGCACTAGAGTTGATCCATGCATTATTTATTTTTTTTTACTTTTTTTGTGTGTGTTTTTTTTGGCAGGATTGGTTAATGGAATTGTACCAGAGAAATACAAAGTGTTTGTGAGTAAGAACAAGTCTGCAGTCAAAATGCTTCACATGAAAGTTAAAATGGAGAAGCCAGGTAAATAACGATTGCATGTCACTTTCTCATGATTTAAATAAACACTCACTGGTCACTTTATTAGGTACACCTTGCTAGACCTGGTTTGGATCGACCAAAATCGGTTGGATTTTGCCTTCAGAACTGCCTTAATTATTTGTTGCATAGATTCAACAAGGTGCTGGAAGCATTAACGCATAACGCAGTTCCTGCAGATTTTTTAGCTGCATATCCATGATACGAATCCTTCATTCCATCCCATCCCAAAAGTGATCTATATTCTATTGGATTAAGATCTGGTGACTTTGGAGGCCACCTGAATACAGTGATGTCATTGTCATGTTTAATAAACCAGTTTAAAATTATTTCTGTGATATGGCGACTTATTTTGTGGTCATAAAGAGGTGGACATGGTCACCAAAAAAACTCAATACAGGCTGTGTCATGTAAACAGTGGTTAATTGGTGCTAAGGGGCAAAAATCCTCCTCCACACAATTATATTACTTCCACACGTCTAAACCATTGATACAAGGCAGGGTGGAGCCATGCTTTAATGGTATTTATGGCAAATTCTGACCCTTCCATCTGAATGTCGCAGAATAAAGCAAGACTCTTTAGACCAGCCATAGTGAGTCCATGTGATGTGTAACCTCAGTTTCCTGTTCTTAGCTGACAGGAATGGCACCTGGGATGGTCTTTTGCTGCTGTTCCTCATCTGCTTCAAGGTTTGACATGTTGTGCCTTTAGAGATGCTCTTCGACAAACCGCAGTAGTAATGAGACCTTATTTGAGTTACTGTTGCCTTTCTACCAGCTTAAACCAGTCTGGCAGTTTCTGTCAGACCTCTGGCATCAACAAGACAAATTTCCCTAGAGAACCCACTAGATATTTTTTCGTTTTCAGACTATTCTTTTCTTCTTTGTCTTTTGGCTGTTCCCTTTCAGGGGTCGCCACTGCGAATCATCTGCCTCCATCTAACCCTATCCTTTGCATCCTCTTCTCTTACACCAACTAACTTCATGTCCTCTCTCACTGCATCCATGAATCTCCTCTTTGGTTTTCCTCTAGATCTCCTGCCTGGCAGTTTCAACCTCAGCATCCTTCTACCGATATATTCACAATCTCTTCTCTGAACATGTCCAAACCACCTTAGTCTGGCTTCTCTGACTTTATCTCCAAAACATATAACCTCTGATGAACTCATTCTTGATCCTATCCATCCTTGTCACTCCCAAAGAGAACCTTAACATCTTCAGCTCTGCTACCTCTAGCTCTGCCTCCTGCCTTTCTTCAGTGCCACTGTCTCCAAGCAGTAGAGCATTGCTGGTCTCACCACTATCCTGTACACCTTTACTTTCATTCTTGCTGATACTCTATCACACAACACACCTGACACTTTTCTCCACCCATTCCAACCTGCCTGTACCCGCCTCTTCACCTCCTTTGAACACTGTCCGTTGCCTTCACCTCCTTTGAACCCTCCGTTGCTATTCTTTGTAAACTCTAAAGATGTTTGTGTATGTAAATCCCAGTATATCATCAGTTTCAGAAATACTCAGATCAGCCCATGTGGCACCATCAGCCATGCCACGCTCGAAGTGACTTAAATCACCTTTCTTTACCATTCTGATGCTCGGTTCGAACTTTAGGCGAGTGTCTTGACCATGTCTACATGCCTTGACCATGTCTACATGCCTAAATGCAATGAGTTGTTGCCATATAATTGGCTGATTAGATATTTGCATTAAAAAACAGTCAAACACCTAATAAAATGGCCGGTGAATGTATATTCTATGTAAGACTCCTAATGTATGCTTTCATTTGTCCTTACTGACACATTAACACGTCTGGTGTAAATGGTTTTCTGTTGTAGATACGGACGGTACTGTTGCCCGAAATCGCCTGGATGCAGTGCTGCAAGGTCTGGTGGAGAAAAGTGACAGTGAGAGGTCAGTTTCAGGGAAACTGTGCACCATGGCTAGAAAGAAATCACTCTGTAGCAGCTACAGCATTAATTATTTAGAGATTTTCAGAAGGCTACCTGCTGACCGAGACTCATTTGGTAATCGGATTTATTTGGTGTTGGGGAAAACAAGCAAGCATGGATATTTTCTGTGACAATTTTATAACAGCACAAACGGGGTGAAAGAGGATAAAAGGTAATCCATCTTGACTTAAATGAAATCCTAATTAACAACATAGACTTTATTCAGTCAAAATTAGTTTTATTTAACATACCTGAAGATACTGTATCTGATTCTTTTGTAGAGTTCATGATGGTATTCTTTTCTTTTTATGATTCTAAGCTTTACCACTCATACATACACACTATGTATCATGTTGTTGACTTCTGTGATATGCTTAGCCAAATAGTAAATTCCTGAAGAGCACAAATGTAGAAATAATGCGTTAGCTGTGTATATTCATAAATGCTGGTAAATTATTTTTTTGTATGAATATTTTGACTTATTACTGCAGACCATGTTTCTCAGGAAATGTGTTTTCCCATTGATTGAATTTGATTGACCATTGTACCAGCTCTCTAATCATCTGTGTTCTCCTTTCCTTCCTGTAAAGAGATCAGAATGAGGACGATTCAGGAAAAATGGTTGCAGACTCCATGGGCAAGTATGTCCTTCTGTTACTTCTTTAACATAGACTACACAATCAGGAGATTTATTCAAACTTTTTGATGCTGAATATTTAACACATCGTTCATTCATGTTAACTGTGAAAGAGGAAGGACACGGGTTCAGATGTTATACTTTGCAGTCCGCTTGTCATATCTCTTAACACTACGCGCTGAAAATAAACTTTATCTTCTAGATCTACCAAAAGCCCAGAATGACTTTATAAAATGTCCTCTAGTTTGAACCACAAGCCTAGTTTTTAATGCTTTAAGCTAAGAAACTTTTAAAATGACCCGAGTGTCTGAAATAATCCTTGAATCATATGAAACTGTTTTGAAGTGAATAATTCATTTACTTTTTTAATGTTTTTATATTTTACTTTTTACGTTAGTCAACATTACAGTAAATGTGTTTTTCATGGGGCTTAAAAATTAGTCTTTTGTGACAAAAAAAAAGGAATGGTTTACAATTATTGTAATAAAATGAATTAATGAATAATATAAGAACATAAGGCACCATAAAATATGCATGTTCTAATATACTTGCCTCACTTCAGCCCATCACATGTTGCTTCCTTGCACTGGTTTATTATTATTATCATCATTATTAATATTATTATCATCATCATCATCATCATCTTTCCCAGAACCACAACTTATATGAATTTGGTTATAGATAACAAAACTGTAATGACTAGCCTAGTAGACGGGTTTTTTTTTTTCAAATATGCTGCTACAGTTGTTGTATGATTTTATTTCTTGTGATAAATGGAGCATTTCTATATGCATCAACAGCATTGCATCAAAACGTAAATCGCTGAAGTAGAGCTGCTCTGTAGAGTTCTGTCCATACAGTTTTCTTGCTGTACAAGTGCTACTTTTCATAAATGCCTTGCAAAGTGGGTTATTGTGTGCTAATAGGACCCCCTTGTGGAACCTTATATAACTTTTCAGTCTTGATAAAAGGTCTTTTAAAAAAAAAAATTTATACTGCATATCTGTATAATAACTTTGTGTATATAGCTATTTAAAATTAAATGGTATATAAATAATATACAAAATTCAGTTTTTTATCTCATATGAGCAGAGTTTGAGTGCTATTTCTGGCTTTTTATAGGGACTTATCCCCATCCTCTCTTGGAAAAAGGTAAGAAAACCTTTCTTTCCGCAAACAGTTCAAGTCACCATATAATTTTTGACATTTTCTCAGTCACCTGTTAAAATTATGTAATTGTGTTCTTTAGCATTTTTAGCTTGCACGGATTCTCATGTTTAGTAAAAATGTTTTAGAATCAACATTAAGTTTTTTTGGAAAACTGTGGATTCTTTTTTTGCTACTGTATATGGTAAATGGCAATAAGGGGTTATAGACAATGATTGCTCCATGTTAAGAATTCTACATTATACATTATTAAGTGTTTTATTGAGGACTAAAGATTTATAATAGGTGTGTTTTATAAGAAAACATTTTTTTTTGCACCACAGGCCATCTTCACGCTTTGCACAACACCGGAGAAAGAAGCGCAAAGAGATGGAGGATGGCTTGTCTGAGACTAACCAACACAAACAAAGTACAATTCATAGTTAAAAAAGCTTTTTGTTTAAAACATCTGTTAATTCCCACAGAAAGTGAGTTTGTAATGTCACGGTAGTTTAACCGGTTCTAATATTAACCAATTTAAATTTCCTCTACTGTAAACATTTTTTGTAGTATTGTAACATCATATAAATTTAAGTTTTTCCTCTCTCCCCTCAATAACTCTGGAGTTTAAAACTAAAAATATTATTTAGCATAAGTCTAAAACTATTATTTAGCATGACCTGTGTGTCTATTATTGTTATTATTTTTTTATAGACTCGTACATTATCAAGTTGTTTGATCGCAGTGTGGACTTGGCACAGTTCAATAGCAACACTCCACTCTACCCCATCTGCAGATCGTGGATGAGGAACAACCCCACTGTACGAGAGAGACCAATGTCTACTCCACCTCACAGTATGGCAGAGGAGGAGGTCAGATCATCATCACACAGTTACCATCTGCTCTGTGGGATTAACAATCGGCCTAATTCATTTATTTATGTATTTATTATTATTATTATCATTATTATTATTATTATTTGTAAATGTATGTGTAAGGGTAACAAAACAAAAGAAAATGCACAAAGTTTCAGAAAAAGGGTGATTTACTAGTGGCCACAAGTTTTCGAATGCCTACTGTATCACCCATAAATTGCCAGAGTTGTGCATGGCACAACTGATTTTCATTTGATGACTCCCACAACACCACAGCAACATAGTGTCAGAAATGGCTATATAAATAAAAAAATAAAGATTATTTATCAGCTAAAATTTGCAGCCACTTTACAGAATAATGGCCATAAATAAAATCCTGTGATAGTGTTGAGTGTGTATGTATTTATTCATGTTTCATAGTGAATGCAGAATGGATTGTTTCCACTGTCTCTTTCAGGTGTCGGACATGCTAAATGGCAAAGTTCAAAATGTTTACCGCCTTCCAACCCCTGGATCTTGTCCTGTTAATGAGTCTGGTGATCCAGTCAACTTAAGGATTCCAACCACAGAGAAACCCACCATTAGCCAGGTGAGGTCGAGAGGGTGGCCATTGTTGGCAAATGTTCTATTTAACATTATTTGACGCCCACATTTCACACCAGTTGTTTACTTGTCACCAGGATAAAGCGGTATTGATGCTTTGGGAGTGAGATTAAATGTTAATGTATTTTTTCTCACTGCAAATTTATGAAATACAGTACATGATGTATGGGATCAGGTGAACAAATTTGCTTCTAATACGGTTAGTTTTCAATAGTAATTAATTTACAGATACTTAGATAAGTTTCTGTAAACAGAAAGTGGTACAATGATTTTCTCGCTATAACTAACTTATTTTTTTTTTGTCTAAAGACAAATTTTGAGCATGATATTGCTTTTATACAATAAGTCTACAAAGGTCTTTTGTTATTAACATATTGAGTTCATTTATTTAACTAGTTATTTACTAGTTAAATAAATTTATTTCATACTGCATCTTTCCGAGACTGGCAGTTCAAATTACCTGTGACTGGCGGAGCCGGCAACCGACATTTAATGACTGACTGAGTGTAATAAAGGGATAAATCCTAAATAGCCAAATTTTTTAAATCCTGTGCTGTAGGGAGTACAATACCTTGTTCCAGACACCAAGTAGTCCCCTTGATCAGGGGTTAATAAGGCATTATGGAATACAGGATTGTGTTAGCCAGTTACCTTTGTAGCGCGTGTTAGCCGTGAAAAACACTAATTCAGAACAACTTAAAAGCAATTACGGAGACCAAGTGTTTTTAAGATAAAACTCTATCAGATGTCGGTTTGTTTGTTTTTTTCAGAAAGTTTTTTTGCGTCTGGTTTTGATTGTGGGTTTTGGCAGGCAGTTAATATTCCCTCTTTCCAGTACTGCAGACTGAACTAACATACTTTGACCCATGCTGGTGACCAATAGTTCGTCTACTTAACAAGTATTAGAACATCTGTGATGCAAAGTGATGTATACTGTATAGTTAAACACCCCAGTGCAGTTATGTTCTGTTATCACCATTTGTGAAATGCCTCTCGTCCACTCAGGATACTCAGTCAGAACCAAATTTTATATAAGTTATATTAGTTGTATAAAAAGAAATATTAAGTTTAGTGGTAACAGCCCTCTGCTTCTTGTTGGAGTGCATTACATCATCCCTTTATTGTTTTATTGTAATCCCCCCCACCCCCCCTTATATGCTCCATTGTTTATTCCTTACATAATAAGATTTTTCTTCAGTCCACAGATGCTGCATCAGGAGCCCCTACTCTTATGTTTAATCACATGAAACGCTGGAAGAAAATTAGACAGAAGTAAGAGTCTTAAACCTTTAACACCTTAACAAGTAGCTGGTATTTTATACTTTCATGCTAACTTCAATAACCATGATATTATTTTAATATAAGCATTAATGTATGTTTCCATTTAGGTGGAAAGAGTCTTCTAATAAGAACCAACTGCGCTACACTGAAAGCATTAAAATCCTGAAAGAGATGTATGAGCGCTAGCTCATCCTTTTTCCCTGCGTCAGGAGACAGTTATGGACTACCATATGCAACTTCATTGAAGCAGAGCAGTGGGCTTAAGAAGCGAAAATGGACTTTAAAATCGTGCAGTTTTCTGCACGTTATTTTAATTTGTGAATAATCAAATATTTAAGTTAGTAATGTTAGAAGGGCCTGCACTTAAGTAGCAAAAGCACAGGCATGTATTTTGAGTTTTTTTTCTTCTTTGATGGAGGTTAGTTGAGTCAGATGAATGCATGTTCTACAATTTGATAATAACAAAAGATAATTTGTGAACAAAATAAATGTTCACTTTTTCCACATATTTTGAAATTTTTGTCTTTTATGCTACTTGAAATATATATTTTGTGCTCAAATAGTTGATTTGTTTTTAAGCATGCATGGACTTTTTATGCTGAAAACTTTATTTCGCTTCTTGGAAGGCTCTTTTTTATTATGATCTAAACAGAAATGGATTCTGCAACAATGGATTAATTACAGGTGTGAATGCAGCTAAATGTGTCTTGGGATCTGACTGCTATCAAACCAGTGATATAGAATTTGTTTAACACATAATATTAGCAAGGTCCCACAATATTTTTACATTTCCTTCTAAATTGACACAAGGTTTCATTTGCTCACTTGCTTATTAATTCTAATAAACAGAGCATCTTTATTACAAAACAAAGCAACAATTTGCAAATGAAAACCCAAAAACATAAACTAGGTTTTAAATTCTCAGCATCTGTTGCACTACCTCGTCAAAACATTAAAATAGGATATAGGATTAGCCCCCCCCAAAAAAACCCTCATTATGTAAGAGGTTTTACACACAGGTAAATACCATATTTAATGAATGCCAAGGTTTAGATGAGCCCTTTATTTACGCCCATGCATTTAACTGCATGTCTGCTTTAGGTGCGTTTCTTGTTTATTGGTGAAAAAATCATGTTGACTCAGTCTTGTTTGATTATTTTGGTCTTACTGCTTCAATCAGAAAGAATTGTTAAGCATTACCCTAGTGTTTTGCCACTATAGACACAGTAAGGAAGTTATTCACCAGATTCCCAGTGGCTATGAATTAATTTGGCTATTGTACACTGCATAAAACAACAGGGTTAATTCCCTTTAAAGGAGACATGAGCTCCTTTAAATGATAAAAGAAAAAATATGTAATCTGACCTATTATCTATTTACTAAATCCTATTTTTTTTCTCTTTCGTGTTGACAAAAGAAAAATGTAAAAAGTAGGAATCACCAGGAATAAGTCAATATAATATCACGATCCCTAAATACCAATTTCATCTGAATTGCCATTTTGTAAATATGATGTTTAAAAAAAAAAAAAAAAAACCCAATTCAATATTATTTCTTTCTTCTTCTAATTTTGGAGGTGCAAACAGATACAAGTTAAAAAATTCTGGAGATAGTGTGGTGATACATGAACAAAAAACAAACAACAACATAGATGCATAACTGAATTAACATATCCTATCTCCATTAAAATGCCTATTTCTTGTTTTTGTCTTTTTTGTAATCTGGTTTTGTCCAACAAGTGGTGCTGTTTTAAACTTTAACCTGTATTTTTAAAATTTTTATGCTCTATAGTTCTTTAAAAAAAAAAAAAAAACTCAGCTGCATCCGTAAGCAACTTTCATTTAAATTATGCTAAAAAAAAAGTTTTTTCATACTTTTTAAATTGGCACAACATTATGAAATGCCTTTGTTTAAAGTTTTCCCACATTTAAATAAAACTTTAAAAATTTATGAGATGGTTTAAAACTTTTTTAAGATTAGCTCTGTTTACAGGCTCTGTTTTTTTTTTTACTGTATGTCCACTTTTGACACACTGCTTAGGAGTGTTGGAGCTCTCTGTGACTGTGCTTGCAGCCTTGTGCTGCCATCTGTTGGTACTTACTTAAATACTTAAATAGTCTCAATTTTTGGATAACCCCTTATATGTGGCTTAGTTATAAAGAAATCAGTTACAAAAAATACACACACACACACAATCTGGTATGGATTGCTTCTTGAACCTTTATTAGGAATTAGTTTCTAATAAAAATGATGGAGAGTGACCTTAGCTGTTGATAAGGACAGAATTGTCAAAAACAGGAACATAAATTACTGAGATCCTTAAGGTCACCATGAAGCTGTTGGCTGCCTAGTTGCTGGCAACAATCTGGTCGATCCAGTTACGGAGGTAGGAAACACGGGCGTAGACAGCAGGGGCGCGCACGTTGCAGTTGGTTGTTCCCCAAGACACAATTCCGACCTGATGCCAGGCACCACCACTCTGACAAACCAGAGGGCCACCAGAGTCACCCTGCACATATCACCAACACCAAACACATTAGCAGTATAAAAAAGTGACATTGCTACACTACATACTGTGCATGGGCCACTAAGTGCTGTTATTCCCCTACATATTCCAGTATGTCACATTCCACATGATCACAGTGGTGTCCCGAAAACAAAACAAAAAAGTCTTGTTAATTGTGTTTGTCCATTTCAGCTCACCTGGCAAGAGGAAACACCAGAGGCTCCAGCACAAATCATAGAATCAAAGATCCTGTTGCCCCAGTACTGCTGGCACTGTGCTAAGCTCAGTATAGGAAGGGCGGTCTGCTGCAGAATATTTGGACTCGCTAAACAAAGAAAGAAAAAGAAATTACAGAGAGTAAATAAAATCAGAAGAGCATGGACAGTAACAGAAATCACTGATCTAAAAGGGTGACTTGCGATAATGCAAGAATGCAGAAGGCAACAGTATTATAAAATATAAATAAAAAAATCTTATTGTTTTTATTGCATTTGAAGTGGGAATTGCAGATAAATTCTATAAGGCTGTAGAAAAATATTTTCGCATTCATAACCAGGCAGAACTTGACCATCAATTTGGAGAGGGAGATGAAGGGTGGCAGCATGGTGTTGCAGTGGTTTGCACTTGGGTCTGCATGCATGTTCTCCCTGTGCTTGGTGGGTTTCCTCCGGCTACTCTGGTTTCCTTCAAAATATGCAGATTAAGCTAATTGGCATTCCCAACTGGCCCGAAGCGTGTGTAAATGAGAGTGTGATCATATGTGCCCTGTGGTGGACTGGGGTGTCCTCGACGTACTCTGACTTGAGTTTCCAGAGATATACTCCCAGTATAGATGATCAGTGATCATATGATGTAGGGCTTGATTTGTTTTCCTCAATGTTGGCATGGCACATTATGCCTTATTTGCCCAATGATGTCTTACATACAATAAATAAAGAGGTTTCTTAGGGTGAATATCTATAGCTGACATGCTAGTAAATGCACTCACATGTGAAAGCTGTTTTGCCCCAGCCAGTGGTTACACAGCGTGTGCCAGTGGGAACATTGGTAACAGAAGTGGCCAGGCACACAGGAGACACACGGTTGGTCAGCTGAGCTGGAGAGGACAGCTTCAGCAGGGTGATATCATTGTTGAAGTTCTGGCTGTTATAGTAAGGGTGGGTGATGGCCTGTGGAAGTTTGAAATGTACAGTATATACATAAAATAGATCTGGAAAGATTTACTAATATGAGACTAAATCATGCAACTTTTCAGATTCTGTGTTGTCGGTGTTTATAGAGATCAAATGCTGGCGTTCAGTGAGAAGAAAAGAAAAACAGCTACAGTAGAAAAGAAAAAACATGAATGAATACCTTGGCAATGGTTTTGATTTGAATTTGCTCAGCACTAGATGCGCGATCATGCTCACCGAGAACAACGCGATGACGTGAGGGCCTACATGAAAAAGAGGAAAGGATGAAGGTCATTTAAGACAGAGCACCAAATTACAATGAGCAGCATGAGTATGGTGGTGGAATATGGACACTGTTATTTACACCACACGACAGTGGGCAGCAGTTACGACCCAGTACTGGCTGATGAGGGATCCTCCACAGAAATGGAAGCCAGTTGTTTCCTAGTTAGAAAAGTTACATGTTAATGATCCTCTTGGGCAATTTCTGTTTTTATTTTGGAATTAACATATATACTTTATATAACCTTACTTATATATACTGTAGTATATTATATATACTTGAATTTTATATACGTACATATATAAAATGATATATTGATTTAATTAAATATATTTAATATGTAAAATGTACAGTCAGCCAAAATAAATTATACACACTTTGACATATATATGTCATTCATATATATATATATATGATGATAATATCTTAATGATACTATTTTTTTTAAGTGTGTATAATTTGTTTAGCTGACTCTCTCTCTCTCTCTCTCTCTCTCTCTCTCTCTCTTTATACATATACAGTGGTGTGAAAAAGTGTTTGCCCCTTACTGATTTCTTATTTTTTTGCATGTTTGTCACACTTTAATGTTTCAGATCATTAAACAAATTTAAATATTAGTCGAAGATAACACAAGTAAACGCATCATGCAGTTTTTAAATGAAGGTTTTTATTATTAAGGGAAAACAAAGTCCAAAACTTCATAGCCCTGTGTGAAAAAGTTTTGCCCCCTAAACCTAATACCTGGTTGGGCCACCCTTAACAGCAACAACTGCAATCAAGTGTTTTCAATAACTTGCAATGATTACAGTGGTGTGGAGGAGTTTTGGCCCACTCATCCTTTAGAATTGTTGTAATTCAGCCCCATTGGCCGTTTTATGGTCATGCCACAGCATCTCAATTGGATTCAGGTCAGGACTTTGACTAGACCACTCCAAAGTCTTCATTTTGTTTTTTCTTTAGTGATTCATGACACTAGAAGTGCACTTGCTGGTGTGCTTTGGATTGTTGTCCTGCTGCAGAACCCAAGTTCGTTTCAGCTTGCGGTCCCAAACAGATGGCCGGACATTCTCCTTCAGGATATTTTGGTACACAGCAGAATTCATGGTTCCATTTATCACAGCAAGTCTTCCAGGTCCTGAAGCAGCGAAACAGCCCCAAAACATCACACTACCACCATCATATTTTACTGTTGGTATGATGTTCTTTTTCCCGAAATGCTGTGTTACTTTTACGCCACATAATGGGGACACACCTTCCAAAAAGTTCAACTTTTGCCTCATCAGTCCACAGAGTATTTTCCCCAAAGTCTTGGGGATCATGAAGATGTTTTCTGGCAAAACCGAGACGAGCCTTTATGTTCTTTTTACTCAGCAGTGGTTTTCGTCTTGGAATTCTGCCTCTGTCTCTTTTTTATGGTGGAGTCATGAACCCTCATCTTAACTGAGTCAAGTGAGGTCTGCAGTTCTTTGGATGTTGTCGTGGGGTCTTTTGTGACCTCTTGAATGAGTTGTTGCTGCGCTTTTGGGGTCGGCCGGCCTGACCTTCTCCTGGGAAGGTTCTCCACTGTTCCATGTTTTTGCCATTTGTAGATAATGGCTCTCACTGTGGTTTACTGCTGTCCTAAAGCTTTAGAAATGGCTTTATAACCTTTTTCAGATGGATAGATCTCAATTATTTTCTTTCTTTGTTTTTGAATTTCTTTGGAAATATTCTAGCTTTTGAGGATCTTTTGGTCTACTGTACTTCACTTTGTCAGGCAGGTCCTATATAAGTGATTTCGTAATTGCGGACATATCAGGCCTGGCTGTGGCTAGAGAAATTGAACTCAGGTGTGATAAACCAAAATTATGTTCTAACAGGGGAGCAAACACTTTTTCACACAGGGCTATGTAATTTTGGATTTTGTTATCCCTTAATATTAAAAACCTTCATTAAAAAACTGCATGATGTGTTAACTTTAACTAATATTTAAATTTGATAGATGATCTGAAACATTAAAGTGACAAACATGCAAAAAAAAAAAAAGAAAATCAGTAAGGGGGCAAACACTTTTTCACAACACTGTATATATGATGCTTCTTTAAAATAATAAGTTAAAATGATAATATTTTCACACCCAGCATTAACACATCCAGTTAAATGTTTCCTGAAATATTTTGTTACCTGGAGTGAAACCTGCCAGGGCCAGGATCCAGACACTGCGTTCTCACCGTTCACAATCCTGTTGTAGCCACTAACTTGAGGTTTAATTGTGGGCACTCCACATCCTATGAAAAAGGAATAAACAGAAACTCACGAATAAAGTTTAAATCAAGGTAAAGCAGAAAATCTTACAATGGAGTTGATTATGTTTCAGAAAACTTGCCTAGTGTGGAGGCCACAAGAGCAAGGCAACTAATGATCCACAGCATTGTGTAGCTGAGACACTATCCTGCTATTCCAGAGGACCTGATACTGGCTTTATAGTCCTTGCAGAAGCTGATACAACTGGGAAAATGTCAATGTGGTCTGACACACCTGTAAAAATCCCACGACCCAGGAATATTTATAACTTACATTCATATCATGTTTATTATAGTCACATATAGAATATTAACTTAACCCGGGTCTAGAAACGATGTGAATCAGATCATCTGTTTATGTTTATTCAAACAAATGATTGTTGATAACTTATATTATTATTATTATTATTATTATTATTATTATTATTATTATTATTATTATTATTATTAATAAAATATATCACCTTTAAAATATTTATTCCCTTGTATTTTGTCACTCCGTAAACAGTGTTCTTATAAAACATTCTGTAATCTTATAGACCCAATGTGGTATAAAATGATAATTACATAACATATGTAATAAATTGCATACATTATATGTACTGATATACTTATCACTTTATACCACACAAGGTCACTGTGGTTACAGAATGAGAACACTGGTTACAACGTGACAAAACACCATAATAACTAAAAACTGACAATATTATTGTACTAGTCAAAAATTTTGACACAAGTTGGGATTTATTTTCTACATGAACAATACTGTTTTTTTTTTTCCAAAACTATTAAGTAACACAAATGTCATTAGGTTAGCTTTTCTGGAACAGTTCTTGCATTTGCAAAACCCATCAAGCACCATGATGAAACTGTCTCTTATGATAACCATCACAGGAAAGCAAAACCAAAACAAACAGCACCACTAGAGCCGTTATAGGGCGTTTAAAAAAATTATAATTAGCAGACGCATCTCAATATCAACTGTTCAAAGGAGATTATTGCATATTTTGGATGCCTTCAGTATTATTTTATAGTGCAGAAAGAAAGAAAAATCAGAAAAGACCATGGAATTAAAAGCTGTGTCCAAACTTTTGACTGATATATTACATTGACTGGTACGGTATGTACAGTCAGGTTTAAAAGTCCATCTTTTAATTATATGTTTTTCTGTAAAAGCAACATATAATCTTCTTCTACTTGCCACTAATTATTGAACATAAATGAAGCCAAAAAAAACAAAAAAACAAAACCATGATTCAGGAGCTTGCCGATCCACCTGTAGCAGCAATAACATAAAAAAATAATAGTTTCCTGTATGACTATCAGTCTCTCACATCATGTCAATTTTACACAGTTTAATTCTGCACGTCACAAGGTTACTAAACTTGGGGCAGCTTCCATAGTTATCCTTCCAAGTTGAGGTGTAACACCCTGCTTAGACAATTCGCCATCAGAACACCAGAGGGTGGCCTCCCCTAGATGTTAAAAGACTTTTCTGTAACTCAGCTCATTGCAATGTGCCTAGGGGACATGTGTCTTTTATGTGGGAACAAATGATCAGAGTTCCCACATAAAAGACAAATGACCCCTAGGCACATTGCAAATCCTTATTATTAGCATGGCATGTTCATTTGGATGACCATCATGTGTTTACTGTCCTGTTTGTTCTTATTCCTGCCCTTTCCAGACCCTTTGTTTGCATTATTGATGCCTCTGTCAGCAACAAATCCTGTAAGTTGCAAAGTTACAACTTAAAAAACTGTAAGTTTAAATTTGCTTAAGAGCCCAACAATGGCACCCTTGTGGAGCTGGGGATCAAACCACCAATCTTCCAATCGCTCACTCAGTGTCTTAGCCCTCTGAGCTACCACTACCCACATCTTGTTGATATGACGGAGTGTAATAGTTAAGATAATAATGTTTGTCCTTGGAGTTGGGGTTTTGTAAAATGCAAACTACTGTGTTTAAAATGCTGTTTGGCAAGAAAACTGACTTGATGTGGAAACTGATTGGAGCAGCCTTAGCTACAGGGACATTCGATTTGAATAAAAGTGTGATGGCCACAGTGACAATGTGACAATTATGATATCATTGCCATGGGGTTAATTACTTGTTGAGGCTGCATGTTGATCAGAGGGAGCGCTCTGGTTTTCATATTTCTCCTAGTTTATGTTTGTTTTGCACATTCTATGACATGTTTTTCCATTTGAGAGATGAATTTGGGAAATGGACACATATTCTCTATTTATTTGCTATTTTCTGTTCATATTCCCAGAATAAGCACAGTTGACCTAATGGTACTTCTATAGAATAGTGTTTGAATTTATTTCTTCACTTATTTCTTAACTATATGTCATAAACTGTAAGTTGAGTCCATTTCTCCCAAACAGAAATGCAATAATATGCAAAAGATGCAAAAGTGCGTGAGCTTCAATAATGATCAAACACATGTTCACATTTATAAACAACATATCTGCCTCCTGCCAGTAAATCCCAAAGTGGTGAAGCCTAATTAAACAGCTAAGACATAATGACATGCATACTGTAAATTCACACACAAATTTGATGTTCTATGTTCAGCAGCTTTTTGTGTTAGGTATTCCGAATTCTCTGGCCAAACATGTAGGATCAGCCACAGGGTCCTGAACCCCGGGCACTGTTGATCCAGTGGTTAGCCAACCCAATCACCTTTTTAAAACCCTGTTGATTTACCAAAGAAAGCTGCTGCTGATGAAGTTAGTTGGGCTTTTTCTATTTTCAGAGTAGCAGTCAAACAAATAACGGTCTCCCTGCCAATTCACATGCTAACACAGCACATTCATAGAGCTGGACAAAGACCTCTGAATTATCCTGAACTGGAATCTTGCTGGCACAGAACCAAGTCCATTACAATTACAGGACAAAAATAAATTAAGTAAAAAATTATTAAACGCATTATAATGGAGAAATCACATATCCAGGAGAAATCACATATTCGTACACCATCTGAGATAACCTTTCTAATTTCCCTTAAACACAGCTCAAATGTTATTATTTTTGTCAAATAAGTTTTTTATTCAGTCATCCAAGAACATTGCAAAAATCACAATTTTCAGGATTAATTTTCTGATATGCATACAAACGTACCAAAACAAACAGAGAACAAATGTTAATTTTTTTTAAAAATCTTTTGCAAGTAAAGCAATTTTGTATGTTTTATATTTTTTAGGGCTCAAATAACATTGCAAGCTAACTTAAATGTTCACTGCACACAAACACACAAGCCGAAGATAGATAGAAAGAGAATCCATTTCATTTTATTAATGAGCCACCACTGTAGAGGAGCACATCTGTAAGGAAGTACAGCTACTGTACAAAAGTGGATGTAATGGCACAAATAATCACAGCTTAACCTAAAGAACACATTGTGACCAATCACTACAAAATGCACTGAAAAACAAAAATAACAACAACAACACATGTCACAGAAATACCAGATTTGGTCACAAGATGTATGTTGGTCTCAGTTGGCACTGGCTGGCATTAACAACTACTTAAATGAGAGTGCAGTGTGAAATGTGCTGTTTGTGTGTAGCTGATGCTGGGATTTCTCTCTCGTCTTCTGGTGTGGTGTTAGGTTTAGTCAACCTCCTCGATGGTGGGCCCAGAGTTAGCACTACCACCTGCACCTCCAGGGAACCCACCTGCGCCACCAGGCATTCCTCCTGGCATGCCCCCAGCACCTTGGTAGAGCTTGCTGATTATGGGGTTACACACTTTCTCCAGCTCTTTCTGCTGATGCTCGTACTCATCCTTTTCTGCAGTCTTTGGCACAACAGACAAAAAAAAGCAAACAAATCAAATAACTACAAATGCAATGTTCAGCACTGTGGAATTATGAGCACTTTTTATATTCTGCTTTGTTTTCATAAAAAGCTCTTATATCTTATATATACTTAGATATTTGATGAAAAACTCAAAATCTGTTGTGGTTTCATGTCTTTACCTGGTTTCTATCCAGCCAGGCAATAACCTCATTGCACTTGTCCACAATTGTCTTCTTGTCCTCAGCACTGATCTTGTCCTTGAGTTTCTCATCCTCCACTGTACTCTTCATATTAAAGGCCAAGGACTCAAGAGCATTCTTGGCTGTGACCTTATCCCTTTGAGCATCATCCTCTGAACGGTATTTTTCAGCCTCTTGCACCATTCGTTCAATGTCCTCCTTGGACAGACGGCCTGAAAGAGCCAGAAGTTATTAGAGCGGAGAAAAAAATAGAAAAATCTAGGTGTGTTTCTAAATCTCAACTGTGCTGATACCTTTGTCATTAGTGATAGTTATCTTGTTCTCCTTGCCAGTGCTCTTGTCCACTGCAGACACGTTGAGAATGCCATTGGCATCAATATCAAAGGTCACTTCGATCTGTGGCACACCTCGTGGGGCAGGGGGAATGCCTGTCAGCTCAAACTTGCCCAAAATATTGTTGTCCTTGGTCATGGCTCGTTCTCCTTCATATACCTGACAAGCAAAAAACACTTTATTATAGCAAGATACACTGCTAAAGCCATTGACTTATGACTGGGTATCTGTCAACATAGGGTACCTGAATCAGCACACCAGGCTGGTTGTCTGAGTAGGTTGTAAAGGTTTGAGTTTGTTTGGTAGGAATGGTGGTATTCCTCTTGATGAGCACAGTCATAACACCTCCAGCTGTCTCAATTCCCAGAGACAAAGGAGTGACATCCAGCAGAAGAAGGTCTTGAACATTTTCTGATTTATCGCCTGACAAAATTGCTGCCTGGACAGCTGTATGGAAAGGTTTAAAAGTCACAATACACCATGTAATGAGAGATTTAAAAT